>NC_136262.1:79095897-79253021 GCF_964187855.1 Myxine glutinosa
GGAGGGAAGGGGATGGCCAGTCAACAATGACGTTGCAGTTCTCATGGTCGGAGAGCAGCACAACAATCGGACATAGTCCTGCATATTCGCAACAGCACGAAGCGGATTTTGGAGACTCACCGATCCTGTGACGTCCTCCAGTACCGGCGTTGCCGGGCGGGGGAAGGGAGACCCGTACATTCCCAACCCGTACATTCGCCCTCTCGACTCAAGCTCACTCGGACAAAAGCCTCGCACAAATTACACCATGAAGGCCCAATGGTCATGTCTATGCCACAAATCACGGGCGCACTGAATTGAAAATATTGTAACGATTTTGAGAAGTGTAACGGGTTTTGAGAAGTGTAACGGGTTTTGAGGAGTGTAACAATTTTGGAGGAAGGGTAACGGATGTGAAGAGTATGGTTTTGGTATGGTAACATCCTGGTAATGTAAATAATGGTCGCAGCCGTCCTCCTAATTAATTTCATAGAACATACACGCAGGTCACGATATATCTTTTAAATAGTGTATTTCCTTATTCCATGTAGGCTAAGTATGTGTTTTCCACTAGATTGACTTTGCATTGTATCAAACAAAATAAGCGTAGGCCCTTCCAATTTCCCCAAAACCTCCCTTCCATTTGCCTTCCGCATTTTGGCTGGTTTTCTTCAAACCACCATTGGCCACGAGGTAAGGTTGGAGAAGAAAGGCGTGTCTCCACCTCGTCAGAAGAGGGCAGGAGTGAACCGGCCCTAACAGCCAATCAACACCGCGGTGAGTGACCCGGTAGGCGTGCCCTCGGAGCCGGCGGCTTAATTCCGCCGGAGGTGATAAAAGCGACTGCAGGGGAGATGAGAGATGACTGGAGATGACTGGAGAGGAGCAACGAGGCTGCACCAAAGAGAGGCCTTGAGAGATACGCTGGGGGATGACCTGGAAGAGGAGCGCAATCCACCGCAAGCCCTACCTACCTACCTACCTACCTGCCTGCCTGCAATACCCCCCTGTCGTTGGAGAGACGCGCTGAACGGAGGGAGACGGCTCCACCCCAGGAAGAGGAGCAGGTGTGCCGAGCCAGCGCGTGACGGCCGCGGATACGCGACGGAGGTTTTCCCGCCAAAACCGCGAGGGGTGCTGCGGCCTCCGACTTTGCCTTCCTCTCAAGCAATCAACCTCGAGCCATTACCTGCCTGCAATATCCACCGTGTGAGTGTGAACGTCCTGTCCTACTCGTTTGTCTTGGGGATTAAGTAAATGAAATAGAATAAGTTAACAATGCACTGTGTGACTGCTCTTTTCCATCTATTGCTGTAAATAATATTGGTCGCTCTAAAATATTGCTTGTGTGTGTATAATAAATCTGTTCTTCCTCCAAACTCTGTCTTTCTTCTCTCTTCTTCTCTTTCGGTCGCTTTAGAGGTTTCCCAATTGAATATCTGTAGCGCGATTAGTCAACGTTCGGGTGGAATCGGGTTCTAATCGGGGAGTAACTGTTCGGACGCGGTTAAATACACCACCGCTCGGTAAAATAACATCCAAAAAACCGTGTCCGTAACAATTGGTAGTCAGGAGATGGGATTCGAACCTGGGACTAAATTTATTTAGCCCAAATTTTGGACACCAATTGTGTTAGTACCGTAACAATTGGTGTCGAGGAGTCGGATTCGGACCCGGGACTAAATTTGTTAGGCCCAAATTTAAAAAAAAAAAATCTTGGTCAAAATTACGAGCTGCCAAAATTGTGTTGTTTTATAAAACCCGAATTTTGAGATCGCGCCATGGACAATCAAGGCGATCGGATGTCGGTGGGGGAGATAGACGGGTTAGGGGTAACCCAGGAACCAGGGGAAATGTATGTGGAAGAAAGGGAGGAGGAGAGCAATGAGGAGGCGGTTGAGGGAGTAGCAGGCGTGCAAAATGGCGTCCTCGCGCACGTGGGTGTAGCGGCACCAAATTTTGCCACGCCCGCGACAGTAGCAGCGCCGCCGTTGGATTCGGACCTTTTGTTGCTACAAATCGGTGCCCTTATGGACAAAATGAGGGACGAAGCAAGGGCTGATAGTGCGAAAATGGAAAGCAGAATGATGGGGGTAATGAGGGACGAAGCGAGGGGTACCGTTAAGGAGTTAGACAAGAAATTTGAGGGATTAGACAATGGGATAGAAGGGGTGAAAAATGGGTTAATGGGGGTAGAAAACAGAATGGCCGCTCAAGAGAATCAGTTAGAGGGGGTGAAAAATGGGTTAAAGGGGTTAGAAAATAGGATGGAGGACAAATTGCGGGAAAGAGGGGAACAATCCGCCCGGGAAATCGAACAGATGGGGAACCAGATGGAGGAAATACGACGAGGGGTGAGTGAGGAGGTCTCGGGGCTGCGCGAGGAGGTAAAGCGAGGCGAAAAGCGTATAGAGAAAGAGGTGAGAAATAATACGGCTAAGTTACAAGGGGGAATAGAAGATCTGACGGAGGAGGTGGAGCAGCTGACAGAGGGACAAACTAAATTAGTGGAGCAGGTTCAAAGGAACACTGCGGTACTAGGAGGGTTAAAGGCGACACAAAAAGAAATTAAAAACGAATTAATAGCGACGCAGAGGCAATGTCAGATGGTACGGGAGGAACTGACAATGAGGGTGGAGGAGGTGACAGAGATAATGGAGACAAAGGACCGGCAGGTGAGGATGCACATAGAGACGGTCACGGTAGCCTTAGAGGACGAACTTGAGGGGACGCACCGAGAAATAAAAGAGGTTAAACAAAAACTAGAGGAAGTGGGAGAAGAGGTGAGTGAAATTAAGAAGGGACGGACAGAAACTAAGAGGGAGATAAAGGAGGAAGTCATGGAATATGTACAAGGTCTGTGTTCAAATCATGATGTGATGCTCACTAACCAAATAAAAAGTTTGCAGATGGCAGAGGAGGTGCGACGAGGTACGGAGGTGAGTGGCAATGTATATGATGTGAGGGGAGATTCAGTCGGCTTGGGGATTGGTTTGGATCCGGGTGTTCGTGAAAGGCCGTTGGTGAAGTGTGCGACAGGTCTGGTGTGCGAAAAAAGGGGTGTGCGAGAATGTCCGACCATGGGGTGTGTGAGGAAAAAGTGCACGCCGAGGAGTGAGTGTGCCGTCAAGAGTGAATTGGTCGAAGCGCGTGTGCGAGGGAGCACAGGGAAGCGCGGTGTGGTGAGTGTTACGGAGGAAGTAACGAAAAAGTGTGCGCGGGAGGATGCGCGAGAAAGGTGTGTAACGGACGGGTGCATGGGGAAAGCGCATGCTGTCAAGAGTAAGGGTGAGTGCGCGACTGAGAGTGGAGGTGAGAGTAGTGAGAGTGAAACGGAGCGTGAGCTGGTTGTGATAGGTGAGCGAGGATGTACACCTGGGATGGAAGGATGCACACCTGGAATGGTAGAGCGTGAGTGGGAATGCACGCTGGAATTGGTAGTGAGACACGTGGTTGGGTGTGCGGGTGAGAGCACACCTGTGATTGTCACAAAGGAGGTGACCGAGGAGGGGGCGCGAAGCGGTGTATTGGTGAGGTGTGCGAGCAACGAATGTGTGCCAAAGTGTTCGGTGGTCAGGTGTGTGACCAAGGCTGTAAGTGGAATGGGTGTACCGAGGTGTGTCAGGAAAGGTACGAGGAGAATGGGAACAGCTGCATGTATGAGCAAGAAAGGGGTAGCGTATGCTTGTAGGAATCCAGGTGAAGCGTCGACGATAACTGGGTTAAAGGTTAGAACGACTTATAGCCGACTCGGGCCCTCGGTGCGCGTCGGGCAGCTTCGCGTGCCGCGAGGACCAGCGGGGATCCGAACCACGGCGGTTTCGAAAGAACCGCCGTGCGCGATCCACGCTGGGCCTCGCTTTGAACGGCCGCGGCCGGGCTCCACTAGGCGGAGCGGGCGGCTGGATAGGAAGGGTCGCTATGGCGACCACGTTTTGTTGAGACGTGCCGGCAGGTCGAGATCGGGACATTGGATGGCTCCACGCCGAGGTGATGCGTGGGATCTCGGCCCGGGTAAGCCCCCGCCCCGGCCCCGAATGCGGGACGTATCCAGCCGCTGGCAAAAAAAAAAACGACCCGCGTTCATTGCTCGGCTGTACGAAGCCGGGCTGTAGATGTGAATTGGCGCACCGAGAGGATGTAATAAGTAGACGGGTGATGTGAATTGGCGCACCGAGAGGATGTAATAAGTAGACGGGTGATGGTGATAGTGATAGTAGTGATTTGAAACGAAATTTAGAAAAGTGAATAGAATTGGCAGTAAATGGAAAATTTTTGAATTATTGGATTTGGACGAGCGAAATTGGTAGTGAGAGACCCCCGATGTGGTGGGATGGCAAATCCACCATCCCTCACAGGTGGGGGCAAATGCGCTATAGATTATGGGGTTTATGGCAGTGAAAACGAGCCAGGGAGGGCTTGGATAATGATAGGGATCTAGCGAAGATGACATTAGGTAACGTTAAGTTTAGTTAGTGACTGATACCTGTAGTGGGGACGCAGGTAGTTTAGTGTGGATGATAATGACGTGGGAGCGCATAGTTTAAAGGGACGACTGGGAAGCGCAAGTTTCAGAGGGGAGTAGTTAGCTGAGATGATGCCGTGTGTGTGAGGATTGAACAGGTGTGATTGAACAGGTGTGATTGCACAGGTGTGCAACTGAACAGGTGTAAGGAGCAGTGTATGAGGGAGTAGTGGTGATTGTGTATTGTGATGACCAAATGGTCCAGGAAGAAAGGAGGGTGCAGGTGGCACCAGGTGTGAGTGCACAGGTGTGCACCAACAGGTATGGAGAATGGTTGTGTGGAATAAATGGTATGGAATATATGGGGTATTGGAATGGATGGTCGTGGAGTGAGTATGGTGGAAATTGTGGAGTGGAGTGGATGGTGCGAAGGTGTGAATGGGGGAAGAGTGGACCCCCATCACGAATACCCGGGGCGGGTAGTGTAAGTGTTAGGTAGAGGGTACAGGTAAATTGTGGTTGGATATTGGCATCTGTGGTGCGAGTGGAAGAATGGTCTTTGGATGGGTGCATTAGTGTTGTGGAAATGGCTGGGCGTGTAGCCTGTTAGTGTGTGTAGTTGGTTCGGGCACTCCACCACTGTAAGGATGTCGGCCAGGTGAGGCCGCAGGTGGGCTCTGGGAGCCGGTAGTAGTTGTGTGGATGGGGCCCGAGGATCCGGAGGACGGACCCGGGTAGCCCAGTGCCAAAGGGCACCAAGGGGTGACAGAGCCAGGAGAGGGGCTGCCCCCAGTTAGATAGGTTAGGGTGAGGAGCTAGGTAAGCTCGGGTGGCAACTACAGTGGTGGAGGTGTGCAGGTGGGTAGACCTGTTGGGAGAGGTACACGTCGCAGCCCAGAAATTGTGCTAGAGCACCGGGAGATGAATCGGGGGAGTGAGACCCCAAAATTGAGGAGCACCACAGTTTGGCCAATGGGAATTGGTTATTAGAACCCATAGTGTAAGTTGGCCAATGGATTGGCAGGGAAAGACCCCGGGTAGTGTAAAGTGTGTTAAAGTCATTTAGAGGATAGTTAGGATGAAGGATCTCCTCACACCATCTGCATCCACTCACCTGAGGTGACAGGTACTCCACACCATGCCATGTTTTGATTATTTTTTATGATGCAAATGTTTGGATTGTGAGACGCATCATGACGTGGGTGTGACATTGTGCTTTGATGTTCCATCTCTGCCTCCTTATGAGGATTGATGATGAATTTGGTGATGGCAAATTTTGAAGTAAAGGGATTGTGGGGACGAATTTGGTATAGGGGAAATATGGGGAAGACGTGACAGTAGTGACGAATTTGTAAATGTGTAGATTTTTGTACATATGGGGTGAGAACAAGGGTAGGGTAGGTGACAAGGGGGTGACGTACGGTAGGGACGAGCTTTCTCACTTCGCCCTCCGTACGCATTTCACCTTGCATTGCCTTGTTTGACGTGTACCCTTGTGACCTTACCCCTCGCTCAATTGTCTTTCTTTTGTCTCCCACATGACCTGTGCGCCATTGGGTGCCGAGGGGAGCGTGCGTGAGGTGGCCATTGTGCGCCCGAGATTCCCAGAACCAGCACGCATTGCGTTGATGTACCACTTTATGGACCGCTGTTCGGCGGCCAAGTACCACTTGATGGACCCCCGGTTCTGGGGCAGAGCACCTCTGTTGGAGACCGGCCATAGTGGCCAGGGAATCTTGCTTGCGGACCTCGGTAAGGTGGCACCTATGCCAGACAGGTGGACCACCCTTAGTTGGCCCCTGAGGCCCTAAATAAAAATGGACACAAGTTGTGCTTTTTTTAGTATGTCCAAATAGGCCGCATGAAGCCAGAAGACGTCGGGAAGAACATCGGCCCAGCAGAGAAGGAGAAGACCACCACCAGTTGTTTTGTTGTGTTTATTATGAACCATGGTAACCGCACCGGATGGTGTTTATGGGTGCTTTGTGGTGTTTGGGTGCTTTTGGGTGCTTTGGTGGTATTGGTACTGGTGCATCGATGCAATGCGTGCTGTCTCCTCCCTCCCAACAGGAATTTCTTTCTCTTGTTCCCTAAAAAGAAAAGAAAAAAACACACAGGTCCTGGGTTGCGTTGTAAATAAGAAATCACGTCATTGTAAATAATGCTCCCCACCGTAAATGTATAGGTTGAGAGTAATTCCGTAATTCGGTTAGCTGTGGGCTTGAGTCTGTTAGACAGGATGCAATGCAATAGGGGGACATACTTATTTGTGTTTTAAAATTGTCACACTCAGGGTCAGGTTAATTGTAGAAGGAATTACACCTACATGTCACACTCAGTTAAGTCTAGTAGGCCCGAGGACGTGCCTGAAGAAAGGAGGGTGCAGTGTAACGATTTTGAGAAGTGTAACGGGTTTTGAGAAGTGTAACGGGTTTTGAGGAGTGTAACAATTTTGGAGGAAGGGTAACGGATGTGAAGAGTATGGTTTTGGTATGGTAACATCCTGGTAATGTAAATAATGGTCGCAGCCGTCCTCCTAATTAATTTCATAGAACATACACGCAGGTCACGATATATCTTTTAAATAGTGTATTTCCTTATTCCATGTAGGCTAAGTATGTGTTTTCCACTAGATTGACTTTGCATTGTATCAAACAAAATAAGCGTAGGCCCTTCCAATTTCCCCAAAACCTCCCTTCCATTTGCCTTCCGCATTTTGGCTGGTTTTCTTCAAACCACCATTGGCCACGAGGTAAGGTTGGAGAAGAAAGGCGTGTCTCCACCTCGTCAGAAGAGGGCAGGAGTGAACCGGCCCTAACAGCCAATCAACACCGCGGTGAGTGACCCGGTAGGCGTGCCCTCGGAGCCGGCGGCTTAATTCCGCCGGAGGTGATAAAAGCGACTGCAGGGGAGATGAGAGATGACTGGAGATGACTGGAGAGGAGCAACGAGGCTGCACCAAAGAGAGGCCTTGAGAGATACGCTGGGGGATGACCTGGAAGAGGAGCGCAATCCACCGCAAGCCCTACCTACCTACCTACCTACCTGCCTGCCTGCAATACCCCCCTGTCGTTGGAGAGACGCGCTGAACGGAGGGAGACGGCTCCACCCCAGGAAGAGGAGCAGGTGTGCCGAGCCAGCGCGTGACGGCCGCGGATACGCGACGGAGGTTTTCCCGCCAAAACCGCGAGGGGTGCTGCGGCCTCCGACTTTGCCTTCCTCTCAAGCAATCAACCTCGAGCCATTACCTGCCTGCAATATCCACCGTGTGAGTGTGAACGTCCTGTCCTACTCGTTTGTCTTGGGGATTAAGTAAATGAAATAGAATAAGTTAACAATGCACTGTGTGACTGCTCTTTTCCATCTATTGCTGTAAATAATATTGGTCGCTCTAAAATATTGCTTGTGTGTGTATAATAAATCTGTTCTTCCTCCAAACTCTGTCTTTCTTCTCTCTTCTTCTCTTTCGGTCGCTTTAGAGGTTTCCCAATTGAATATCTGTAGCGCGATTAGTCAACGTTCGGGTGGAATCGGGTTCTAATCGGGGAGTAACTGTTCGGACGCGGTTAAATACACCACCGCTCGGTAAAATAACATCCAAAAAACCGTGTCCGTAACAATATATAGAACGCTCATACTCCGTGAAAAGTGAAGCCGCCGTGTCGCCATCTTGGTCAGCACGACTCGACCAACTCGCTTCGCGGATCTCGTTTTGTGCGGCAATAAACTGCTCCAATCGGTTACGGAAGGGTTGTGGAAAGACGTTTCACAGCTGTTTCAAAGACATTTAATTCATATCGCACAAAATCGATACAAAACACGATCGCATAAAAGGTGAAAAAACATGTGACGTGTGATGGGATGGAACATCACGTGATCACTCTGAGCGAATCAGTCTGGCGGCGGGAATGGAACATCACGTGATCGCTCTGAGCGAATCAGCGAGCTGCTCTGGAACCGGCTGAGATTAGCGGGTACTTCACTGAAATGCGCTTAGGTAAATATGAATAAAAAATATGGATCGTCAAATATTTTGAGTTCGGCCATGTTCGTCCCAAGCTCAATGGCCATGTCTATGCCAAATATCAAGCACGTAAGCCTCTCCGTTTAGGAGTCTATCGGTAACATTACACACACACACACACAAACTGTGTTTTATATATATAGATATATATAGATATATATATATATATATATATATATATATATATATATATATATATATATATATATATATATATATATATACGATTATACGTATATATATATATATATATATATATATATATATATATATATATATATAATTATAAAATTGAAATCTTGCGTGTTTGTGTCTAACATTCGATCGGTCCGGGGGCGTGGCTTACCCCTTTGAGAGAGTAGTAATATCCACCATTTTATTAACTCGCATAGCTTTGAGGCCTGTTTTGTAGGCCCGTGGTGTCTTGCTCTCTCTCTCAGTTTTATTTCAAATCAAATTCGATATATCATTCATTTTTCTCAGTCGCTAACATAGTTTTAGACTCGGTTGAAAAAAAACGGGAAGAAAATCTGATGAAAGTTTCCGTTTATAGAACGAAATGAATTCTGAAAGGCTTGTATCGTCAAGGCCATTGAGTCTGTGTCACGCCTTTATCTTAAATCTAAGTCGCCATCTGATTTCATTTTTATCGATGGTTTTAGACTCGGTAAAAGAAATAATTGAGAACATTCACGCACACACGGGAAATTGCAGAGATATATTTTAAAAATCGCGCCACGTTGATATACGAAAATACACCGCCTAAAATAACAGGCATACAGTATATATCTTCGTTATTTCATTCAACATTATTACCCGGAAGTAAAATATGTTTCAGGAAATTACCGAGAGATATTTCTTCGATTTTTTATATTATTTATATGCGCATACACTTTAAATAGGTTTATTTGAAATCTTTAATTTTCACAATGTAATTTATTTGTCATTTGATGATCGGCAAAACGATAGCACAAACACAATACTATTTGCAGGAAGAATGTCGTATCAACCCTCCGACGGCGCTACGGACGCGGACAACGAATCACACCTCACGTCTATGGACACGAATAGCAACATCCGCACGAATCAGTCATCAATGATTTTCATTGACGCGCCTGGAGGCACAGGGAAGACGTTTCTTATTAACCTGATTCTCTCTAAAGTGAGAGCGAGTGGAGAAGTTGCCCTTGCGGTGGCCTCATCTGGCATAGCTGCTACCCTCATGCCTGGTGGAAGAACAGCGCACTCAAGGTTCCAAATCCCTCTGACACCGAGGGAAGATGGCGTATGCAACATCGATAAAAATTCCACTATCACAGACCACTTTCGAAGTACAAAACTCATCGTGTGGGATGAGTGTCCTATGATCAGGAGAGAGAGTTTCGAGGCTGTGGATCGCACGTTGCGTGATGTATGTGACAAAGACGAGCCTTTTGGAGGGATCTTGACGATATGCTGTGGTGATTTCCGTCAACTTCTGCCCGTGGTGAAAAGAGGGTGTGATGCTGACGTTGAGAATGCGTGCATAAAGAAGTCCTACTTATGGCAGAGCTTTGGAATGTTTCACTTGAGAACTAATATGCGACTGACCGACGGAAGTGGGCAGTTTTCAAGATTTTTGCTCGACATCGGCGAGGATAGAATCGAGAAAAATGCGGATGATGAGATAGATTTGCCAGAGGATATACTGCTGACAGCGAGTGGGCTCGATGAGTGCATCGATACCATATATCCATCATTCGCCAATCCGATGGAGGTTTTTTCAGCAAGGTCTATATTAGTGCCCCTCAACGATATGATGTGAAACATCAATTCAAGATGCATCACAAGGTTCCCTGGTGCTAGCAAGGAGTATGCTGCGTTCAACAGTGTGACTGAGGGTACTGATGCGACGCACTTCCCAATGGAATTCCTAGATTCCGTTGAAGTCTCGGGATTGCCGCCGCACAACCTCGAGCTCAAAAAAGGATCCCCTATCATTTTGATGCGGAACTTGGACCCTCCGAAACTTTTCAACGGGACGTGCATGATTGTTGAGGACATGCTTCGAAATATTATAGTTGCGAGGATCATAAGTTCAACGTTTGAAGGCGAAACTGTAATGCTCCCTCGGATCCGACTAAATCTGTCGGAAGCTGAGGATATCCCTTTGCAGCAATGCCAGTTCCCCATACAATCCTGCTTCGCAATGACGATCCATAAGGCGCAAGGGCAAACTATGGAGAATGTGCTGGTCTACCTGGAGAAACCGGTCTTCCAGCATGGTCAGCTGTATGTGGCACTCAGTCGAGGGAAGAGGAAAGAGAACGTGCGAGTTTATGTAAATGGAGGATCGTCGACAAAGAACATCGTCATCAGAAGTGTCCTCTGACAACAAAATCGTGGTAGTCCACGGGTCGCGTGTTTTTTCTAAAAAAAAAACAAAAAAAAAAACCTGATCGGAGATAAGGGCCGAAATCACGTGTCACAGGTAAGTGATTTAGAACGCTGGAGAGGTGAGCCTTATGGCTTGCTGGCCCAAATAATCTCCCTGATGATGTCCAGCGTTCGCTTTAGTTCTATTCTCATATCTATTCAAACTGACATTGACCCAACGGGTCATGGGTCGTCTAGTATATATATATATATATATATATATATATATATATATATATATATACATACACTAGCTGAGGTACCCGGCTTCGCCCGGGTTGAATAAGAATAAGACAAATATATGAGGAAAAGAACATGTATATTTTAGAGCAATATCACAGTACATTTCCTACATGACGTTTTGTCAATTTTCAATTTCTCAAAACCTCTTGGTATACAACATTTCGGGTTTTCTTACTTGGTGCCAAGACGTAAAGATTGCTTGGTGTTCCAACCCTCGAGCAGCCCACGTACAGCTGGCCATGGGCAAACACTTGTTCTGTGAAGTTCAGGCCTACAACCTTCATTGATTGCCCCTGCGCCTTGTTGATGGACATAGCAAAACATAGCCTGATGGGGAACTGAAACCTCTTGAAGGAGAATGGAAGGTCAGGTGGAATAAATGGTATCCTTGGAATGAATACTTTCTCGCCTCTGTATTGTCCTGAGAGGATGGTTGCCTCTAGGACATGCGGCAACATTTGCTGGATTGTCAATCGTGTTCCATTACACAGCTTTGGTGGATGAAGATTCTTTAGAAGCATGATTGGTGCTCCCACCTTGAGAATCAACCTGTGTGTTGGGAGTCCTTGAGGCTGAAGACTGTTGAGAAACTCAGTTGGGAAGTTTACTGCCTGATCTTCATCTGTCACTTTGTCAAGAGAATCATAATGTCTTTCATGACCGGGAAGTTGGTGGAGGAGCAAATTGTTGATCTCTTGAACAGCATTGTTCTTGGGGGCCAAAATGGCTCTTTCGGCAAGCCATGATGAGTCCTGGAACTGGGTCTCCATATTGGGAAAGACCCTTTTGATCAAGTCATCTTTTGTTTCAACAAACTGTCCAAATGGTAGAATTATTTGTTCTGATGCATCTTGAGGGTATAGGCCATTGCCAACTTTCAAAAGCTGGCTTGAGAACGCCCCTGCAGTGTTGTCACCAAGAAGGTGGACTCTCATGTTGGTATTCAGGGTAAGTCTTTGCACATGTGGCCAGAGGAGATAAGAAGACTTGATACAGGCCTTGACTTGATCTGCTCTTGTGCCCCGTTGGATGACTGGGAGAGTCTGACGAAAGTCTCCAGCCAGAACAGTTGTCACACCACCCATGATTTTCTTGTTGTTGCAAATATCTTGGAGTGTTCTGTTCACTGCTTCGAATGCCTGCTTGTGGTTCATAGTAGCCTCATCCCAGATAATGATTTTGCACTGTTGAAGGATCTTGGCTTTTGCTGAATTCTTGCTAAAGTTGCAGGTTGGGGTGTCTTGCTTGGTCAAATCCAAAGGCAGTTTGAAAGTTGAGTGTGCTGTCCTTCCTCCTTCAAGAAGTGTAGCTGCAATTCCACTTGAGGCCACAGCCAGAGCAATTTCCGACTTTTGACGAACCTTGGCCAGGATGATATTAATGAGGAATGTTTTTCCTGTCCCGCCAGGAGCATCGAGGAAGAATATCTTGCCAGCATCATCATCAACACTCTTCAGGATAGAAGTAAAGGCTTGCTGTTGGTCCTCAACCATTCTTGGGACATTCTGCTCTACAAATGTGGTCAGCTCTTCCATGTTGTAGTTTGTTTCCCTCAGAAGCTCCTGAGCCATTCCCTCAATGCTGTTTTCTGGTTGGGGCATTCCACAATTTGCCATAGTGGTTCCATAGGCAATCAGGTGCTTCTCTAGCTCAATCAGGGCTTGATTGTAGATTGCACAGTTGAAATCAATATCCACACCAGGGTTCTGACGTCTGGCCAAGTGAAGAAAGTCTTCAGACATATTTCCTTTGTGGTCCTCCCAGAGCTTCTCTGGATCCTGAATGTCACATGCTGCCAATATGATGGAAAACAGCTGCCATAGTTGTTTTGGTGCCTGTGAGACTGCTGCCTCATCCATGGCTTTTTTCCAATGTTCATCTTCTTCCAATAGACCATGGAGTCGGCAGGCATCGCGGAAGGTGGCACAATCTTGACCATTAACCCGTCGAAAATCTTTAAAGGATGTTGGACCTCTGACAGTGTGCAGGAGAAGGCGCAGAAAGAAACAGTCTCTGTTCTTTTGATGAACTGTGTAGACTCTGCCAATTGTGCTGCTGGCATAAACTCCAGGATAATTGTCCACTGGAATGTCCTTCTTCCTGCGATTCCACGTTTTGTTCTCCCATGTGTAGTAGGTCGGGACTTCATTGTACAGAAAGGTCTTACCGTCGTTGGTTAACCAAAAAAATATTTCCAACAGTTGAAATAATTATTGTTTCCAACAGTTGAAATTTAATGGAATTCGAATTCGAATAAAATCTCAACTAAAAAAAAAAACCGTTTATTCGTTCTTGGCGCGAAAAAATGGCGCGCATTTTGTCATTGTGTGCGACTTTACGTCACTCCTATGGACGTGAAAACATTTGTTTTCCTTAAAAATATATTTAAAATAAATAAAATAGTACATAAATTAACAATAAAAGAAGCTAAAAAACAATTTAAAAGACAATAAAAAGCACATTAAAAATATATAAATATGTGCATACAGTATACTATACGTACGCGCAACTGCCGATTCTCATTCAAAACAGAGGCGACGTACAGTATTCCTTTACTGTGTTTGTGTTAGCAATGGGTCCGAAGAAGGATAATGCTAGTGTTTCCAAGCGTAATGTGGTTACGATGGACGATAAGTTAAATCTGATGAAAAGGTATGGAAAAGGTGGAAAAGTGTCGGTGATAGCGCATAGACCTTATCGCGAATCGGAACCGCAATGCGTCATGGGATCGGAAAGGGGCAATAGTGCCGCCACAAACTACACCATGGAATTGCAACTGGCCCGGTTTTTTTAAACCATTGATATTAAAATAAAACGTAGCCTATAACCACCGGAAATGTATGCTGATTCCGAATCTGTGTCTAAAACTTTTCTCCGATGTGTAGTTCTTGGGTTATAAGCGGACATCCAGACAGACAGACAGACACTCCTCCTTTATATATATATATATATATATATATATATATATATATATATATATATATATATATATATATATATATATATATATTGTTACTGATCGCGGTTTAGATGTTATGATGGGCCGAGCGGATGGTCCAACCGCGACCGTTACAGGATCCCCGACTCAACCGATTCCACCCAAACGTTGGCCGGATCGCACCGCAGCTGCTCAATGAGGGAAAAGACTAAAACGACGAATGCAAAGAGGAAAACGAAGGCAAAGAAAGGTTTGGAAATACTACTGAATTTATTGACTATTTACACACATAAGCAAAAAGGAAGCAGTCACGTTTATTTACAAGCACATAAGACGCAGGTGACACAGTGAAATCTTTAGCTTACCTACACAAGCTTAATTAACCCAGGACAGAACAAACAGAACAAACTCACGTACACAAGAAGGGTGGAAAGGCAGGAGGTGGATGGCTGGAGGGAGAGGGAGGTCCAAGGGGGTCCTGCAGCTCAACCGGCGCGTTTAGCAGCCGCCGTTCCTTTACGGTCCTGCTCCAAACCGCAGTTCAGGCCCCCAAGCTGCTGTTGTGGCTGCTGTGGACGTCGCGTGCTTTGCCAGGCCTTGTCCGACTCGTCTGGTCCAAACCCTCAACTCGTTCTTGGTCCACTCACTCTTTACCACCGACTCCTCACCGCAACCAACGCAACCAACTGACCACCACCACCGACTCCTCACCGCAACCAACGCAACCAACTGACCACCGACTCCACTGACTGACTCCTCACGACTCTCTCGACGACCAACTCACGTGCGCGCCTTTTATAGCGCCTCCGGCGATTAAGCCGCCGGCCTTTTGGACACGCCCATCGGGGTGCTCACCTCGGCCCTGGTTGGTCGCGCGACCCTCTGGCTCCGCCCTTGATGACGACGGGCGGGCACGCCTTTCTTCTCCGACGAGAGCACAGGTTCAATGGTGGTTTTGGAGGGGAGGTAATATGGGCAATCGAGGCTCGGCAATGACCAGAGGGGATGTAAAAGAAATGGGGATTTTGGGGATGTGAATGAAAGGGGATCTATACTCTTTCACTGGTGCAATGGAGTACTTCAATTAATGGGAGACACAGCCTTACTCTAAAACACAGAATAAGAGATAACTATCAAACAGGGGTATTCTATTATTTGGCTGACGTGTATGCTTGTGGACTAATTATGGGATGCCCTTTCACCTTTACACAGCTCCGGAGGTAGGGGGGCGCAGAATAAACAATAATAATAATGATACAGCACACAATCAAAAAAATACAGTCCTCATCTCCGCAACACTGCACCCTCCTCCTCTTAAGCACGTCTCGGGCCTACAACTTTTATTTAGTATGACACGTAGGTGTAGTTCCCTCTACTTTTAACCTGACCCTGAGAGCGACAGTTTTAAAACATAAATAAATGTGTCCCGCTGCTCCATTGCACCCTGCCTAACAGACTTACGCCCACAGTTAACCGAATTGCGGAATGGTCTTCAAACTATACACTGACGGTGGGAAGCATTATTTACAATGACGCTATTTTTATTTACAAAACTAACCCAGGACCTGTGATTGTTCTTTCTGGGGGGGAGACCGTCTGCTCTGCATCAATGCACCATTAAAGCACCCAAAAACGCACCAATACACACCCAAGCACCAATCGGTGCAGTCATCACTGTTCATCAATAAAAATAAACCAACAACCCCTAACCCTGCAGGTGATCTCTTGCTCTTCGGCTCCCTCTGCTGGTTATTATTATTGGTTCTTCCAGATGTTGTCATTCTTTTGCTTTGCTTACTGGCGGCCTATTTGTATTAAAACTTGCACCCAATGTGTCCATTTTTATTTATTTTATTTATGGCCCACAGGGCCGACTAGTGTGGTTCACCTGTGGGGCATCGGTGCCCTGTGGCCAAGGTCCGCCAGCAAGATTTCGGGCCCTCATGGCCGGTTCCAGCAGAGGGGCCATGCCCCAACCCATGGGGTCCATAGGTGGTGCTCGGCCACAGACATGTGGTCCATAATGTGGTGCATCGATGCAGACAGCTGGTTCTGGGAATTCCGGGCGCACAATGGCCGACCCACGCACGCTCCCCTCCGCGCCCAATGGCGCACAGGTCATGTGGGAGACAAAAGGGGAAAGACAAATGAGCGAGGGGTAAGGTCACAAGGGTACACATCAATAAGGCAATGCAAGGCGAAATGCGTATGGAGGGCGAAGTGAGAAAGCTCGTCCCTACCGTACGTCACCCCCCTGTCACCTACACTACCCTTGCCCTTACCCCATATTTACAAAATCTACACATTACCAATTCGTCACTACTGTCACGTCTTCCCCATATTTCTCCTATACCAAATTCGTCACCACAATCCCTCTATCCAAAATTTGCCATCACCCAATTCGTCATCAATCCTCATAAGGAGGAAGAGATGGAACACAAAGCACAATGTCACACCCACGTCATGATGCGTCTCACAATCCAAACATTTGCACAGTAAAAAAAATAATCAAAACATGGCATGGTGTGGAGTACCTGTCACCTCAGGTGAGTGGATGCAGATGGTGCGAGGAGACTTCATCCTAACTACTTTCTAAATGACATTAACACACTTTACACTACCCGGGGTCTCTCCCTGCCAATCCATTGGCCAACTTACACTATGGGTTCTAAAAACCAATTCCCATTGGCCAAACTGTGGTGCTTCTCAATTTGGGGTCTCACTCCCCCGATTCATCTCCCGGTGCCCTCGCACAATTTCTGGGCCGCGACGTGTAGCTCTCCCAGCAGGTCTACCCACCTGCACACCTCCACCACTGTAGTTGCCACCTGAGCTTACCTGCTCCTCACCCTAACCTATCTAACTGGGGAAGGCCCTCTCCTGGCTCTGTCACCCCTTGGTGCCCTCTGGCACTGGGCTACCCGGGTCCGTCCTCCGGATCCTCGGGCCCCATCCACAACTACCGGCTCCCAGAGCCCACCTGCGGCCTCACCTGGCCGACATCCTCACAGTGGTGGAGTGCCCAAACCAACTACACACACTAACAGGCTACACGCCCAGCCATTTCCACAACACTAATGCACCCATCCAAAGACCATTCTTTCACTCGCACCACAGATGCCAATATCCAACCACAATTTACCTGTACCCTCTACCTAACACTTACACTACCCGCCCCGGGTATCCGTGATGGGGTTCCACTCTTCCCCCATTCACACCTCCGCACCATCCACTCCACTCCACAATTTCCACCATACTCACTCCACGACCATCCATTCCAATACTCCATACCATTTATTCCATACACCTGTCCTCCATTCACCTGTCGTTGCACACCTGTGCAATCATACCTGGTGCCACCTGCACCCTCCTCCTCTTCCTGGACCAGTTGGTCAACACAACACACATCACCATCACTCACTCATACACTGCTCCACACACCTGTTCAGTTGCACACCTGTGCAATCACACCTGTTCAATCACACCTGTTCAATCTTCAAACACACGGCATCATCTCAGCTAACTACTCCCCCCTGAAACTTGCGCTTCCCAGTCGTCCCTTTAAACTATTGCGCTCCCACGTCATTATCATCCACGCTAATCTACCTGCGTCCCCACTACAGGTATCCTTGTCACTAACTAACCTTAACGTTACCTAATGTCATCTTCGCTAGATCCCTACACACAATATATCCTAACCCACCCGGGCTAGTTTTCACTGCCATCAACCCCATAATCTATAGCGCATTTGCCCCACCTGTGAGGGATGGTGGATTTGCCATCCCTCCACATCGGGGAGGTCCTATCAATTTCGCTCGTCCAAATCCAACAAATCAAAAATTTGTCATTTACTGCTAATCACCGTACCATCATCAAATTTTGCTTTTTTTTTTTTTTAATTTCGGGGCCAAAACACTATCCTCATCACCCGTCTACTTATTACATCCTCTCGGTGCGCCAATTCACGTCTACAGCCCGGCTTCGTACAGCCGAGCAATGAACGCGGGTCGTTTTGTGCCAGCGGCTGGATACGTCCCGCATTCGGTGCAGGGACGGGGGCTTACCCGGGCCGAGATCCCACTCACCACCTCGGCGTGGAGCCATCCAATGTCCCGATCTCGACCTGCCGGCACGTCTCAATAGAAAGTGGTCGCCATGACGACCCTTCCTATCGGGCTGCCCGCTCCGCCTAGTGGAGCCCGGACGCGGCCGTTCCAAGCGAGGCACAGCGTGGATCGCGTACGGCGGTTCTTTCGAAACCGCCGTGGTTCGGATCCCCGCTGGTCCTCGCGGCACGCGAAGCTGCCCGACGCGCACCGAGGGCCCGATTCGGCTATAAGTCGTTCTATCCTCTAACCCGGTTACCGTCGATGCTTCACCTGCATGCTTACATGCATACGCTACCCCTTTCTTGCTCATACCTCCAGCTGTTCCCATGCTCCTCGTACCTTTCCTTACACACCTCGGTACACTCATTCCGCTCACAGACTTGGTCACACACCTGACCACCGAACACCTTGGCACACATCCGTCGCTCGCACACCTCACCAACACACCTCTTCGCGCCCCTTCCTCGGTCACCTCCTCTGTGACCATCACAGGTGTGCTTTCACTCGCACACCCAACCACGTGCCTCACGACCAACTCAAGTGTGCATTCCCACACACGCTCTACCATTCCAGGTGTGCATCCTTCCATTCCAGGTGTACATCCTCGCTCCCCTGTCACAACCAACTCACGCTCTGTGTCACTCTCACTACTTTCACCTCCACTCTCGGTCGCGCACTCACCCTTACTCTCGACAGCGCACTCTTTCCTCATGCACCTGTCCGTTACACACCTTTCTCGCACACACTCTTGCGCACACTCTCCCGTTACACCCTCTGTAACACTCACCACAGGAGTACACTTTCTTGTTACATCCTCTGTAACACTCACCACAGGTGTACACTCTCTCGTTACTTCCTCTGTAACACTTACCACACCGCGCTTCCATGTACCCCCTCGCACACGCGCTACGACCAACTCACTCTTGACGGCACACTCACTCCTCGGCGTGCACTTTTTCCTCACACACCCCATGGTCGGACATTCTCGCACACCTCTTTTTTCGCACACCAGACCTGTCGCACACTTCACCAACGGCCTCTCACGAACACCCGGATCCATAGCAACCCCCAAGCCGACTGAAGCTTTCCTCACATCATATACATTGCCACTCACCTCGGTACCTCTTCGTCGCACCTCCTTTGCCACCTGCAAACTCTTTATTTGGTTAGTGAGCATCACATCATGAGTTGAGCACCGACCTTGCACATATTCCATCACCTCCTCCTGGATTTCTCTTTTAGTTTCTGTCCGTCTCTTCTTAATTTCACTCACCTCTTCTTCCACTTCCTCTAATTTTTGTTTAACCTCTTTTATTTCTCGGTGCGTCTCCTCAAGTTCGTCCTCTAAGGCTACCGTGACCGTCTCTATGTGCATCCTCACCTGCCGGTCCTTTGTCTCCATTATCTCTGTCACGTCGTCCACCCTCATTGTCAGTTCCTCACGTACCATCTGACATTGCCTCTGTGTCGCTATTAATTCGTTTTTAATTTCTTTTTGTGTCGCCTTTAACCCTCCTAGTACCGCAGTGTTCTTTTGAACCTGCTCCACTAGTTATTTTTGTCCCTCCGTCAGCTGTTCCACCTCCTCCGTCAGATCTTCTATTCCCCCTTGTAACTTTGCCGTATTATTTCTCACCTCTTTCTCCATACGCTTCTCACCTCGCTTTACCTCCTCGCGTAGCCCCAAAACCTCCTCACTTACACCTCGTCGTATCCCCTCCATCTCTTTTGTAGATGCCACCCTCATCTGTCCCAATTCATCCCTCTGAGCATCCAGTTTACTTTCTAACCCGATTTTTACCTCCTCTATTTGCTCTCCCATTTGTTTAATTTCTCGGGCGGATTGCTCCCCTATCTCCCGCAATTTGTCCTCCATCCTATTTTCTAACCCCATTAACCCATGTTTCACCTCTTTTATCCCGTTGTCTAACCCCTCAAAATTATTGTCTAACTTCTCACCGGTACCCCTCGCTTCGTCCCTCATTACCCGCATTTGGCCCTCCAATCGCTCACCCAATCTGGCTTCCAATTGCTCACTATTCTTGTCCATAAGGGCCTTCATTTGGATCATAAAGAGGCCCCAATCCATCGGCGGTGCTGCTACGGTCACGGGCGTGGCAAAATTTGGTGCCGCTACACCCACGTGCGCGAGGACGCCATTTTGCGCGCCTGATACTCCCTCAACCGCCTCCTCATTGCTCCCCTCCATTTGATCCTGGGTTACTCCTAACCCCTCTATCTCTCCCACCGGCATCCCGTCGCCTTGACCAGCCATGGCGTGATTTCAAAGTTCAGGTTTTGTAAAACAAAACAAATTTCGGCCGCTCCAAATTTTTGACCAAATTTTTTTTTTTTTTTAGATGTTTTAAAAATTTGGTTCGGGCCCCGAATCTCACTCCCAGACACCAATTGTTACTGATCGCGGTTTAGATGTTATGATGGGCCGAGCGGATGGTCCAACCGCGACCGTTACAGGATCCCCGACTCACCCGATTCCACCCAAACGTTGGCCGGATCGCACCGCAGCTGCTCAATGAGGGAAAAGACTAAAACGACGAATGCAAAGAGGAAAACGAAGGCAAAGAAAGGTTTGGAAATACTACTGAATTTATTGACTATTTACACACATAAGCAAAAAGGAAGCAGTCACGTTTATTTACAAGCACATAAGACGCAGGTGACACAGTGATATCTTTAGCTTACCTACACAAGCTTAATTAACCCAGGACAGAACAAACAGAACAAACTCACGTACACAAGAAGGGTGGAAAGGCAGGAGGTGGATGGCTGGAGGGAGAGGGAGGTCCAAGGGGGTCCTGCAGCTCAACCACCGACTCCTCACCGCAACCAACGCAACCAACTGACCACCACCACCGACTCCTCACCGCAACCAACGCAACCAACTGACCACCGACTCCACTGACTGACTCCTCACGACTCTCTCGACGACCAACTCACGTGCGCGCCTTTTATAGCGCCTCCGGCGATTAAGCCGCCGGCCTTTTGGACACGCCCATCGGGGTGCTCACCTCGGCCCTGGTTGGTCGCGCGACCCTCTGGCTCCGCCCTTGATGACGACGGGCGGGCACGCCTTTCTTCTCCGACGAGAACACAGGTTCAATGGTGGTTTTGGAGGGGAGGTAATATGGGCAATCGAGGCTCGGCAATGACCAGAGGGGATGTAAAAGAAATGGGGATTTTGGGGATGGGAATGAAAGGGGATCTATTCTCTTTCACTGGTGCAATGGAGTACTTCAATTAATGGGAGACACAGCCTTACTCTAAAACACAGAATAAGAGATAACTATCAAACAGGGGTATTCTATTATTTGGCTGACGTGTATGCTTGTGGACTAATTATGGGATGCCCTTTCACCTTTACACAGCTCCGGAGGTAGGGGGGCGCAGAATAAACAATAATAATAATGATACAGCACACAATCAAAAAAATACAGTCCTCAGCTCCACAACAATATATATATTTGTGCAACGTCTGTCCTGTCCTGTGTTGTGTAGTGTTGTCTTGTGTTGTGTTGTGTTGTCACTGAACTACTTTCTCAAACTTTTGTGAAATCGTACCAAACTTCTGGTATGCACATATCTCTCCCGTCGGTATGTCCTAAGGGTATTTTTTTTAAAAAATAGCATTTTTTTGGGGGGGGGAATTTTTGGGGGAATTTTTTTTTTTCAACTTCAATTGTTTATAAAATGTGATATCACGTATATTACAAATACATTTGTGCAAAATAATTGTTTGAATTATGATTGGTTTAATTTAAACCATGACAAAACGGCAACTCTGGTACAGTCATTTATCTATATATCGACACATCTGGGAAGTTTTTTTTTTTGGTTTTTGTTCTATACTGAATCGAGGCTCGTGAAATAGCTAACATTTATTTCACAAACAAATCAACCAGACAAACAAAATATATAAAAAGAGGGAGCGGAAGACAAGATGGGGAGAGAAGGGGAAGCACACAAACACAACATTTGAGAGCAGGAAGAAGTGTGGGAGGGAGAGGGCTTGGGGGGAGGAGGCGTGGGAAGTGTCTGTGTTGTCACTTAACGACTCCTTCAAACTTTTGTTTCCGTGGTTGTGAAGTGTTTTAAATAACGTTGTGGTGGTTTTGAATCACGTGATGCTGAGGTATTTTGAATTACGTGGTGGTGAGGTATTTATAATTACGTGGTGGTGAGGTGTTTTTAAATGATGTGGTGGTGAGGTGTTTTGAATTACGTGGTGGTGAGGTATTTATAATTACGTGGTGGTGAGGTGTTTTTAAATGACGTGGTGGTGAGGTGTTTTGAATTACATGGTGGTGAGGTATTTATAATTACGTGGTGGTGAGGTGTTTTTAAATGACGTGGTGGTGAGGTGTTTTTAATTTCGTGGCTGTGAGGTGTTTTTATTACGTGTTTTATGGCTGTGAGGTGTTTTTATTACGTGTTTTATGGCTGTGAGGTGTTTTTATTACGTGTTTTATGGCTGTGAGGTGATTTTAATTTTGTGGTGGTGAGGTGTTTTTATTACGTGTTTTATGGATGTGAAGTGTTTTTAATTTCGTGGTGGTGAGGTGTTTTTATTACGTGTTTTATGGCTGCGAGGCGTTTTTAATTTTGTAGTGGTGAGGTGTTTTCATTCCGTGTTTTATGGCTGTGAGGTGTTTTTATTACGTGTTTTATGGATGTGAAGTGTTTTTAATTTCGTGGTGGTGAGGTGTTTTTATTAGGTGTTTTATGGCTGTGAGGTGTTTTTATTACGTGTTTTATGGCTGTGAGGCGTTTTTAATTTTGTAGTGGTGAGGTGTTTTCATTACGTGTTTTATGGCTGTGAGGTGTTTTTATTACGTGTTTTATGGCTGTGAGGTGTTTTTATTACGTGTTTTATGGCTGTGAGGTGTTTTTATTACGTGTTTTATGGCTGTGAGGTGTTTTTATTACGTGTTTTATGGCTGTGAGGTGTTTTTATTACGTGTTTCATGGCTGTGAGGTGTTTTTATTACGTGTTTTATGGCTGTGAGGTGTTTTTAATTTCGTTGTGGTGAGGTGTTTTTATTACGTGTTTTATGGCTGTGAGGTGTTTTCAATTTCGAGGTGGTGAGGTGTTTCTAATTTCGTGGTGCTGGGGTGTTTTTATTACGTGTTTTATGGTGGTGAGGTGTTTTGAATTACTTGGTGGTGAGGTATTTTGAATTACGTGGTGGTGAGGTGTTTTGAATTATGTGGTGGTGCGGTGTTTTGAATTACTTGGTGGTGAGGTGTTTTGAATTACGTGGTGGTGAGGTGTAATCGTCCCAAACTTCCAGTCTGCACCTACCCCTCCCCTATGTATGTGCTGAGGGGTTCTTTCTTGAAAAAAAAACATTCAACCTAAATCTTCAACCTAAATTGCCTATAAAAATGTAATATCACAAACACAACAAATACATTTGTGCAAAGTAATATTGTTTGTATTATGATTGGTGAAAATCATGACAACACAGCAACTCAGGTACAGTCATTAGCCTCAGCTAAAATAAGCCCGTTCCTCAGTATCGACGCCTAGACATGTTTAGACAGAAAGCCAAGCCAGTATATATATATATAGCCAAGCCAAAGCGCCTTTGGGCTTCTGGAAAAGCGCGATACAAAATAAATGAATTATTATATATATATATATATATATATATATATATATATATATATATATATATATATAGATATATATATATATATAGATATATATATATATATATATATATACATATATATATATATATATATATATATACATATATATATATATATACATATATATATATACATATATATATATATATATATATATATATATATATATATATATATATATATATATATATATATATATTGTTACGGACGCGGTTAAAGATGTTATTTACCGAGCGGTTGGTATTACCGCGACCGAACAGTTATTCCCCAATTTGCCCCAAACTTTGGCCGGATCGCGCCACCGCTATAAAATCGGGAAAACTCTAAAGCGACCGAATACAAAGAGGAAAAGGAATAAGACGAGGAGACGTACAGAAGAGTAATTGGATTTATTATTTACACATATAATCAAGAAGAAAGTAGTCACGTTTATTTACAGCACATAAGACGCAGGTGACACAGTGAAAATACTAGCTTACCTACAGTCATAATTAACCCAGGACAGAACAAACAAAAGACAGACTCACGCGGGGAATGATGACAGGAATCGCAGGAGGTGGATGGCTGGAGGTGAACGCTTGGTGGAGCCAATGCGGAGCTTGGTGGAGGTGAACGCTTGGTGGAGCCAACGCGGAGCTTGGTGGAGCCTTGGTGGAGTTGAACGCTTGGTGGAGCCAACGCGGAGCTTGGTGGAGCCTTGGTGGAGGTGAACGCTTGGTGGAGCCAACGCGGCTGGTGGGGGGTTGGTGTGACGGGTTCTCTCTCCTTCCCTCACAAGCTTCAGGACTCTTTCTCTCTCTTTCTTAGTCCCACCCAGTCCAACAACTTCCTCTCTTGCTTAGTCCAACTCAAGGCCTTTCTGTCTTCTGATCTCCTCCCTCCTCGACTCTCTCCGGGGGCCTCTGCCTCGGGTTATATAAGCCCCACCCTTGACCCTTTGCGAACCTCCCCAAAACGTTCTCTCTCCGCCCTCTTAAGCCAACCCCTCGTTCTGGGTTGGTCGGCAAGGGCTGGTTCACTCCTCCCCTCTATGACAAGGTGGGGACCCACCTTTCTTCCCCAACCCTGCCTCGTGGTCAATGGCGGATGAAGGGAAAACCGCCCAAAATGCAGTTGGCAATTGACGAAAAGGGGGAATGGAGGTTTTGGGAATGGGAATGAAGGGAATCTATCTCTTTCACTTGGTGCAATGGAGTACTTCTATTAATGGGAGACACAGCCTTACCCTAAAACACAGAATAAGATATAACTATCGAACAGGGGTATTCTATGATTGGCTGACGTGTATGCTTGTGGACTAATTTTGGGACGCCCTTTTGACCTTTACACAGCTCCGGAGGCAGGAGGCGCAGAATAACCAATAATAATAATAATAATAAAGCACATAATAAAAAAAAACAGTCCTCATATCCGCAACACTGCACCCTCCTCCTCTTAGGTACATCCCGGCCTACAACTTTTATTTAGTGTGACACGTAGGTGTAGTTCCCTCTACTTTTAACCTGACCCTGAGTGCGACAGTTTTTAAAACATAAATAAATGTGTCCCGCTGTTCCATTGCACCCTGCCTAACAGACTTATGCCCACAGTTAACCGAATTGCGGTTTGGTCTTCAAACTATACATTGACGGTGGGGAGCATTATTTACAATGACTCTGCTTTTATTTACAAGACTAACCCAGGACCTGTGATTGTTCTTTCTGGGGGGGAGACAGTCTGCTCTGCATCGACGCACCATTAAAGCACCTATAACGCACCAACACACCCAAGCACCAATCGGTGCAGTCACCATTGTTCAAGAAAATAAAACCAACAACCCCTAACCCTGCAGGTGATCTCTTGCTCTTCGGCTCCCTCTGCTGGCTATTATTATGTCTTCCAGTTGTTGTCATTCTCTCTCATTTTCTTACTGGCGGCCTATTTGCAATAAAGTGTGCCCAACGTGTCCATTTTATTTTCTTTATTCATGGCCCACAGGGCCGACTACATGTGGTTCACCTGTGGGGCATCGGTGCCCTGTGGCCAAGGTCCGCCAGCAAGATTTCGGGCCCTCATGGCCGGTTCCAGCAGAGGGGCCATGCCCCCAACCCATGGGGTCCATCAGTGGTGCTCGGCCACAGGCATGTGGTCCATAATGTGGTGCATTGATGCAGACAGCTGGTTCTGGGCATTCCGGGCGCACAATGGAGGACTCACGCACGCTCCCCTTGGCGCCCAATGGCGCACAGGTCATGTGGGAGACAAAAGAGACAAATGAGCGAGGGGTAAGGTCACAAGGGTACACATCAATAAGGCAATGCAAGGCGAAATGCGTACGGAGGGCGAAGTGAGAAAGCTCGTCCCTACCGTACGTCACCCCCCTGTCACCTACACTACCCTTGCCCTTACCCCATATGTACAAAATCTACACATTACCAATCCGTCGCTACTGTCACGTCTCCCCATATTTCCTCTATACCAAATTTGTCTTCACTCCCCCACTATCCAAAATTTGCCATCACCAAATTTATCATCAATCCTCGTAAGGAGGAAGAGATGGAACATCAAAGCACAATGCCACACCCACGTCATGATGCGTCTCACATTCCAAAACATTTGCACATAAAAATAATTAAACAACCTGGCATGGTGCGGAGTACCTGTCACCTCAGGTGAGTGGATGCAGATGGTGCGAGGAGACTTCCTAATCCTAACTATCCTCTAAATGACTTTAACACACTTTACACTACCCCGGGGTCTTTCCCTGCCAATCCATTGGCCAACTTACACTATGGGTTCTAAAAACCACTTCCCATTGACCAAACTGTGGTGCTGCTCAATTTGGGGTCTCACTCCCCCGATTCATCTCCCGGTGCCCTTGCACAATTTCTGGCCTGTGACGTGTAGCTCTCCCAGCAGGTCTACCCACCTGCACACCTCCACACCTCCACCACTGCAGTTGCCACCCGAGCTTACCTAGCTCCTCACCCTAACCTATCTAACTGGGGAAGGCCCCTCCTGGCTCTGTCACCCCTTGGTGCCCTCTGGCACTGGGCTACCCGGGTCCGTCCTCCGGATCCTCAGGCCCCATCCACAACTACCGGCTCCCAGAGCCCACCTGCGGCCTCACCTGGCCGACATCCTCACAGTGGTGGAGTGCCCAAACCCACTACACACACTAACAGGTTACACGCCCAGCCATTTCCACAACACTAATGCACCCATCCAAACATCATTCTTGCACTCGCACCACAGATGCCAATATCCAACCACAATTTACCTATACCCTCTACCTAACACTTACACTACCCGCCCCGGGTATCCGTGATGGGGGTCCACTCTTCCCCCATTCACACCTTCGCACCATCCACTCCACTCCATTGTTTCCACCATACTCACTCCACGACCATCCATTCCAATACTCCAGATATTCCACACTACCATTTATTCCATTCACCTGTTGGTGCACACCTGTGCACTCACCCCTGGTGCCACCTGCACCCTCCTCCTCTTCCTGGACCATTTGGTCAACACAACACGCAATCACCACTACTCCCTCATACACTGCTCCATACACCTGTTCAGTTGCACACCTGTGCAATCACACCTGTTCCTCATACCTGTTGAATCCTCAAACACACGGCATCATCTCACCTAACTACTCTCCTCTGAAACTTGCGCTTCCCAGTCGCCCCTTTAAACTATTGCGCTCCCACGTCATTATCATCCACTCTACTCTACCTGCGTCCCCACTACAGGTGTCATTGTCACTAACTAACCTTACCGTTACCTAATGTCAATCTTCGCTAGATCCCTACATACGATATATCCTAACCCACCCGGGCTAGTTTTCACTGCCATCAACCCCATAAACTAGTGCTCCTTTGCCCCCCCCGCTGTGAGGGATGACAGAGTTGCCATCCCTCCACATCGGGGAGGTCCCACTACCAATTTTGCTCGTCCAAATCCAACAATCAAAAATTTTCTATCCCAAAATTTCGAATCCAAAAACACTATCAGTATCATCATCATCACAGTCCGCTATATCCTAGCCTCGGTGCGTCATGACATCATTAAACTCGGCTTTGTACAGCCGAGCAATGAATTCGGGTGGTTTGGTCGCCTGCAGGTTGAATCCGTCCGGCTTTCGGTTCAAGGGAGATGGTTTGGTCGGGCCGAGATTCCACGCACCATCTCGGCGCGGCACCTTGCGGTCCCGGGCCCGATGGCTCAATCTCCCCCGGTCGGAACCCCGTCCCCGCGAGGGGGCACCGTTCCGCTTCCTCCCACTCGCCCTTGAACCGGACCGGTCGCCTGGCCCGACAAGGCCCGGACTCGACCGTGCGGGGCGGGGCCAAGCCCGAATCGGAAACGACGCTTCGAAGAGAAGCAACGCAGCATCGATCCGCGCCGGGCCTCGCACCCAACAAAGCACACCGCGCCCCGAGTGCTCGCATCGGCTATCCATCGCCCTAACCGCTAACCCGGTTACCGTCGATGCTTCACTTGCATGCTCACACGCATACGCTACCCCTTTCACCCTCACAAAACCCGGCGTTCCAACGCCGTCCGTACATTCCACCAACGCTCTCCCTGTTACACACCACACCTCTCGCGCACACCTCGGTCCACACCTCTCCTCCGTTACGTCCTCCGTAACACTCACCATGGGCGTGCACTCTTGCATCCACCCACTAACGCGCTCACATGGGCTCTCCCACACCCGCACTACCACTAACTCAGGTGTGCTTCCTCGCACACCCTCGACCATTCCAAGCGTGCATTCTCGCACCCGCTCCACCACCAACTCACTCCTCGTGTCACACTCCGTACACCCCGACGTGCATTCTCGCTCGCACTCGGTTTCACTCCCACACTTTATAACACACCCACACGCCGACGCACACTTTTTCCTCACACGCGTGCCATTTCCATTCACACGGGACCCTTTACCAACGCCCGGGTGCCATATCGATCCCAATCGCGCGACAATTCTTTTGTCGCTAAACGTCCTCTTACAAAATCTCCCCGCACAATACACAGCACGTCTCACCTTCGGGGTTCTTCTTCCTCCCTGCACCAAAACCTGCAAACTCTTTATTTGATTAGTGCGTACATCATCATGATTTGAGCAGGGACTTTGCACATTTTCCATTTCTCCCTGCAATTCCCGGGCTACCTCCGTCATCTCTTCAATTTTAATTCCCAGCACTTCTTTTTCTTTGTTCCCCTCGACGACCGCTGGCTTTAATAAAATTCCCTCTACCTCATCGGTCGCCGGCTTTTCCAAACCCCGTGTCGCGATTTATACCCCCGTCATTGTACCCGCGCTTTCCTCCGCTTCGCTCAACCAGCGCTTCTCGACCCGCGTTACCTCATGCACCCCTGGGACCCCCTCGCCCACCATGCGATCCATGGTCTCCCTACATCCTTGCATGCGGTCACCCATTCTGTTCGCAATTTTGCCGATTCACTCCATTTTGCTTCCTAGCCTCTCAAATTTGGCTTCTAGCCGTTCCCCCATATCTCCCATTTTGCCCCCCATTTTGCCCCCCATTTCGCCCCCAATCGCTTACTATCAGCCCTTGCTTCGTCCCTCATTGCCCCCATTTGCTCACTCTGAGCATCCATCCGATTCCCCATTTGTCCCATTCGCTCACCCTGAGCATCCATTTTTGCCATCATTTGAATCATAAAGACTCGCATGTACTCTGGCATCTCTGCCTCGGCTGCCGCGACCACGTGCGCAGCGCAATTTGATGCTGCTACGGTCACGGGCACGGCAAAATTTGGTGCCGCTACAACCACGTGCATGAGGACGCCATTTTGTGCGTCTGATACTCCCTCAACCGCCTCCTCATTGCTCCCCTCCATTTGATCCTGGGTTACTCCTAACCCCTCCTCTAGCTCACCCACCGGCATCCGATCGCCTTGACCAGCCATGGCGCGATTTCAAAATTCGGGTTTTCCTTTACAACAACACAAATTTCCAGCACTTTGTAATTTTGAGCGCGTTAAGCGCGCTTCGGGCCTCGTATCCCACTCCCCGACACCAATTGTTGCGGACGCGGTTAAAGATGTTATTTACCGAGCGGTTGGTATTACCGCGACCGAACAGTTATTCCCCGTCTAATACCCGATTTGCCCCAAACTTTGGCCGGATCGCGCCACCGCTATTCAATCGGGAAAACTCTAAAGCGACCGAATACAAAGAGGAAAAGGAATAAGACGAGGAGACGTACAGAAGAGTAATTTGATTTATTATTTACACATATAATCAAGAAGAAAGTAGTCACGTTTATTTACAGCACATAAGACGCAGGTGACACAGTGAAAATACTAGCTTACCTACAGTCTTAATTAACCCAGGACAGAACAAACAAAAGACAGACTCACGCGGGGAATGATGACAGGAATCGCAGGAGGTGGATGGCTGGAGGTGAACGCTTGGTGGAGCCAACGCGGAGCTTGGTGGAGCTTTGGTGGAGGTGAACGCTTGGTGGAGCCAACGCAGAGCTTGGTGGAGCCTTGGTGGAGGTGAACGCTTGGTGGAGCCAACGCGGAGCTTGGTGGAGCCTTGGTGGAGGTGAACGCTTGGTGGAGCCAACGCGGCTGGTGGGGGGTTGGTGTGACGGGTTCTCTCTCCTTCCCTCACAAGCTTCAGGACTCTTTCTCTCTCTTTCTTAGTCCCACCCAGTCCAACAACTTCCTCTCTTGCTTAGTCCAACTCAAGGCCTTTCTGTCTTCTGATCTCCTCCCTCCTCGACTCTCTCCGGGGGCCTCTGCCTCGGGTTATATAAGCCCCACCCTTGACCCTTTGCGAACCTCCCCAAAACGTTCTCTCTCCGCCCTCTAAAGCCAACCCCTCGTTCTGGGTTGGTCGGCAAGGGCTGGTTCACTCCTCCCCTCTATGACGAGGTGGGGACCCGCCTTTCTTCCCCAACCCTGCCTCGTGGTCAATGGCGGATGAAGGGAAAACCGCCCAAAATGCAGTTGGCAATTGACGAAAAGGGGGAATGGAGGTTTTGGGAATGGGAATGAAGGGAATCTATTTCTTTCACTTGGTGCAATGGAGTACTTCTATTAATGGGAGACACAGCCTTACCCTAAAACACAGAATAAGATATAACTATCGAACAGGGGTATTCTATGATTGGCTGACGTGTATGCTTGTGGACTAATTATGGGACGCCCTTTTGACCTTTACACAGCTCCGGAGGCAGGAGGCGCAGAATAACCAATAATAATAATAATAAAGCACATAATCAAAAAAAACAGTCCTCATATCCGCAATATATATATATATATATATATATATATATATACATACATATATATATATACATATATATATATATATATATATATATATATATATATATATATATATATACATACATATATATATATACATATATATATATATATATATATATATATATATATATACATACATATATATATATATATATATATATATATATATTATATTATATATATATATATATTATATTATATATATATATATATATATATATATATATATATATATATTATATTATATATATATATATATATATATATATATATATATATATTATATATATATATATATATATATATATATATATATATATATACATACATATATATATATATATATATATATATATATATATATATATATATATATATATATTCCTAGTTTCAAATGCAAAGTTTTGTCTGTAAATTGAAAACCCTGATTGAATTTGGAAGGTCGGAAAAGGTCTCTGCTGTAGATTCGTCTGCACTGACAAAAATGAAGACCTCAGATAGAATGTCTGGAGGAACAATGAAAATCTAGAATTATATAATCCGTCTCGGGCTCACCCCGACAGGCAAGAGATCAGCCAATTTCCAGGCAGGGCCAGCCAGGAATGATCAACATTTGTAACCAAGTTGAAAGTGGTTTGCACCGCAGAGATTCGCGTTCATACATTTTTGTGGCGAGCCCTCTATCTTTGCCTGGACTCCGCCATCATGGGGGTGCCCCCACGTTGACTGGGACAAATTGTATATTTTGAAGCGTGCAAAATTGCAGACCCCGTGGTGTTTCCGAGGTCACCCATAACCCCCAGAGGAATTGGTGAGGAATCGATCGGAAACTGTACCGGCCATTTTCCCTATATGGACCCCACTCCTTGGGGTTTTGCAAACTCCCCTTACCCCACCCTCCTCTTTCGCCTCCCACCCTTCCACCAACCCCAATTCCCAACAGCTGAGTCCGTCTCAAAATCCAAAGCGATAAACTTTCTAGACAGAAGGAATACTTTCTCTATTTTTTTTGTCCTGGAAAGAATAAATAAGTTGCATCCTCTACCACCCCCACCCTCCACCACTAAACCTCAATTTTCCACCCCCAGGATACCGTTGAGGACTTTACTCTCTCTGGAGACGTCAAATGACAAGCAAGTCGCCTCATTGTCTGCCCGCAGATGCGTTGTGCCAAATATGTGGTGAATCGCATCAATGAACGGGCAATGGACTGTAAATGCGGGATGCTTTCGGGTTCATTATGAGCAGAAAGTAATGGTTTTTGCACACACATTTACACGTGCTTTTCACGAAAACCGCCATCAATCTTGTAATTCACGGTGGGATGAACGAGGTGATTTGCAAATTACCTGATTGAATCCCTGCATGAGTTGCGCTGCAGCATCTGCGGTGAATACAGGTGAGAATTATTTTCAATGCATCTGCCATCGCCCGGAGTCAAATACATTGTATTTAGTACTAGCAGGAGTACCTGGTGATGTTCTCATTCTGTTTGCATTTTCAAGAAACCAATTTGTTTTTCTATTTTCCAATAAGGAAAATGTTTATTTTATTTAATATATTATTACACACACACACACACACACACACACACACACACACACACACACACACACACACACACACACACACACACACACACACTAATCGGGGATAATTTAATATTACCTTTCACAAAGCCACAAAGGCTCAGGCACTACATAGCGATTTTTCTAAAACTCCAAAAAAAAGCGAACTTTTCTTTTTCAAACTTTTAATTTTTTTTTTTTGTTGCCTAAAACACTCCCGACATCCACTGATAAACCTCTGAAATTTTGACAGAAACCTTTGAGAAAAATGGCGACACACACAGACAGACAAACTGTATAGATTTAAACAAGTCCAAATATATATATATATATATATATATATATATATATATATATATATATATATATATATATATATATATATATATATATATATATATATATATATATATATACATATACATACATACATACATACATATATATATATATATATATATATATATATATATATATATATATATATATATATATATATATATATATATACTGTCGTGTGGCCCCGGTTAACCCCAGAGACCGCGGATAGGCAGGCCTAAACGGTTTTATTGGAGGCGACGACCAACACGGACTCAACTATGGACGCGGGAGGAAGAAGGAAAATGGAACGCTGCGCAAGAGCTTACCTTCAACGAAGCCACAGCAGCTTCAATCCTGCAGGGAAATTAATTCAATCGGGCACAGGTTTAACAGGGGATGGAAAATAATACAATGGTTTATTGCAAAGAAACGTAGGGACAGGAAAACACGATATTATATAAAGTTCCTAGATTGGGATCCCACACACTGACGTCAAATACAGACGGGGGGAGTGAACAACCAAAATAACACGTCCGTTATGTAATTGGGAATGCGGAGCTCGGTCTTATCTGTCTTGTCGTCTTCAATCTCCAGCGTGGAGGAATCCTCTGCCCGCCTCACACGCGTCGCTAGGCCCGTTCACAGCACCGAGCCTCGCTCCCGCACAAGCACCGCTCCAAGCACCACGGGGTCGATCTTCACACACGATCGATAAGCCAACTCTCAAGCCAACTCAACCAGGGCCAAGACTGCGAGCTAACGCAACCAGCGACAGGACTCTCTCCACTCGAGATCGCACTGGGACTGCCAGGGCCAGGAATCTGTGCGCAGAGTTCCGCGCGCTCTTGAGTGGAGAGAGTCCTGTCCCTGGTTGCGTTGGTTCGCAGTCTTGGCCCTGGTTGAGTTTGCTTGAGAGTTGGCTTGTCGATCGTGTGTGAAGATCGACCTCGTGGTGCTTGGAGCGGTGCTGGTGTGGGAGCGAGGCTCGGTGCTGTGAACGGGCCTAGCGACGCGTGTGAGGCGGGCAGAGGGTTCCTCCATGCCGGAGATTGAAGACGACAAGACAGATAAGACCGAGCTCCGCGTTCCCAATTACATAACGGACGTGTTATTTTGGTTGTTCACTCCCCCCGTCTGTATTTGACGTCAGTGTGTGGGGATCCCAATCTAGGAACTTTATATAATATCGCGTTTTCCTGTCCCTACGTTTCTTTAATCCGTACATCCAATCTTTCACGAACAGCATCACTTTCCTCTTTCATTTCATCGATTTCTTTACTCATTCCCCTCATAATTTCACTCATGCCCCTTATTAATTTCAACATGGCCTGGAAAGACATAGGACATGTCTTCTGGCTCGATCGCTCCGAGACAGGGAAGGTTCCATCTTTACCCTCCACTTCCCCCATTTATTTCAATTGCCATTCCCGGTGCAATTCCCAATTTTGCCATTCCCGGCTCCTGAGCCCCATTGGCACCATTCGTTCGGCCTTCTTTCAATTGTTCACCCCGGGCCTTCAATTCCCCCTCTAACCCATCAATTTTATTTTCTAGTCACTCACTGCGCTCACTCTGAGCCTCCATTTTGTTATTCAATCCCTGAATGTCCCCCTTCATTCCCCGCATAAATTCCATTAAGGCCTGGTATTCGTTCGGTCTGCCTTGATAGCGCGGAAGGTTCCACCACTACCCTCTACCCCACCTACTTCCGACTCACTCCCTCTGCTTCCCGCATCTTCCATCCCTCCTTCTGCCATATCGCTCATCTTCTCCTCCGTCGAGAGAATATCGCTACCCCGCGTGGATTTTTATCTCAGAATCCGAATTAAATTTTCCGAAGACGCGATATCATGCTTCGTACGCCCAATCGACTATTCAAAATTTTCGCCTCCGACTACAAAAAATTCTGCTTCCAAATTCTCCACACTCCTTGACACCAAATTTATTTCCAGGGTTCTATCCCACTCCTCAACAACAGTTGTCGTGCGACTCCGGTTAACACCAGAGATAGGCCGAAACGTTTTTAATTGAGGCGATGACCAAACACGGATTTGACTATCAAATGCGGGAGGAAGAAGGAAAATGGAAGGCTGTGGTAAAAGCATTTACCTTGGTGAAACGACGGCAGCTGCAGGGAAATTAATGCACACGGCACCGAATTAAAATGTACAAAAATAAAGATTTATTCCACGGAACCCGATAACAATGAAACGTGACTGTAATCAAATAAAAAGCCTAAATTGGTATCCCGCACACCAGACTCAACAACAGACACAGGAATGAATTAAAGGAAAATAATTGTCTCGTCGTGGAAAATGTAAAATGGTGCATGCGGCCTTATCTGTCCCTCGTCTTGTCTTTGGCTGCTGTCCAACACGGCTCCGTTCAGCCCCGATGCACCCACGAGGTCTCTCGCTCCAGCACCACAGCACTGAACACCGCTCCAAGCACACACAGATGGCGAGCCAATGCCCGCGAGGTCCGTACGCCACTCCAAGCTTCAGAAGCACCGATCACACACAACAGCCAGGGAAGGACATGCTGCAAGAGGAAGCTGCGCAAGCAAGAAAAACCCGACGTGCTACGAACTGCTGGATCTCCAAGAGCACGAACTGCAAGAAGAGAGAAAATGGCATTCGGCGCTCCCTTAAATAACCTTCCCGTGGTGATGACGTCAGCCCTGGCGCGCCACCCAATCAGTGCCCTCCACCGACTCGTTGGCTGGAGGTTCGCGCCTACTGCACCACCCCAACACTCATTCCCTGTAGCGTGGTCATAGCGCATGGCATTCGAGGTGGATGGGCCTGCCGGAGGTGTAGGTGGTGGCGGCCATCATAGGCGGTGTCCTGGCCTGGTTTCCTTGCCTGTTCCATCCGAAGTCACTGTCAGGGAAGGGAATTATTTAGTGTTGCGCTAGGGACCTAACTAAATGTCTATGTGAGTGCATTGCCAAAAGGGACAAAGGTGAGATGACCAGGTGAGACACACAGGGGCGTTATCTTTTAATCCCTACTCTATTTATCACTCGAACATCCTGGTATGTTCACAAGTATACTCTTACCCGACAAAACGCCTACACATGAAACTTATTACAGGTCAGATTCCTTACCGCGACAGACGAAGCACGTTACCTATTCAGATCTATCTGGCTCTACATATTGCTACCCCACCCGACATAACAATATATATATAGGCTAACCCCCACTCTAGCAGGGAAAATGGCCTTAAAATGCCTGTTGTTGTTGTTGTTGTTGTATATATATACAGTGAAACCTTGACTTACGAGTGCACCAACTTACGAGTTTTCCGAGATACGAGCCGTCGCTCGGGCGGTTTATTGCTTTGAGATGCGAGCCGAGATCTGAGTTACGAGCTTACGCCACCCGCCACCAAGTGGGTTCCGGTCACGTGGTTATCTTGCCGTGCAACCATCTCTGCCGTATATCGCTGCTGCTTTGTTTTCGCATTTTGGTTATTTTGGAGCTGACGCCACCCGCCACCAGGTGGGTTCAGGTCACGTGGTTATCTTGCCGTGCAAGCATCTCTGCCGTATATCGCTGCTGCTTTGTTTTCGCATTTTGGTTATTTTGGAGCTGACGCCACCCGCCACCAGGTGGGTTCCGGTCACGTGGTTATCTTGCCGTGCAACCATCTCTGCCGTATATCGCTGCTGCTTTGTTTTCACATTTTGGTTATTTTGGAGCTTACGCCACCCCACCAGGTGGGTTCCGGTCACGTGGTTAGCTTGCCGTGCAAGCATCTCTGCCATATATAGCTGCTGCTTTGTTTTCGCATTTTGGTTATTTTGGAAAATTTCTTAGTTTTAACCATGGGTCCTAAGAAATTGAGTGCCAAGGGCAGTACTGAGAAGAAGAAGAGGATGATGTGCTTGGATATAAAACACGCAATCGTCGAAAAACATGAGCGAGGTGTGCGTGTTGTCGACTTGGTGAGGCAGTATGATCGTAGTACTTCTACGATATGTACGATTTTGAAGCAGAAGGAGTCGATAAAGGCGAAAACGCCAGCCAAGGGCGTTACGATTATTTCAAAGCTCCGGACCTCTATCCATGAAGAGATGGAGAAGTTGTTGTTTGTGTGGTTGACGGAGAAGCAGCTCGCAGGATGCTAAGGAGGACGTATATAACGGCAGAGGAGAAGAGCATGCCAGGCCACAACTTGTTCAGAGTGCCGGCGATAGCTCGCCTTCTCTTTGTGGAAAACACGGTGAGATCCTTAAGATCCAACAACTAATGGGACGCAAACGGGGCGCCCAGTTTAGCGGTACACACATTGATGAATCACCCTGCCTGTGATTCACCCATGACAGGTTATAGCTGGGTCGGGATTCAAACCCAGGCTGGACAGTTTAGAGTCAAGTGTGCGTACCTCCAGTCCAGGCCATCCTGCCAACTTGTATGCTGCATACAGGTGAAATATAAAGCGCGAGATATTTTTATATATACTGTATATTTAAAAAAAAATTGGTGTGGTTTTTGGCGGGCTGGAACGGATTAATAGCATTTCAATGCATTTTAATGGGGAAATTTAATTTGAGAAACGAGCAAATTGAGTTACGAGCTCGGTCACAAACGAATTAAACTCGTAAGTCAAGGTTTCACTGTATATATATATATATATATATATATATATATATATATATATATATATATATATATATATATATATATATATATATATATATATATATATATACAGTACCTACAGAAGGTCTACATCCACTTTCAAAATTTTCACCTTTTGTTACCTTATAGTCTGGAATTTAATTGCATTAAATCAGACTTTTTCCATCTTTATTTACACACTGTAACCCACCATTTCTAAGTGAAAAACAAATTCGACAAATTTCAGAAAATTAATTAAAAATACAAAACTAGATTATCCTGGTTGGATAAGGATCCACCCCCCTGAGTTAATACTTGGTGGAAGCACCTTTGACAGCAATTAAAGCAATGAGTCTGTTGGGATAAGTCTCTACCAACTTTGCACACCTTGATTGAGCAATATTTGCTCATTATTCTGCACAAAACTTTTCAAACTCAGTCAAGTTGTGTGGATTTAGATTGGGACTCTGACTAGGCCACTCAAGGACATTTATCTTTTTGTTCCTTAGCCACTCCAGTGTAGCTTTGGCTGTGTACTTTGGGTCGATTTTATGCTGAAAGGTGAACGTCCATCCCAATTTCAGCTTTCTTGCAGACTGCAGCAGCTTTTTCTCTGGAATCTTTCTGTATTTTGCTCCATCCATTTTCCCTTCTAACCTGAAAAGTGCACCAGTCCCGACTGATGAGAAACATTCCCATAACATGATGCTGCCACCACCATGCTTCACAGTAGGGATGGTGTTCTCTGGGTGTTGTGCTATGTTGGGTTTGCGCCAAACTTCATTGGTTGAAAGTTTTGCATTTAGGCCAAAAAGTTCCATCTTTGTTTCGTCAGACCACAAAACGTTTTGCCACATGGCTTCAGAATCTCTGGAGTGGTTTTTTGAATACCTCAAACCGGACTCAAGGTGGCCTTATTTGAGTAATGGGTTCCTTCTTGCCACCCTCCCGTACAGGCCAGTCTTGTGGAGACGAGTCTATTGGCCTGAGGAAGCCTGCTGTGAAGTGGGTGAAACGTCATGTGAGACCGGGTCTGCTCTTGCTTATTTACTCAAATTTGCGGAGTAGATCTAGTTTTTTAACTTTCTGGTTGGAAGCACCTTCTTTAAAAAAAACAATATCGAAAAAAAATACAAACAGAAAACCTTAACAGGCAGCTGACCACACTCTTCATCAATGGTCAGGAAGTGGTAAGATGTTAAAGACATTTGTTTCTGAACCAGACGTGCCAAAACACGTCTGGTACTGGCAGAACAATCCTCAAACCGAACCCGTTAATTATGAGCACAAGATATTGTTGCTATTCATGCAATTCTCCGTTTCCACTGAGACATAAACCATTCAGTGCTTTGTCTTTCACTGTGTTGTATTATTTGCAGGCCAAAGCCCACACATACTCCTATCTTCTCAACCACAGGTAAAAGGATGCTTTCTCAGCTGCACAGCATGCCACTCGAGCCTTATTAATGGTCACTCCTAAATGCTTAAACGCAGTAATCAAACTTCCAGAAGTGAAACCTCCACACGCAACCTCCACAGGCCAGACCTCTGCCTTCCAACCCCTTATCTCTACATGACGATCCTCATATTTAGCCAACTTCGTCTCATGGGCAAACTGCATATGGGGAAATTGCATCCCCCCTTCTTCAGAGACAGGTAATTCAATAATAACAAGAAAAAGAGCAATCAGAGATTGCAAACCCTCGCCAAGATGTATTTTAAGTGATTTTTAAGGCTTTTGTGTTAAAACAAATATGGCGGCCGAACCACGTGACCAATGACGTCATCATGATGTGTTTTCTAAACTAATTTATTCCTAGATTATGCTCAATAAATTTCATCTTGATTGGATGAAGTTTTGTACTTGTCGAATTATGACGTCATAATGGAGGTACCTATGACATCATCATTAACATATTTTATTCCCCATGGAGAGTTCTTTACAATGAGCCATGTCTCAATTTTTTCTATTCAGCGCTTTCGGAGATATAGAGATGCAACCTTTTTCGGGTTTTCCAAGATGGCTGCCGAACTACGTGACCTATGACGTCATCATTTTTTTTTTCTCCACCAGTTTATGCCGACATGGCGCTCAAGAAATTTCATCTTGATCGGATGAAGTTTTGTACTAGTCGAATTATGACATCATAATGTAGGCACCTATGACATCATCATTAACCTATTTTATTTCACATGGAGAGTTCTTTTCAAGGAGCCATGTCTCAATTTTTTCTATTCAGCGCTTTTGGAGATATTGAGATGCAATGTTTTTCGGTTTTTCCAAGATGGCGGCCGAACCACGTGACCTATGACGTCATAATTATCATTAGAACATTCTACACGTGGAGTTGCACCTATGGTGAAAATTTCATGTCGATCGGACCAACGGTTACAGAGAAAAATCATATTTATTCTGTACAGACAAACAAACAGCTGAAAAATCACCCACAGAGCGACACTTGGCAAAAGAGAACAAAGCAGAATATCCATTTGTATGCAGACGTCGTCTTCTTCTTCCGTGTGCTTAAAATAATGAAAACCGTTTTAAAACATGTACAAAACAAAATTATAACGGCACTCAGTAGAGAGCAAACCTCCGCCTGGTTGGCCATATCACTCAATGATGAAGAATCACTTAGAAAATTATACTTGTTGGATCCGGATCTTCACCACAACGGAATCGATTCTTCCTTGTCACACACACAACCTGTCCAACAAGTTTCGTCCAAATCCATCCGTAACTTTTTGAGATATCTTGCTATGTATCGTTTTAGACCCTATCTCCCGATGGTGAAGAATCACTTCAAAAATTATTGTAGCCGGATCAGAATCCAGATCTTCACCAAAATCTAATCATTTGGTCTTTGTCACGAACGCGACATCTCTGCTAAATTTCGTCCGAATCCGTCCACAACTTGTTGAGATCTTTTGTTCACAAATAGACAGACAGACAGGCAGGGGCGAAAACATAACCTCCATCCACCTTTGCTGGTGGAGGTAATGAAAATTGAGGATTTTATGCAACCCTGACCTTTTATTTTACTTTATTTTTTTTGTATACTGAATCGAGGCTCGTGAAAGAGCTAACATTTACTTCACAAACAAATCAACCAGACAAACAAAATATATAAAAAGAGGGAGCGGAAGACAAGATGGGGAGAGAAGGGGAAGCACACAAACACAACATTTGAGAGCAGGGAGATGTGTGGAAGGAAGAGGGCTTGGGGGGAGGAGGCGTGGGAAGGGGGGAGAAGTATAAAACACAAGGACACCAAGGACTTCCAGGACAGAAGTTGGTATTTCAAAAAAGTGGAATTGGGGTGAAATTAGTGGGGGTAGAAAAGATCAAGGTTTTGGATGGGGGAAGATAAGAGATGGTGGTGAACAGCTGTTTTAAAGACCTGGAGGGTGGAGTGGGATTGAAGAGAGTGAGGGAGTTTGTTCCAGAGGTGGGAGAAAAGAGGAATGAAGGAGTGAAGGTGAGCAGAGAGTCTTGATTTTGGCAGTTTAACCATAAGAGGGTTGCAGGCAGATCTTGTGCGACCTGTAGGAATATTTGCGGGACAGAGCCCAGAGAGAGCTGGGGGAGCAAGGCCAGAGAGGAGTCGGTAGAAGACGGAAAGACCACCAACCTGCCTGCGGTGAGTGAGTGAGAGGCCCTTGGAGTTGGCTTCATCGCGGGAGATTCCAATGATTCTGAATGCTTTGGTTTCAACAGCGTGAAGACGAGCTAGGTGTGAGGCAGGAGTACCAGCCCAGAGGGGAGAGCAGTATTCCATTGAGCTGCGGATGAAAGCCTTGTATGTGGTGAGGAGCTCAGGTGTGCCAAGGAAGGACTTCGCACGACGGAGGATGCCCAGTCGGCGACTGGCTTTGGAGGCCAGATTTGAAATGTGGTTTTCCCATGAAAGATCATGGCAGATAGTGAGACCCAAAAGCTTGAGTGACAGAACTTCTTGGAGAGGATTATTCAGAAAATGGATGGGAGGGTTGTCCAGTCGGTCTTTTCGGAGAGACATCGTAAGAGTGTGAGATTTGTCAGGATTGAAAGACATGTTCCACTTGTTTGCCCAGTCTGTGATTTTGTCCAGGTCTGCAGAGAGTGAGGAGGCTGCAGACTGCCGATCTGAGGGATGAAGAATGGAGGGACAGAGAGTCGAGTCATCAGCAAAGAGATAGAGAGGATTTTCAAGAGAGTCAGAGAGATCATTGATGAAGACCAGAAAGAGCACAGGGCCCAGAACACTGCCTTGGGGAACTCCAGCCTGAACAGGAAGAGGAGATGAGAGAAACCCATTCAGGGCCACACGTTGACTACGACTAGAGAGGAAGTCCACCAGCTATGCGTGGAGATTTCCATGGATACCAAAAGAGGAGAGTTTGGTGAGCAGAGCAGGGTGCCAGACCGTATCGAAGGCACGTGATATGTCAAGGGAGACTGCTCTAATTTCCTGTTTGGCATTGAGGACCTCCATCCATTGTTGTGAAAGCAGAAGCAGCATGTCCAGAGTAGAGTGTCCAGGTCTGAAACCAAATTGATGATCAGAGATCAAGCCATTGGAGAAGAGGAAAGATTTCATATCTGAAGCAATGATGGATTCCATGACTTTGCTGATAATTGGGAGAAGGCTGATTGGTCTGTAGTTGCTGGGATCTGTTTTTGCACCTTTTTTGTGCAAAGCGGTGATGTTGGCAGATTTCCAAGCAGATGGAAGATGACCTTGAGCAAAAGAGAGGGTGAAGAGAACAGAGAGAGGGAGTGAAAGAGCGGAAGAACAGGATTTTAGGACCCGTGGGCTGATGCCGTCAGGTCCAGTTGCAGAATCCGAGTCGAGGGTTGACAGAAACTTTTCCACCTTGTCAGGAGGAAAGGACACAGAGTCCAGGAGCAGCTGGGTACGACTGGGTACGGTGGGTACAGAGAGGGATGGGTTTGGGACACAAGATTTAGAGGCAAACACAGAGTTGAGGCATTCAGCTTTTTCACGTGCGGAGTCAGCCGTGTGGCCATTTGAGGTGAGGGAGGGGATGGAGGGGGAACAAACACCAGAAACAGATTTGACCAGATGCCACCAGGATTTGGAAGAGGGAGACAGATAAGAGAGTTCGGTCCTGAGAATGGAGAGATATTGTTTCCTGGCTCTCCTGAGGGTGGACACACACTTGTTTCGGGCTTTGTGAAAGGAAATGAGATTTCCTTCCGTTGGATTTGCTTCCCAGGAGACGAAAGCAAGTTGTTTCTGGGCAATAGCCTCACCACAGGATTCCGTGTACCATGGATGGGAGGAAGGGTATGACAACTGAAGACGAGATGGGATAAATCTGTGCATGAGAGAGAGCAATTTACTTTGGAAGAATTCCCAGGATGAGTTGATGTCAGAGGCGGTAGAGATGGGAGACCAGTCCAGATGATTGATGGCTGCTTGAAGACTGTGCCAGTTGGCCTGAGTGAAATGCCAGACCCGTCGACGCTGAGGAGGCTCTCTGAGAATGGCCAGAGAGATGTCCACTTTAACAAGCACATGATCAGAAGAGCCGATTGGAGCAGAAGAAGAGCAGCAGACATTTTCAGGGAAGTTAGTCACAACCAAGTCCAGAAGAGAAGATGCTCCGTTGACTGAAATCCGGGTCGGGAAATTGACAGATTGTGTCAGTCCCAGTGAGTCACAGAAGTCCTTTGCTGAAGAGCCATGGCTGGTGAGAGAGGTACCCACACCCAGCCAACTGGCATGGTGACAGTTGAAATCACCACATATGAGGAAGAGAGAGTTGGGATGGGTAGATAGAAGTTGGTCCATATTCTCATACAGCGAGATGTAGATGGAGTCATGACTGTTTGGTGGATGGTACAACACACATATGAACAAAAGGTGGGAGTGAAGGGGAAGCCGTAGCCAAAGGTATTCCTGGGGGTGAGCTGGAGAGAGGGCAGTGCAGGGCGAGTGAGGAAGGGAGTTTTTTTATAAAGATAGCAACCCCACCTCCAGGACGAGGCTCAGGTCTATCATACCGGAGGAGGGAGTAACCTGGGAGAGATACCAAGGAATCAGAGACATCATGAAGGAGGAAAGTTTCTGTTAAGCAGATCACGTCTGGTTTGTCAGAAGCAACCTGTATGGAGAGATCAGACAAGTTTGAGCGAAGGCCCCGGATGTTTGAGGTCCATACTGTTAAGGAAGAGGAGGGGGAGCATCGGATACAGAACAGGGGGGGGGGGAGCGGTAGGGTGAGATGTGGAAGAGGAGGAAGAGGTAGGGAGAGCTGTTGAAGGTGTGTCAGAGATTACAGAATAGCTTGGAGAAAGGGAAGAATGGGGCGAACAAAAGGTTTGATGGTGATTGGGTGAGGCGCAGTGAGGTGTTATTTGATGAGGGGGAAGAGTGAGGCAGAAGGTTGAGGGAGATGAAGGTGAAGGTTGGAAGGGGGAAGAAGCGGGGAGGACGCTTTGAGGAGGAGGGGTGAGAGGGGAGTCTAGGAGGGGAGGAGCGAGGGAGAGTCTCGGAGGGGAGAGGTGTGGGGGGAGATTTGAAAGGAATGGGTGATTGGGAAGATTTGGAGGGGAGGGGCAAGGGGGAAGATTTGAAAGAGATGGGTGATGGGGATTATTTGGAGGGGAGGGGCAAGGGGGTAGATTTAGAGGGGAGGGGTGATGGGGAAGTTTTGGAGGGGAGGGGTGATGGGGAAGTTTTGGAGGGAAGGGGTGATGGGGAAGATTTGGAGGGGAGGGGCAAGGGGGAAGATTTGAAAGGGATGGGTGATGGGGAAGATTTGGAGGGGAGGGGCAAGGGGGAAAATTTGAAAGAGATGGGTGATGGGAAAGATTTGGAGGGGAGGGGAAAAGGGGTAGATTTGGGGGGGAGGGGTGATGGGGAAGTTTTGAAGGGGAGGGGTGATGGGGAAGATTTGGAGGGGAGGGGTGATGGGGAAGTTTTGGAGGGAAGGGGTGATGGGGAAGATTTGGAGGGGAGGGGTGAGATTGGATTTTGAAAGGTGTACGATTAATGGGAAACGAACATTTATTGCAAAATGAGTTTCTTGAGACATTCGAGTCAAAAATACGTTTGAGGACGCTGAAGGATGGGTGGAGTGCTGGAGAGTTTAGGGAATGAATGAAAGATGCACTATAAGAGATGGAATTTTTTTTTGGAATGAATAGATTTGGTGAGCAAGTCGAAAGCATCCTTTTATAGAAGAAGAAGAAAAAGGTGTTATAGAATATGACAGAATACAGTTCTTCAGGGGACAGATTAGACATTTTTTAACAACGTGATCACGTGATCACAAACAACGTGGTCGAAGAACGAATGAACAAATAAGAACAACGAATAAACGAATAAGAACAGAGAAGGAAATATTTTTTGGTTTTTTTTTTGAGGAGATTTTAAAACAAGGAAGTATGGGGTGAAAAGACCGGGAAAACCAGAGACCAGAAAGTAATTGCAGCGCGATCGAAGAACTGCTGCGACAAGAACAAAGCCTCAAGCCAAGGTCGGACACGGTAGCCTACTACACTAGGCCTCAGAATACGCGATACCAAAGACCGACGATTCTGTACACAGGTATGAAAAACCAACACCAACAATACTATTAAAGACACCCCAATAGGTACATACACCGAGAGAAAGATACAGTTTCGACAAAAACACAATTGTGAAAAGTTACTTAACTTCGAAAGCGTGCGCGCATGGACAGCTTTGAAGAGACAAGAGCTCCAATCTTGCACATGCGCATCTTTGACCTTTTGTTCTAAAACAAACAAACGACTTGACTTCTACCATTCTAATCATTTAGACCCTATCTCCATATGGTCGACTTCTACCATTTGTCGACTTCTACTTCTACCATTTGTCGACTTCTAAACAATGGACTTCTACCATTTGCTTAGTGAACCAATTCAGTGACCTGGTATGCAATTTCTTTAAATATCAGGTGAATCGGGTGAAAATTGGCGATTTTATGCAACCTTGACCTTTTGATCTAAAAAAATTTAATTGATTGGTGAACCAATTCAGTGACCCAATATGCAAATTCTCTAAATTTCATGTCAATGGAGGTAAAAATTGTTGAATTTATGCAACCTTGACCTTTGACCTTTTGATCTAAAAAATATATTTGGCTTGTAGCTTTTGATTGGTGAACCAATTCAGTGATCCAATATGTAAATTCTATAAATATAAGGTGAATCGGGTGAAAATTGGGGATTTTACGCAGCCTTGACCTTTTGATCTAAAAAAAAAAATTTCATTTGTGAACCAATTCAATGACCCAATATGCAAGTGCTTAAAATTTCAGGTCAATCGGATGAAAATTGACGATTTCATGTGACGATGACCTTTGACATTTTGACCAAGTTATTAATTTGCCTTCTCTGTATTATCACAATAAAGCATTGGTGAAAATTTGATGACAAAACTCAAATGGTAAATTTTAATTTCAGGTCAATTGGATTAAAATTGATGATTTTAGGTGACGGTGACTTTTAACATTTTGACAACGTTAGTAATTTGCCTTCTCCATATTATCATAATAAAGCTTTTGTGAAAATTTGATGACAATAGCTCAAATGGTAAAAAGTTATGGCCCAGACAGACAGACACACAACAGTGATTGCAAAACCCCATCTCCTGCTGTGCAGAGGACAGGCTAAAAACAGATTTCTTTTCAACAGACAGTATGACAATATCCGGTTGCTGAGTAGTTATGCAGATGTAATCTGGGAAGACTGGCTTCTCGCCAAAGTCCACCGAAATCCTCCAGTCTGCAGTCCCGCAGAGATGTAAAGATTTATTCTGCAACACTTTTCTCCTACATCGGGGTGTCTCACCTTGTCTGACAAAATGGATCATTGGGATGCTCCATCAAGGTCTCCACTTGGCGGTATGCACATTGATACTCAAAGATTGACTATACATATACATACATAAATGACCAAAAGTATGCGCACACCCTGTCTAATTAGTGGATTGGGCTGTTTAAGCCACACCCATTTCTGACAGGTATATATAATCAAGCACACAGCCATGCAATCTCCATAGACAAATATTAGCAGTAGAATGGGCCATACTGAAGAGCTCAGTGACTTTCAACATGGCACCGTCATAGGATGCCACCTTTCAAACAAGTGATTTTGTCAAATTTCTGCTCTGCTAGAGCTGGCCCGGTCAACTGTAAGTGCTGTTATTGTGAACTGGAAACATCTAGGAGCAACAACAGCTCAGCGGCGAAGTTGTAGGCCACACAAGCTCACAGAACGGGACCGCCAAATGCTGAAGCACATAGCGTGTAAAAATCGTCTGTCCTCGGTTGCAACACTCAATACCGAGTTCCAAACTGCCTCTGGAAGCAACGTCAGCACAACAACTGTTCGTCGGGAGCATCATGAAATGAGTTTCCATGGCTGAGCAGTCACACACAAGCCTAAGATCACCATGCGCAATGCCAAACGTCGGCTGGAGTGGTGTAACACTCACCACCATTGGACTCTGGAGCAGTGGAAACGCGTTCTCTGGAGTGATGAATCACGCTTCACCAGCTCGCAGTCTGACTGACGAATCTGGGATTGGCGGATGCCAGGACAACACAACTGCCTGAATGCATAGTGCCAACTGTAAAGTTTGGTGGAGGAGGAATAATGGTCTGGGGCTGTTTTTCATGGTTCGTTTTTCATGGTTCCCTTCACTGGAACTAAAGCCCCTTAGTTCCGGTGAAGGGAAATCTTAATGCTACAGCATACAATGACATTATAGAGGATGCTTCCAACTTTGTGGCAACAGTTTGGGGAAGGCCCTTTCCTGTTTCAGCATGACAATGCCCCCATACACAAAGCGGGGTCCATACAGAAATGGTTTGTCGAGATCGGTCTGGAAGAACTTTACTAGCCTTCACAGAGCCCTGATCTCAACCCCATCAAACACCTTCGGGATGAATTGGAAGGCCGACGGCGAGCCAGGCCTAATCGCCCAACATCAGTGCCCGACCTCACTATTGCTCTTGTCGCTGAATGGAATCAAATCCCCACAGCAATGTTCTAACATCTAGTGGAAAGACTTGCCAGAAGAGTGGAGGCTGTTATAGCAGCAAAGGGGGGAACCAACTGCATATTAATGCCCATGGTTTTGGTATGTGATGTGTGATGTTCACACATATATACATATATACACACATATACATATGCACACACATATACATATATACACACATATATACATATACATATATATATATATATATATATATATACATACATATATATATTTATATTTATATATATATATATATATATATATATATATATATTTATTTATTTACACAAGGTGTTTCAAAAAGAGTGATACAACTTTAAACGTTTATTTACAAAGAAACAGAAACCTCAGGAACGTGAACCAAACATTTATTGAAACTTATGACATGGTATTTTCTATCACTGATTGCTATTGCAGTAAGTCACTGCTCGAGTTCGTGAGAGGCCAATGTCTGAAATTGGCATTTATGCAAAATCCTTGTAATTGACGTTCTCGATGTGTTGCCCTCCGTGGTTCAGACAGGCATTGATCCTGATTCCAAAGTTCTGTCCAACATTCCTGTAGGTCTCATGTGGCACTGGCTGGAGGTAATCTGACACCTCCTGCTTCAGATCATCCAGTGTGGAAGGGCGGTTGACGTAGACAGAGCTGTACCCAGGGAAACGAGGCGGTTTCTGAAGAGCTGCTGCAGGAAAGTGATGGTGTCACCAGCTGTATGTAGGGGTGCACCTTCCTGCATAAACCAGGTCATGCTGAGCTGGTTTGGGGTGACCTTTTGGGCTCGATCATTATGGAACTTCTGGAGCACGGCCCGGTAGTGCTCACGTTGATCGTCACCATCCCGTTGTTGTCATTCTCAAACCAGTAAGGTCCTAGCATTCCCCATCTGGCATTTAAGGCGCAGAAGCATGTGACCTTAGGCCCTTTCAGGTACCTCTCAGTGATACCCTCAGGTGGTTCTGCCCTCCAGAAAATGTTGTTGTGGTTGTTGATTTAGTCGCATACCACAGAGCCACCACTTTTGTCTTCTACTCCACTGTCAATGGCATAGTTGATCTACGGAGCTAGAAATCCCAGGGAACAAATACTATGACAACACAACCAAACCCTGAAAATGAAAACGTTATAGGTAAAAAAAACAAAGAAATGGCAGGAAGTCAAAGTTGTAGCAATCTTTTTGAAACACCGGACCCTGCTATTCACGGTTCCGCTATTCGCGGTTCCGCTATTCGTGGGGTCCGTGTATTAGCAGATGATAAAATGCGACCTGTTTCTCTATTCGCGGAAAAGTGTCCCGCGAATGCGCTTCTTTTTTTTTTTGCCGCCATGTTCCGTGAAATCACGGTTGTTGTTTTTTTCTATTTGCGGCTGTGTTCTGCGAATTTGCGGTTTTTCAGGGGTGCAAAAAAAACGTTCACAAGCCGGTAGCTTGACATACTGTATTTAGAAAACTCATGTTTCACCAGCCATGCATAAAGCAGCTGGACATAAGCAAAAAAACGTCTCCGAGCCGCGACCATGACCTGCTTATACATTCACTGCTCTGTGCTTTGCGTTTTCATGGCTTTCGCGGCCGTAAATTTTAGCTGCACTTTAAGCGAGTTTCGCGGGATATCCCACGAGATGTGTAAACAAGTCAACCCCGTGAATTGTAGAATGCAAACGCTTCATTAAATCTATTACAGTTTGATATTTATGGTAAAGCATCATCAGAGATCTTACACAATGAAAACGCTTTAGGGATGTTCCATCAGCTGAGTATGCATGTCAACCCCGCAAATTATAGAATGCAAACGCTTCATTAAATTTATTACATATTGAAATTAGCAGATAGGCTCAATACGGCATCATCCAATAACATTCCCCACAAAAAAGGCCAGGGTATTCACCCCTCCCACGGCTACCCACAATGCTCGCATTCCTACATATACAGACGGTGTCCTGGATATCGATCAATCTTCTCGTCCCATTACTTTGACCTGCGTTTTTGGCTCTCGCTCTGCTCATCGTTCAATCATGCTCCCAAGCGCAAGACCAGTGCTGGAGATGTGTCGACTACCAAGAGGCAGAAGAAAGTGATGAGCCTGAGCCAGAAAGTGGAGTTGCTCAACCGGCTTTAGAGAGGAGAGAGTGCAGCCTCTGTAGGCAGGCATTATGGCATCAACAAATACACTATTCACTACATACGGATTTGTGAGAGAGTTTCAGCGAACGCTGTATCAAGTATGAAGGTGGTCACCCATGTCCAGGATGTCCACACAGAAAGGATGGAGAAGGCTCTCAGCATATGGATCGAGGACAGCATATGGAGCAGAAGAATATGCCTTTGAGTGGACCTCTCATTCGCAAAAAGGCCAAACAAATTTACGATCATCTGTCTGGCACGGTGGTGCCAGCACGAGTGATGAGCCGAGCGATGCGCCGAGCAATGATGGTCAAGCAGCACGACTTCATTCACTGCAAGCAGGGTATGGTTCCATAGTTTCAAGGAGCAGTACTGCCTGAAAAATGTGAAGCTCACAGGGGAGCGTGCCTCCGTGGACCATGAGGCACCAAAAGAGTTCCTGCTCAACTCGCGAGGCTGATCGAAGAGAAGGGATAGCTCCCAGAACAGGTGTTCAACACTGACGAGACTGGCCTCATCTGAAAAAATATGCTCACGAGAACTTTCATCTCAAAGCGCAAGGAGACAGCATCGGGATTCACCGCTGTTTCTTCTCCTCTGTGCAAACGCAAAAGGGGACTTCATGATGAAACCCATGATGTTGTACCATTCCATGAACCCGCATGCTCTCAAAGGCAAGAACAAGCAAACTCTGCCCATGTTTTGGAGGGCCAATAGGAAAGCCTGGGTGATGGCAGCAATCTTCCTGGACTGGTTCCATAATTGTTTCGTCCTTCAGGTGGAGAGGTACATGGTGGACAAAAACTTTGCGTTCAAGGTTCTCTTGCTCTTGGACAACGCTTCTGGCCACCCCGCGTACCTGGACGTGGCTCACCCGAACGTCGAGGTGATCTTCCTGCCGCCCAACAGCATCTCCCTCATCCAGCCACTCGACCAAGGTGTGATTTCAACATTTAAAACATATTACACCCGTTGCACCTTTCGCCGCATTTTGGATGCGATGGAATCTGACTCGGGGCTCACCATCAGGCAGTGTTGGAAGGATTTTAGCATTGCCCACTGCATCGGCGTCATCAAGGAGTCACTGGATGAGGTGAGAGCCCCCACCATCAACACGTGCTCGCATAACCTGTGGCCACAAGCAGTCAGAAACTTTACTGGCTTTCCCAATAACACTGAGGAGAGATATATGATTGTCGGGTTGGCATGGCAGGTGGGAGGGGGAGGCTTTGATGACATGCAGCCTGAGGAGTTGGAGGATTCCATTGCCTCAAATGGCGACAACCTCACCGAGGAGGAGTTGGAGGCCATTATAACGGTTTCTGAGGAGGAGGAGGTGGGCAGTGATGAGGAAGAAGTGCCGAGGTCTAACCTCACAGTGGAGTTCCTGGGCGAGTTGCTGCAGGACATGCGGACGCTTGTCGACAGGTTGGAAGATGCTGACGCAGTCATGAAGAGGTACCTCAAGTTGAAGAGAGGCTTGGATGATTTGCTTCTCCCCTACTAAGACCTGCATCAAAACCTGCGGCAATCTGCCAGGCAGCTCTCCATTACCCATTTCTTTCACCCTGCTCCCTCCACCTCAACACCACCAGCACCCTCCTCTCCTGCCGCCCTGTGTCCTCACCAGCATCCTCACCAACACCCTCAACTGCTGCTTGTGCTGTCTCTCATGCAGTGCAGGATGTTGCAGGACTATCATTTGGGTCATCCTCAGAGTTCGAGGAATTCATGGGATTTTTATTCATCACCATCATCGTCATCACCATCATCATAATCATTTGAAAGTTGCATGTGTTTGTTAAGTAAAAATTTTAAACGGTACATGATGGTGTTGTGTTTTTTGTTTTGTTTTTTCATGGTACGGTATGGTTAGGCTGGTTAAGCACTTTTAATAAACTGTAAGCGCATTCCTTCAATAAATTGGAAATGGTAACTGGTGTGGTTTTTTTTTTTGGACGCATTTGTTATGAAACTGTAATCATGTGCATTTGCAGTCAAAAACAATTTTAAACTTAAAAATTCGCCTCTATGAATCAGGCACTGCCAGGAACCTATAACCTATCTCCCCCCCGTCCCCCATTGAAACAATGCCACGGCAACCATTCACGGGATTTTCATCGACCTTCGCGGATCATCTTCGACACTCTCTGGATTTGCCTCACCATTCGTGGATTTTGCCTCGCCATTCACGGTTTGGACCTCTCTATTCGCGGATTTTGGCGACTCAGGAATCTATCCCCCCTTTTTCCAGTTAAACAATGCCCTGATATTCGTGGTTTCGCAATTCGCGGCATTTTCCAGGAACGTATCCCCCACAAATAGCAGGGTCATTTGGCAGATAGTCCCGGGTTGAGTCAGAATTTTTTCACACTAGCCCCACGCAGGAATTTACTTCCTGTTTCTTAAAAAAATAAATATATATATTAAAAAATTAAATAGTCAGGAATAAATTTCTGTGTGGGCTGGTGTGAAAAAATCTGAGCATTTTATATATATATATATATATATATAAACAATGACATCATATTGACATGAGAATAAATAATTACAAAGAAATCAACTGCACGTTTATTGTGCATATTTCAAAACAATTGCTTTGCGATTGAAAATGGCAGACTTTTTGCCGTTTGTTTTGACATTGCAATTGCAAAGCTTTTTGAGAAAGTGAGATTTGCAATTAAAATGCACGGCGGTTTTCGTCTGTAATTGCATTCTTGCAAATGGCAGATATAAACAGTTAGCACAGACTGTTGCTGGGAAGTGTTGAAAACGACAGTTGTTGGCAACAATGCTCTAAAGAGCCATCGCTGAGAATCCTTTTTAGAGCTATGTACCTAAGGTGTTTGAGATGGACTGATGGCATTACTACAACTTTACTCTTGTGCAACAGCCGTAAAAAAGGGAGAGCCGTTTGGCTATGATGACCAAACTCCCACTGTGCAAAGACCCAATGGGGCTCACGGTTTGCTTTAATGTTTCAGAAAACGCTCATCTCAATCACAGTCCATTGCTAATCACCACCGACCTCGTGGAGTTAGCTTAGAGTGCGCCATTCTGGTGTTTCACAGGCAGGGTGATTCATCAATGTGTGTCCCGTCTCCCGGATAGACGTTAAACTGGGAGTCCCGTCTGTTGGCATTAGTTGGTGTCGTTAAAGATCCCATGGTGTCCTTCACAAAGAGTATGCGAGCTATCGACGGCACCCTCAACATATTTTAAATGTTGGGCAAGATACCCATGCCTGGGAAAAGGTGTCAAGATGTGTCAAGCTTGACCACATGGCCACCAGATGAGGACCACTGGCCAGTTGTATACTATAATCTATGGTGTCTTCACCTTCTTTTTAATGTCATAAGTTATGATTATATACCTGAAGGTTATTTCTGAGAGCTCATAGGTCGGGTCAGCTTGTGCACTTGTGCAGAATGTCCCTTGAGCGGTGTCATCACTATGAAGCCACACATTGCTTGCCAAACGTTCTGCTAATTATTGTTTTTATTTCTCGGTGGCTAGGAGATGTCATCTATCGAGTTACTATGACAGCACCTATATCGTGTTTTGTGGTTGCAATATCATCTGGAGACTTCACAGCATGACTTATGACAATAAGATCATTCCAGTTGCAGATTTCATGAGTTTGCAATGAAACACACATACATTCGCACACACCATGGACCATTCTTGGAGGTACAAGCAAATGTTATATCTGAACCCACAATTACACTATGGTTAAGAGCGGCAATCTTACAGGTTAAACTGCAGTGCCCAGCGCTGCTAAATACATGTCACCAAGGGTAATCATTTAAGCCACAACGTTCGTCCTCTGCTTCCCAGGCTTGTGGATTCCCCTGAGCTGTGCTTACATCTCTTGCTGAGTCTATCCAATCTCCTTCAAAAGGCTGAGCTATTCCACGAAATCCTCCTTCATCCCCAAAACCTCCTTGATGTCCTTTTTTCCCCCCGGCAGTCAATGACTTTTCACCATCATCCTCCGACACAGTGATGTTCAACACCTATAGATTATAGATAATGATCTTGCCCGGCCGCGCATTACCCTGCGTTCGCCAAGCGAAAAGCAGGGTTAAGCGATCGGGTGCGTCCGTACGTACAGACGTACAGTCACGTGAAAAAGTAAGTACACCCCATGTAAAGTTTTGACTTTTTCAACATATTTCAACATACAGCTATTTTATCTTCATTTCAACAATATTGACAGATAAAGGTGATATAATATAACAAATATCAGGAAACATTTACATTTTGTCGTCCATTGTATAATTTAAATAAACATAAATGCAAATTTCGCATGTGGAAAAAGTAAGTACACCCCTACATTTATCACTACTTCAAATACCTAAATTTAGAATCAGGTGCATCAGCTCAGGTGCAAATGATTAGAACATCGCTAGAGAGGATCTTGGAGGAACCTGTCTTATTTAAAGCTCAGACATTTTGTTTGGTTTGCTCTTTGTTGTTGAAGTGTGCGGCGTCACCATGCCTAGATCAAAAGAGCTCTCTGAGGCCTTCAGAAAGAAGGTTATAGATGCCTACGAGTCTGGGAAGGGATTTAAAAAGATCTCCAAACAATTTGAAATCAATCATTCGACTGTCCGGAAGATCATATGCAAGTGGAGAAGATTCCAAACAACTGCCAACTTGTTCAGACCAGGCCGCCCCAGCAAGTTCAGCCCGAGAGCAGACCGCAAGATGCTGAAAGAAGTCTCTAAGAACCCCAGAATGTCATCACGGGACCGACAGGTAGCTCTTGGCACTGTTTATGTCAAAGTGCACGAGTCTACCATTAGAAAGAGGCTGCACAAATTTGATCTACATGGGAGGTGTGCCAGGAGGAAACCTTTGCTGTCCAGAAAGAACATCAGGACAAGACTTGAGTTTGCCAATGAACACCGAGGCAAAGACCAGCACTTCTGGAACAGTGTGCTCTGGACAGATGAGTCAAAGGTAGAGCTATTTTGCCACAGTACCAGAAGACATGTTTGGCGAAAACCAAAGACAGCATTTGACCACAAGAACCTGATACCAACTGTAAAGCATGGTGGTGGAAATATTATGGTTTGGGGCAGCTTTGCTGCATCAGGGCCTGGGCAGCTCACCAACATAGAATCCACGATGAATTCTTCATTGTACCAGAGGGTGCTTGAGGATAATGTGAGGGCATCTGTCGCACAGTTGAAGCTCAACCGAAGGTGGACCTTGCAACATGACAATGAGCCTAAACATACCAATAAATCCACCAAGGAATGGCTGAAAAGAAAGAAATGGAGCGTTCTGGAATGGTCAAGTCAAAGCCCGGATCTAAATCCCATCGAAATGTTGTGGGGGGATTTGAAACGAGCTGTGCATGCAAGAAACCCCTCAAACATAGCACAGCTGAAAGAATTCTGCATGGAGGAGTGGGCAAAAATTTCTCCCAGACGATGTCAGAGACTGGTAGACAGTTATAAGAAACGCCGACTTGAGGTTGTTTCTGCCAAAGGGGGCAATACCACCTATTAGAGCCAAGGGTGTACTTACTTTTTCCACATGCGAAATTTGCATTTATGTTTATTTAAATTATACAATGGACTACAAAATGTAAATGTTTCATGATATTTGTTATATTATATTGTGGCGGACACAAGCAAGAGGACACGAATTCAACGCACCAGCAGGTGGCGCGAATGTCCAGGCGGGGAACTGGAAGGCATGCCCCGCCTATCGACCGATCGGCAACGCCCGGGGACTAGGCGTGGCCCCGGCACATATATGCGGGCTCCAAGCTCGAGCCCGCCCAGTGCGACAGTTTGAGCTTTCCTAAGAAAGACTCTTTTGGTTATCCAACGCGTTGTGGCCCACCTTTTTGGCAAGCAAGTTGTGTGCGTAGCACCACACTTCACTGGTGACCCCGATTGGTTCAGCCGTTGCTGTCCACCGAATGCGCCATGGCCAACAACGCCGTCACGGTAAAATTCCAGGAGTTTTGGGAAGCACAGGCCGATGTGTGGTTCGTGCAGGCCAAAGCACAATTTCAGCTTCGAGGCATAACGGCGGATGAGACCCGTTACTACCACGTGGTCGCCTCTCTCGGGCCCAGCACTGCCGCCCAAGTCATGTCCATCCTGTGGCACCTGCCGGTCGGCCACAAGTACGGGGCACTCAAACGTCTCCTCATCGCCACGTTCGGCCTCACAGAGATCGAACGGGCCGACCGCCTCCTGGACCTTCCCGAACTCGGCGACACACGACCATCCGTGCAGATGGATCATATGCTGTCGTTGCTGGGTGACCAAGCCCCGGATTTCTTATTTCGGGCGCTTTTCCTACGCCAGCTACCCGCACAGGTACGCCTCGTGCTGGCCGGTTCCAAAATAAAAGAACCCCGCGCCCTGGCTACAGAGGCCGACAAGTTATTCGCGGCTTGCGACACGTGGTCGGGTTACGGTGCGGCCATCGTGGATCCCGAGGCTGATGCTGCTGCGTCCCTCGTGGCCGCTGCCGCGCCCCACCCACCACAACCACCGCCGAGAAAACCGCGGCCGCCGAAGCCCCCGCCGCCGCAAGCCTGGTGCTCTTACCACGCCAGGTTCGGCCACAAGGCTAGGAAGTGTTGCCCGCCGTGCTCGTTTGACAAGCCGGGAAACTACCAAGCCGGCGCTCGGTAGCGACCCTGAGCATCGGCCATTCCGGCAGCCTCCTCTTTATCATGGACACCTTGTCCGGGCGCCGTTTCCTCTGCGATACAGAAGCGCAGGTAAGCGTCATCCCAGCCTACACGTCCGACAAGCGAACCGCGGGCCGGGGCCCCGCGTTGCTTGCCGCCAACGGTACGCCCATCCGCACGTTCGGGAGGCGCTGCCTCTCCCTGCGGTTCGGATGGCAGCGCTTTCAATGGTCGTTCGTGACCGCCAGCGTGCCGATGGCATTGCTCGGTGCGGACTTCCTATGTGCGAATGGGTTGTTGGTCGATGTAAAGCACAAACGGCTCGTCTAGGCAGAAACCTTTAGCTCGCTCGCTTGTTCGCTGAGCAGCTCATTGAGTGGCTCACTGAGCAGCTCACCGAGCGGCTTGCCAAGCAGCTTGCTGGAGGGTTCCGTCCCGGCGAGTTTCGTTTGCATGCTTCCGGCAGCGGACGACTTTACCCGCCTCCTCGCTAGTTTCCCGGCCCTCACGCGGCCCACCTTTTCAGTGGTGGCCGTGAAACACGACCATCCGTGCAGCTCTTTCTCTTTCACGCTTAGCTCTTTCACGCTTAGCTTTCACGCTTTTTTGCTAAGCTCTTTCACGAGCCTCGATTCAGTATACAAAAAAAACAAAAAAAACACGGGGCGGAGCATCACATCCCCACGGTCGGGCCGCCGGTCTATGCCCGGGCAGGCTGACTCGAGCCCATGAAGCTCGCCGTGGCGAAAACGGAGTTCGCCACGCTGGAGCGGCTGGGGATCATACGGCGCCCCAACAGTGCTTCGGCTTCCCCGCTGCACATCATGCCGAAGCCCGGCGGGGGATGGCGGCCGTGCGGGGACTACCGCCGGCTCAAAGATGCCACCACCCGCGACCGCTACCCGGTCCCGCACATTCAGGACTTTTCCGCCCGGTTGGCCAACACGACCGTGTGTTTGAAGGTGGACCTCATCCGGGGCTACCATCAGGTCCCCGTCCAACCGGTCGACGTCCCGAAGACGGCCGTCATCACTCCTTTCTGCCTCTTCGAATTTCTGAGGATGCCCTTCGGGTTGAAGAATGCGGCTCAGGCGTTCCAGCGGCTTATGGATAGCGTCTTGCGCGACTTACCTTTCCTGTTCGTCTACTTGGACGACATCCTAGTCGAGAGCGCGTCCCGGGAAGACCACCTGCTAGACCTCCGCACGCTGTTCGAACGCCTGGGCCAGCATGGCCTAATCATCAACCCTGCCAAGTGCCGTTTCGGTGTCACCACCATCAACTTCTTGGGGCAACGCATCACCAAGCACGGGGCCGTCCTGCTACCGGCCAAGGTGGAGGCGGTCAGGGATTTCCCGTGGCCCCGCACGGTCAAGGGGCTCCAGGAGTTCCTGGGCATGGTGAACTTTTACCACCGCTTCGTGCCCCACGTCGTCCAGCTCCTCCGCCCCTTGCACGAGGCCCTCCGGGGCAAGCCGGGCAAAGGTGACATCGCATGGTCGGAGGCGATGGCCCCGGCATTCACGGGCGCAAAGCTGGCTCTCGCCGACGCCACCATGCTGGCGCACCCGGCGCCCGATGCACCGATCGCCCTCACCACCGATGCGTCGGATTACGCAGTGGGCGCGGTGCACGAGCAATGGGTGCGTGGTGCTTGGCAACCGCTGGCGTTTTTCAGCCGGCAGCTTCGCCCGCACAAACGCCGGTACAGCACCTTCGACCATGAGTTGCTCGGACTCCACCTGGCGGTCCGACACTTCCGCCATCTGCTGGAGGGCCGCCCGTTCACGGCCTTCGTTGACCACAAGCCCCTTGTGTTCGCGATGGCCAAGGTCGCTGAGCCATGGTCGGCACGGCAGCAGCGCCACCTCTCTGCCGTGTCCGAGTACACGACGGACATCTGTAACGTGGCGGGTAAGGACAACCCGGTGGCGGATTGCCTTTCCCGGTCTGCCGTGCACGCGGTCAACCTCGGGGTCGACTATGCCCGGATGGCGGAGGCCCAGACCGTCGACCCCAGCATCCAGGCCTTGCGGACCGCCGTCACGGGCCTCCGCGTCACCGAGGTGCCGTTCAACGTCGCGGGCACGGCCCTCCTATGCGACGTCTCCCTCGGCCGGCCTCGCCCCATCGTGCCCGCTGGCCGGCAGCGCCCAGTGTTTGACGCCATCCACGGCCTGTCCCACCCTGGCGCGAGAGCATCACAGAAACTCGTCGGGGCAAAGTTCGTCTGGCATGGCCTCCGGAAGGACGTCCGCGACTGGGCCAGGATGTGCCTCGCGTGCAAGCGCGCAAAGGTCCACCGCCACAATCTGGCACTGTTGGCCTCGTTCACGGTGCCCGAGCGGCGGTTTGACCACGTGCACGTCGACTTGGTGGGACCTCTGCCCCCTTCGCGAGGGTTCACCCACCTCCTCACCATGGTCGACCGCACCACACGGTGGCCGGAGGCCGTCCCATTGGCAGCGACGTCTGCGGCTGAGGTGGCGCAAGCCTTTATCGCCACTTGGGTTGCCCGGTTCAGTGCCCCCTCGGACATCTCGTTAAACCGCGGCCCCCAGTTCACCTCGGAGCTCTGGGCCGTGGTGGCGCAAGGGCTCGGGTGAAACTACACTGCACCACGGCCTACCACCCCCAGGCCAATGGCCTGTGCGAGCGCTTTCATCGCTCCATGAAGGCCGCGCTCCGGGCCAGCCTCTGCGACGGCGGCTGGGTCGACAGACTCCCCTGGGTCCTGCTGGGCCTCAGGACGGTGCCCAAGGACGACCTGCACGCGTCCTCAGCGGAGCTGGTCTTCGGGCAACCACTGCGGGTACCGGGTGAATTTATCCCCGACTCCACGGCTCCTTGGTCCGCGGCACAACAGCGCTCCGCCCTTCAGGAGACCGCCCGGAGGTTCGCCCCGGTGCCAACGGCATACCACGGTTGCCCGCCTTCCCACGTCGCCCCGGAGCTTCGCACGGCCAAGTACGTGTTCATCCGGCACGACGCCCACTGGGCACCGCTGCGGCCCCCATACGACGGGCCCTTCCGCGTGTTGGAGACCGGGGACAAATTTTTCACGGTTGACATCGGCGGTGCCCCGGATAGCATTTCCGTGGACCGCCTCAAACCGGCCCACCTCGATCCGGACCACCCCCCGCCAGCGGCTCTGCCTCCGCGTCGAGGCCGCCCCCCGGCGGTCGGACCCCCGGCACCCCCGGCAGCACTCTTCCTCCGCGTCGAGGCCGCCCCCCGGCGGTCGGACCCCCGGCACACCCTAGCCCCGCCGTCCCGCCACCCCCCAGACCAGCACCCATCGCCAGGGGGCGTTTTGGCCGGGTCATCCGGCTTCCCCGCAAACTCACTCTTCAGGTGCGCGGGAATTCTGGGGGGGTGCGTGTGGCGGACACAAGCAAGAGGACACGAATTCAACGCACCAGCAGGTGGCGCGAACATCCAGGCGGGCAACTGGAAGGCATGCCCCGCCTATCGACCGATCGGCCACGCCCGGGGACTAGGCGTGGCCCCGGCACATATATGCGGGCTCCAAGCTCGAGCCCGCCCATTGCTACAGTTTGAGCTTTCCTAATAAAGACTTTTGGTTATCCAACGCGTTGTGGCCCACATTTTTGGCAAGCAAGTTGTGTGCGTAGCACCGCACTTCAATATCACCTTTATCTATCAATATTGTTGAAATATCCCTTCCCTGGTATCCCTGGTGTTGGGCTAGTGGCTAGGGTGCCGGCTTAGGATGACCTAGGATCCTGGGTTTGAATCCCGGTCGATCGCTGAATTAACGCCAGGGGGGTTGATTCAGCCTGTCATCCTTCCGAGGTCGACTAATTGAGTACCAGTTCACTGGTAATTCCCTGTTTGTCGTTAAAGGTGGCAAAAAGGGTTGGCGTCAGGAAGGGCATCCGGCCGTAAAACATTGCTTCAAAAAGGGGACCAAAAAACAACAACAACCACGGTTCCCGAAAAAGGCCAACCCCTGCTTGCGGGGACAAATGGCCTCTAAAGGTGGTTATTTTTTTTAATTTTTATTGTTGAAATGAAGATCAAATAGCTGTATGTTGAAATATGTTGAAAAAGTCAAAACTTTACATGGGGTGTACTTACTTTTTTACGTGACTGTCGGTCATACGTGCACATCTGCATTTTAAAAATTCTTTTTCTTGGCAACCGTTGGGCCGATTTACACGAAATTTTCACTATAGCAGTACCTTCGCCTGAATAATTACTTAGTCATAATTATGACATCATAGGTCATGTGCTATGGACGCCATCTTGGAAAAACCTTACACCTCTCTGTGTTTGAAACCGCTCCATGAAAATAATTGAAACATGGGTCATTGTGAAGTACACCCCATGGAGAATAAGATATCTTAATGATGATGTCATCAGTGTCTTCATTATGACGTCATAATTCGACAAGGCCAACGCTTGATCTGATCAGTATGAATTTTTTTTTCTTTGCAACTGTTGGTCCGATGGGAACAAAATTTTCACAATGGGAGCACCTCCTCCTATAGAATTTTTATTGATAATTATGACATCATAGGTCACGTGGTACAGGCGCCATCTTGGAAAACCCAAAAACGTTGCACCTCTATGTCTCTGAAACCGCTCCAATGGGGAAAAAATTGAAATGCAGCTCATTGTAAAGAACTCCGCGTGGGGAATGTGTTTTTAACGATGATGTCATTGGTGCCTTAGTTATGACGTCAGGGACAACGCTTAGTCTGATCAGTTTTAAATTTATTGACCGTGATCTACACAACAATTATATTAGAGAATGTAAATTTATGATGTCATCTGTCACGTGGTCTGGCAGCCACATTGGATCAAAGGAAAGAAACCCTTCAAAAACAGAAGAGTTGGCTCGCACCAAGTTGACTGCGCGTGGTAACTACTGTATTCTATGAATACCATCTGGATGCTCAAGAGATCATTCACATGTGCCACAATTTATATGCCAGATCCGATTAGCTTTTCGTGCACATATCATGGAGATTATTTGGAGGAAATCCCACGTCAGACAAAAGCTCAATAACAAACTTGAAAGCATCTCAAAATGCAAAGACAGCCTATGGGTGCTTTGTACTCAAACTGAACTTGACGAAAACAACAGCTAATTTTTTTAAAATCTAAAATGTATTAATCAGTGTTATCAATATCCTCATAATAAAAGACATTTGACAATTTGATGACAACAGTTCAAATGATAAATAAAGAAACATGAAAGTGATTACAAAATTTGGCCATCTCATGTGGCGGATGGGCTAGTTAGGCCTATTTGTACTTCATGTGACTTTGCCCTTGACCCAATTATGAATTAGCCTTCTCTGTATTCTCATAAAGGTTTGTTGACAATTTGTTGGCAAAAGGTGAAAAGTTATGCCCTGGACAGACAAAATCAATGAGACATAGACAGAAGCGATTGCAAAACTCCATCTCCCACTGCGCGGACGGGCTTATCATATGTAGGACTTCAGCAGATAACCCCTCCCTCTCCTCCCCTCCCTCAACACCCCCTCCTCCCCCCCCAAAAAATCAACATTGGATAATATGGCATTTGAACCTGGAATTCCATGAGCATCACACACTCCGTTCTCTCCGAGCGAAAGAACAGAAGGGGATGAACGTACAGCGATAAATAGGTGTTGTTTTATAGAACAGAATGAAAAAAAAAATTGCCGAATGCTCATAATGTCCCATTTGTAGCTTTTGCCCTTTGCAGATGATACAAGCGCCCACTCCTCTCCAAGTTTGCAGAGGCTAAAATCCAAAATGGCCTGTCATTATCCGATCAGTGCATGATACATTAGCGAAATTTCAACGATGAACAACGGGGGAATTGCAAGCTCGGGATTGGGAACGAGCAACAGAGCCATTTGTTCGATGGAGAAAAAGTGTTACGAAGAACTCTTTAATGTACGAGTGCGAAAAATCCATCGAGTTTCAAATGGGTCTGGCAGCACCGTATAGGTTAAGGTCAATGGTATGAATTTTACCCCCATTAAACCCCACTACTCTATTCCCTCTACAAACGCCGTTCATCAGCATTTAACTACTGGACCATATGTTTTCCCTGAAGGTCCACATTTCTTTCAAAGGGTCATTACGACCGGCTTTTCTTTTTTTGTGTGTGTTTTTAGATGTCACCTCCCTCGTATCTCTCAGAAATCCACTCAGACAAAAAAAAAAAACCGACTCGTTTTGTTTTGCAGACCTGCTACCAAATCCAGGGTTGTCATGATAAGAGAATTTTTTAAAATGTATATAACAGAGTTGAAAATAACTTGGTATATTTTATGAGTCGGAGCATTAAAGGCCACTTTAACCAATTTATATTTAAGGATTCCATCTACCTTTTCTATTGAAACGTATGTGATGACTTAATTTGAGATTTAAAGTTAAATAGACTCGCAAAAAAGTTGGGACATCGTTTTCAAAAAAACAAACAAAAACATATAATATCTTGTTTCGTGAATTTTTAAAAAGTTGGGACATCGTTTTCAAAAAACAAACTAACTTATATACTATCTACTGTTGTAAATTAACCTCTGCAAAAGTTAAGCTTTCATGGAAATATAGTATAAGTTAATAATATGTAGTAAAAAATATAATTAATATATAAATAAACGTAAATAATATAATAAATATGTACATGTATAAAAATATAATATATGTATAAATATATGTATCTGTATAAATATAATAGTATATAATATATTATATATAATTATATTAATATAATTAAGAAATATAGTTAATATAGTTACCTCTGCCACGGAAGGTGTTTTACATTGTTTTATTTCATTTTGAACTTTTTGTCGGGACTCATATATTTTTTATCTTGTAAGCAATAATTGATTGTAAATTTTGAATATGTAGGCATGTGTAATTCACCCATTAGCTGCCAGACATGCTTTTAATAAACGATTTTTGATTTATTGATTTAAAGTGGATGTCGGTTATGTTTTCACGCATGTCTGCTTGGCTGTCTGTGAACAGGATATCTTAAAACGTTGTGGACGGATTCGGACGAAATTTGGTGGAGACGTTGGGTATGTGACAAGGACGGAATGATTATATTTTGGTGAAGATCTGAATCCGGATCTGGATCGGAGAATTTTTTAAGTGATTATGAAGGGTGTCGTCCAGCAGGAGCGCACAGGGGCGGAGCTGCGGCACGTCGATCCATCGGAGGCGGAACTTAGCTCCACAACAATTAAAGAAAAACAACCCGTTAGTGTCTTGTTCGGGGAGTATCGTAGCATTTTTATCGTGCGTGTCAGCATTCGCCTTTAAAAAAGGCAAAGTTTGCACTGTGTAGTGTGCCTCACTGACCGGGTCCTCAGCATCATCCCTTTTCGGCCCTTCAACCTCGATTCGGTCCATGAAGGTGGGCCAGCAGGGGCACATATGCGTCAACATGCAGCTGCTACACCTGAATGCATACATACCCCCACCCCCAGCCAGTGAGAATACAGACTACAACAACAAAACCACCTCCACTCCCAGAATCCGCAGCCCCTCATCCACTCACTCACACAGCCAAAAAAAAAAAAAAAAAAAAAATCACACCTAACTAACCGACCACCTACCCTTACAACATGCACTACTCAAACAAAAACCCATTCATGCAAAACACACACATACACACACAAAAACACACACACACACACACACACAGTATTCTATATATTTAAAATAAAGTTTTTGTGTGTTTGTTTGTTTGTCTGCAGGCGCTAATCTCCTGAACGGTGAAAGATAGGAGGAAACTTCTGAAACAAAAAATGTCGGGACGGGCCCCGGGAAGGTTATAGGCTAGGTGGCGAGACCGGTCGAGGCCCACCTCGGCTGGGCTGGGCCCATTTCGCAATGAAAAGCTGAGCTGAATTATAGTAGTCAATCTTCTACCGCCGTGCGTAAAAGCTGAATTATAGTAGTAAGACCTATGTAGTAAGACCTATATGGAGGCCGTCCCCAAATAGTTTCCGGTATCAGCTCAAGCATGCGTAAAACACAAACTAATTTTTATCTCGCGTTTGTTATCTCCGGTAGAGTGCATACCTCCACTAGTCTTTATTGGTTTACAGTCTACAAAAGATATAGTAAATTAAAATTGTTTTTCCTTTGATTTTGCCGAATAGAATCACAATGCAACTAGAACATCACTCGGTAGGGCGCATATCTCCACCAGGCTGAACAGTTTCTTTTGTATCCCACTGATAGGCCGGATCTGGATTCGGACCTGAACCAAAATCTAATCGCGTTTTTGTCACCTAACCAACTCGTCCACCAAGTTTCGTCCAAATCCGTCCATAACGTTTTTAAATATCATGTTATATATCGCTTTTTGCCCGATTCCTCAATGGTGAAGAATTACTTGAAAATTAAATAATTCTCATACCCCAATCCATATTCAGATCTTCACCAAAATTGAATCGATTCTTCCTTGTCACACAAAAGTAGTGTATATATGTTGCTTCTGGGACACTCTCATTTTCCCATTGACTTACATGTTAATTTTTCCCCTCCCTCATTGCCCCTAAACACCTCTATTTCTCTCACCCTGTTCTTTACGAACCTTCTAACCTTTTGACATGTTATCCTTATTCATTAGACCACTTAAACAATGGTCCTTCTGTGTGAACCTGTGATCCTTCTGACCTTATGGACCTTTTAACCTTTTACTCTTAATATCATCTGGTGAATCATCTTTGGCCCACTCAAACAACGACCCTACAAATATTTGTTTATGCGTGGGAAATAATTTAATTCTCTTGCCACTCCCTTCACCATCTAATATATTAACAAAAAAGATGTTTGAGTTTGGTTCTTTATTAAGATATTTTAACTGAGCTAAGATAAAATGGTAAACCTTCCTCAATGTTCTTGTTTGAGCGCCTCCAGTGCCACACACTTTTTGGTAGGCTCTGCCCACCTTTTGTTAAGCTCCGTCCACTTTTTGGTAAACCCCGCCCACTTTTGGTAAAACACGCCCACTTTTACTAAGCCCCGCCCACTTTTGCTAAGTCCCACCCACTTTATAAACTCTTCAGCATTGTATCATTTCCAGGTAATACATTACATCATTTTCAGGGAATTTCCATCACATCATTTCCAGTTAAGACACGCCCAGGTTTGCCCAGGGAATTTCCACAGGAAATGACACACACCCAGCCCTTCTTATAAAAGGCACCGACCACACAGGCTTTTTCAAACACGCTTTCTGCTTCACTTGAGAATGGACTACTATGCCGAAATGGAATGGGATAACTTTGCTATTCCTTGGAGTCCTACTACCTGTGTAGAACTCAATCTTCAGATTGATGAACTGGACTCGAACCTCTTATCAATGGAGGTAAGTTTGTTTATTTATTTATTTATTTATTTAATTTTTTTTTTTTTTTTTTTAGATGAGACTCATGTAAGAGTTAACAAAGTTTATTTTAATATTCATAGAGCTTGATTTATACAAATAAAAATATTGTATTAAATTAATACATTGTTATTTTCTTTCACAGGAAATTGTATCTGAGATACGAAATGAAAATTCTGCTTTTAACACAACTTGGGATGAAGTTATTTTTTTGTTTGAAGACATTTTGAACAACCAAGACCCCCAGAACGAGTTCTACCTTGATGACCCAGCCAAAGAGTTATACCTTGGAGATCCACAAAATCCTGAAAAAGAGTTTTACCATGATGATACTTGTTGTGAGTTATCAAAACAAAACCCACTGAACAAGTTCTACCTTGATGAGCCAGAATACAAGTCATACATTGGAGACCCACAAATTTCTGAAAATTGGGAAAGGGGAGTTCTCCCTGATGGTCTGCAGTTATACTATGTGAGACACATCATAGAAACCCTAAAAAATTGGGCAAGGAGAGTTCTCCCTGATGGTCCGCAGTTATACTATGTGAGACACATCATAGAAACCCTAAAAAATTGGGAAACGGGAATTCTCCCTGATGGTCCGCAGTTATACTATGTGAGACACATCATAGAAACCCTAAAAAATTGGGCAAGGAGAGTTCTCCCTGATGGTCCGCAGTTATACTATGTGAGACACATCATAGAAACCCTAAAAAATTGGGAAAGGGAAGTTTTCCCTGATGGTCCGCAGTTATACTATGTGAGACTTATCACGGAAACCCCCAATATTTCTGAAAATTGTGGTTCTACCTTGGGGACTTGGAAAGATGGTTATATTTTTGGAGACTCGGAATGGGGGTTTTGTTTTGATGACTCGGAATGTGATACCTATCTTGGAGGCTCAACAGGAATGTGGTTATACCTTGGGAACTTGGAAAGTTGGTTTTATTTTGGAGACTCTACCTGTGGGGTCCATCTTGGAGACTCTTTGGATTCTAAAGCAATGAACAATGTTCTTTGTTTAATGACGCTTGATTTAAGCAATATCAAGAAAGTTCGAGGAAGAAAATGCTGGAAAATTCTTTCTTCCCATTTCTACTTCTTCAAACTTGAAAGCCTTGAAAGACAGAATTGGGAGAAGAGGAAAAAAAAAAAAATGAAATACATATTTTAAAAAAGAAGAAAAAAAAGATTATGTTAGGGTTTGGGTGGGATTTTGAATGTGAGGGTTAGGGATGGGGTTGGGTTAGGGATGGGGTTGGGTTAGGGTTGGGATTTTGAATGTGAGGGTTAGGGTTGGGGTTGGGTTAGGGATGGGGTTGGGTTAGGGTTGGGATTTTGAATGTGAGGGTTAGGGATGCGGTTGGGTTAGGGTGGGATTTTGAATGTGAGGGTTAGGGATGGGGTTGGGTTAGGGATGGGTTGGGTTAGGGATGGGGTTGGGTTAGGGATGGGGTTGGGTTTGGGATGGGGTTGGGTTAGGGATGGGTTTGGGTTAGGGATGGGGTTGGGTTAGGGATGGGGTTGGGTTAGGGTTTGTATATTATTATGACTCACTCACACATACACAAAAGTTAAGCCCCAACTGGAAAGTTGAGGGATTCTGTGTTTGGGGTTCACAGATTTAAAAACGTATCCCCATTATACACACACAAAAGTTAAGCCCCAACTGAAAAGTTGTGGGATTCTGTGTTTGGGGTTCACAGATTTAAAAACGTATCCCCATTATACACAAACAAAAGTTAAGCCCCAACTGAAAAGTTGTGGGATTCTGTGTTTGGGGTTCACAGATTTAAAAACGTATCCCCATTATACACACACAAAAGTTAAGCCCCAACTAAAAAGTTGTGGGATTCTGTGTTTGGGGTTCACAGATTTAAAAACGTATCCCCATTACATTTTATTTATTTATTTATTATTTTCAAGGGTATTATCTGCTTACTTGTGTTTTTTGTAATTCTTGTGAGTAAAATGAACCCAAGATTTCTTCTCCATTTAAATCATATAATTTGTAGGTCCAAGGGACTGTATCCATTACATCAATGATTTTAAATAATTCACGAGTCCATTTTTGTGTATAACCTTTCTCAAAATGACTTTTCCATTTGTATATTCTTACAATATCACCAACTTTAAACTTGGGCTTTCTCAAATTAATCTCCTTTTCATATTCTAATTTTGTAAATGTTTCCGATGGTTTTGATTTTGTTGATGAATGAACTGTATTATTGTAATTATCTACAATATCCTGAATTAAATACACCCATTTTTGAGAACCGAGTTGTGTGAATTTTTTATATAATTTCTCTTTTAAAGTACGATTAAAACGCTCAATAACAACTGCCTTTCCTTCATTAAAGGTGCTGTATAATTTAATACCCTTCCCCTTAAGAAATTTCATGAATATTTTGTTATAGAACTCTGTTCCCTCATCAGTCCATAACTTCTTTGGTTTCCTTTTATCCCGATCAAATATTAGCTTAAAGGCTAACATTAAAGTATCACCCCTTTTATTTTTTAAAGGGACAACCCAGGCAAATCTACTCCTCAAATCAATAACGGTTAAAGCATACCTGTATCCCCTGTCATTATTCAATTCAATTAAATCAGCGGACCATATGTGGTCTGTGTATTTAGAATAAACCTTCCTTCTTTTAAACTTTGTGATTATAGGTTTGTGTAATTCTTCAGCCAAAAGCTCCTCAGTCTTGATGACATCATTAGAGCCTAATAGTTTGTTGAGGAATAACCAAGACCAAGTTTCAATTTAGCATTTATCAAATTTCTCACAATAAACCTATCAACTTTCTCTCTCAACGTTGGATTTTGTATCAAAGACAAATTATACAACATTTCGCTGTCGGCTTTATGTTTTTCAGTCAACGTAGTGGTTTTCCCATAAGCAATATCATGCTTCATACACACTTCGTCAACCCTATTTGTAGGTTTAGACCAAGGTTTAGGATTGTCAGCCTCATCTAATCTTTTATCCAGGTTTGTTCCTGGACCACAGAAAGAATACCCTGGAAGGTGTAATTCCCCTGGAATTCCAGTTGTTGTAAATTTACTTCCTGACAGAAACTTTTGTATATCTCCTCCTCTTTTAGGTGAGATGAATTGGCACTTTTTAGAGCCACACACTTGACATATTCCTTTTTGATAAACTCTATTATTTTTAGCTTTAACATAAGAGATATTTTTAGATTTAGTTTTCTTTTTACATTTGAGACAATAACTCATATTTATTTATCAGAAAAATTCCGACAGAGTATCAAAACCTTTTTGGTTTTCAACATATACATTTCTATCTTAATTTTTAAAACATAAAGAATCCTAAGGAATGCCTTCACTCTCTCCTCCATTTATTTACAAATAAAAACTAACTAAAGTCAATGACACCAACATCATCAATCACATAATCTTTTCCTTCTTCTTCTTCTTCTTCACCACTTTCACGTTTAAATCTCCTCCCTGAAATTGAAGACATTGACGTTGTTATTTTTGAAACCATTATCTTCATAAGAGTTGTTAATTCTTTAATTTCCTCTTCGGTGCGTTGAGATTGATTTATTTGCTGTAATACACTCAATCTTTTACGAATCTCACTGATTTCCATCTTTTTATATTTTTCCTCCCTCTCTCTTTGCTCCCTTTCCTCCCTCTCCTCCTTCTCCTTTTTCTCCCTCTCCTCCTTCTTCTTTTTCTCTCTTTCCTCCTTCTCCCTTTTCTCTCCTTCCTCCTTCTCCTTTTTCTCCCTCTCCTCCTCCTTTTTCTCCCTCTCCTCCTTCTCCTCCCTCTCCCTTTCCTCCTTCTCCTTTTTCTCTCTTTCCTCCTTCTCTTCTTCAACTCCTTCCTCATCCCTTGCTACCCTTGAGTTTGAACCCCAAAGAATATTTTACATATACTCATCTGGATTTTGAGATATTCTTGTATCTATAATTATTTTTCTCATAATAGGATACCAATAAGATTTGTTGACGATTTCTAAAAGAGTTTTATATTTCATAACTTTGAGAAGTTCATTTTTATTTAATATTTTAAACAAGTCTCTATTTGTGGGTTTAACAATATCAGTATAAGGCCAGTTTTTAATGACAAAATTCCCATGTATATGCTCCAAATCATAAGGTATGTAATACCGAGCACCCTTTTCTTGTAGGTATCCTTGAATACAAAAATTATAATTCTCTTGTAGTCTTCTTCCTGCCATTTATGTATCAGAAATATATGTGAGATTAATATTATGACAGGTAATACCACCCCATCTTCCCACTACCAAATTGGTTTGTATTCCTTGGCTTTCTATCCTTATCTCATGACCTTCCTTCTTTGTCATGCTAACCATCGCTATACTATCATATATTTTTCTTTTCTTAAAACCATGTATTTGTTGTTTATTAATTGTACTTCCACATAAATCCTTATCCTCACCAAGTGGATAATATTCTTCTTTACGAGACTGATTAAAATCATGTAGGTCTTCTATGTTTATTGAAAAAGACCAATTATACCCTAAATCAGGCATATCATACCCCCATTTATTAATTCGCATATTAACTATATGTCCTTCTTTATAAAATTCAATTGTAAGCAGGTAGTTAAATTCAATGAGAAAAGGTGTATGGTCAGTATAACCAGGTGTTGTGGTTGTAAATTTTACTTGTTTAACAAAACGTGCTGTTTTCTTTAAAAATATATATTGTGATAAATCACTTAATCTAATTAGATTGGAGATCTCGCGAGATCTTGGAGACGGCGGCAGGGATTTTCGAAGCTCCACACGGTCTCCACGTTTTTCGAAGTTAAGTCTGTTCACAATTGTATTTTGTCGAAACTGTATTTATCTTTCGGTGTGTGAAGTTATTGTGTGCAACTTTGGTTGTTTCTCGGTGTTTATCTTTCATAAATTGATCGTCTGTTTGCCGTGTCGCGAGCAAGGCCTTGTACAGTGTGCACTGTACAACCTTGAGGCTTTGTTTTTCTCTCAGTGGTCCGTCGTTTGTGATCCAATAACTTTCGTTCTCTGTATTCCCAGGCTTTTCACCCATAGCCTACTTCCTTGTGTAAATCTCAACTCAAAAAAAAACAAACAAACAAAAAAACATTTCCTTCTCTGTTCTCATTCGTTTATTCATTCTTATTCGTTCGTTCGTTCTTCGACCACGTGTTTCTCCCCCATTTCCCCAGATAGTTTTCACTCATTAACCTTCAATGTTTACACTTTCCCCTCAAGTTATGTATTCCGTCATATTTTATAACACCTTTTTCTTCTTCTTCTTTAAAAGGCTGCTTTCGACTTGCTCACCAAATCAATTCATCCCAAAAAAAATATCCATCTCCAGTGCCTTTTTTCTACATACCCTAAACTCTCCTGCACTCCATCCTCCATCCAGCGTCCTTAAACGTATTTTTAACTCGAAGGTCACAAGAAACTCATTTTGCAATAAATGTTCGTTTCCCATAAATCGTACACTTTCAAAAATCCAATCTCACCCCTCCCCTCCAAATCTTCCCCATAACCCCTCCCCTCCAAATCTTCCCCATCACCCCTCCCCTCCAAATCTTCCCCATCACCCATCCCTTTCAAATCTCCCCCCTTGCCCCCTCCCTCCTAAACTACCCCCTCACCCCTCCCCGCCAAGACGCCCCCTCGCCCCTCCCCTCCTAGACTCCTGCCTCACCCCTCCCCTCCAAATCTCCCCCATATCCCATCCCTTTCAAATCCCTCCCCTTGTCCCTTCCCTCCCAAACTCCCCCCTCACCCCTCCCCTTCAAATCTCCCCACCCTCATTGCTTCTCAATTTCCCCCCTCTCACTCCCCCTCCTCAAAGCGTCCTCCCCGCTTCTTCCCCCTTCAAACTCTCACCTCCATCTCCCCCAACCTTCTGCCTCGCTCTTCCCCCTCCTCAAATAACACCTCATTGTGGCTCACCCAATCACCATCAAACCTTTTGTCCGCCCCATCCTTCCCTTTCTCCGAGCTATTCTGAAATCTCTGACACACCTTCAACAGCTCTCCCTACCTCTTCCACCTCTTCCACATCTTACCCTACCCCTCCTCCCCCCTGTTCTGTATCTGATGCTCCCCCTTCCTCTTCATTAACGGTATGGACCTCAAACATCCGGGGCCTTCGTTCAAACTTAACTGATCTCTCCATACAGGTTGCTTCTGTCAAACCAGACGTGATCTGCTTAACAGAAACTTTCCTCCTTTATGATGTCTCTGATTCCATAGTATCTCTCCCGGGCTACTCCCTCCTCCGGTATGATAGACCTGAGCCTCGTCCTGGAGGCGGGGTTGCTATCTTTATCAAAAACTCTCTTCCTCACTCGCCCTGCACTGCACTCTCTCCACCTCACCCCCAGGAATACCTCTGGCTACGGCTTCCCCTTCGCTCCCACCTCTTGTTCATATGTGTGTTGTACCGTCCACCAAACAGTGATGACTCCATCTACATCTCGCTGTCTGATGATATGGACCAACTTCTATCTACTCATCCCAACTCTCTCTTCCTCATATGTGGTGATTTCAACTGTCATCATGCCAGTTGGCTGGGTGTGGGTACCTCTCTCACCAGCCATGGCTCCTCAGCAAAGGACTTCTGCGACTCACTGGGACTGACACAATCTGTCAATTTCCCGACCCGGATCTCAGTCAACGGAACATCTTCTCTTCTGGACTTGGTTATGACTAACTTCCCTGAAAATGTCTGCTGCTCTTCTTCTGCTCCGATCGGATCATCTGATCATGTCCTTGTTAAAGTGGACATCTCTCTGACCATCCTCAGGGAGCCTGCTCAGCGTCGACGAGTCTGGCATTTCACTCAGGCCAACTGGCACGGTCTTCAAGCAGCCATCAATCATCTGGACTGGTCTCCCATCTCTACCACCTCTGACATCAACTCATCCTGGGAATTCTTCCAAAGTAAATTGCTCTCTCTCATGCACAGATCTATCCCATCTCGTCTTCAGTTGTCATACCCTTCCTCCCGTCCATGGTACACGGAATCTTGTGGTGAGGCTGTTGCCCAGAAACAACTTGCCTTCGTCTCCTGGAAAGCAAATCCAACGGAAGGAAATCTCATTTCCTTCCACAAAGCCCGAAACAAGTGTGTGTCCACCCTCAGGAGAGCCAGGAAACAATATCTCTCCGTTCTCAAGACCGAACTCTCTTATCTGTCTCCCTCTTCCAAATCCTGGTGGCGTCTGGTCAAATCCGTTTCTGGTGTTTGTTCCCCCTCCATCCCCTCCCTTACCTCAAACAGCTACACAGCTGACTCCGCACGTGAAAAAGCTGAATGCCTCAACTCTGTGTTTGCCTCTAAATCTTGTGTCCCAAACCCATCCCTCTCTGTACCCACCATACCCAGTCGTACCCTGCTGCTTCTGGACGCCGTGTCCTTTCCTCCTGACAAGGTGGAAAAGTTTCTGTCAACCCTCGACTCTGATTCTGCAACTGGACCCGACGGCATCAGCCCACGGGTCCTAAAATCCTGCTCTGCTGCTCTATCTCACCCTCTCTCTGTTCTCTTCACCCTCTCTTTTGCTCAAGGTCAACTGCCATCTGCTTGGAAATCAGCCAACATCACCGCTTTGCACAAAAAAGGTGCAAAAACAGATCCTAGCAACTACAGACCAATCAGCCTTCTCCCAATTATCAGCAAAGTCATGGAATCCATCATTGCTTCTGATATGAAATCTTTCCTCTTCTCCAATGGCTTGATCTCTGATCATCAATTTGGTTTCAGACCAGGTCACTCTACTCTGGACATGCTGCTTCTGCTGTCTCAACAATGGATGGAGGTCCTCAATGCCAAACAGGAAATTAGAGCTGTCTCCCTCGACATATCACGTGCCTTCGACACGGTCTGGCACCCCGCTCTGCTCACCAAACTCTCCTCCTTTGGTATCCATGGAAATCTCCACGCATGGCTGGCGGACTTCCTCTCTAGTCGTCGTCAACGTGTGGCCCTGAATGGGTTTCTCTCATCTCCTCTTCCTGTTCAGGCTGGAGTTCCCCAAGGCAGTGTTCTGGGCCCCGTGCTTTTTCTGGTCTTCATCAATGATCTCTCTGACTCTCTCGAAAATCCTCTCTATCTCTTTGCTGATGACTCCACTCTCTGCCGCTCCATTCCTCTTCCCTCAGATCGGCAGTCTGCTGCCTCCTCACTCTCTGAAGACCTGGACAAAATCACAGACTGGTCAAACAAGTGGAACATGTCTTTCAATCCTGACAAATCTCACACTCTTACTATGTCTCTCCGAAAAGATCGACTGGACAACCCTCCCATCTACTTTCTCAACAATCCTCTCCAAGAAGTTCTGTCGCTCAAGATTTTGGGTCTCACTATCTGCCATGATCTTTCTTGGGAAAACCACATTTCCAAGCTGGCCTCCAAAGCCAGTCGCCGACTGGGCATCCTCCGTCGTGCGAAGTCCTTCCTCGGCACACCTGAGCTCCTCACCACATACAAGGCTTTCATCCGCAGCTCAATGGAATACTGTTCTCCCCTATGGGCCGGTGCTCCTGCCTCACACCTAGCTCGGCTTCACGCTGTTGAAACCAAAGCTTTCAGAATTATTGGAATCTCCCGCGATGAAGCTATCTCTGAGGGCCTTTCACTCACTCACCGCAGGCAGGTAGGTGGTCTTTCTGTCTTCTACCGACTCCTCTCCGGCCTTGCACCCCCAGCTCTCTCTGTGCTCTGTCCCCCAAATATTCCTACAGGTCGCACAAGATCTGCCAGCAACCCTCTGATGGTTAAACTGCCGAAATCTCGGCTCTCCGCTCACCTTCACTCTTTCATTCCTCTTTTCTCCCGCCTCTGGAACAAACTCCCTCACTCCCTTCAATCCCACTCCTCCCTCCAGGTCTTTAAAACAGCTGTTCACCACCATCTCTTATCTTCCCCCATCCAAAACCTTGATCTTTTCTACCCCCGCTAATTCACCCCAGATCCACCTTGTTTGAAATTCCAACTTCTTTCCTGGAAGTCCTGGCAGTGTCCATATGTTTTATGCCTCTCCCACTGCCCCCTTCCCACGCCCCCCCCCCCCCCAAAGCCCTCACCCTCTCTCAGATCTCTCGATGTCTCCATGTCTCTCGGTCCCTGCTCTCAAATGTTGTGTTTGTGTCCTTCCCCCTCTCTCCCCATCTTGTCTACCGCTCCCTATGTTATGTTTTATGTGTCGGTTTGTCTTTCTGTGTGATTAATGTTCGCTCTTTCACGAGCCTCGATCTTGTATACAAAAAAAAAAAAAAAAAAAAAGTAAAAAAAAAGTCATTCACATCTGTAGGGTTTGGATAATTGATTAATTTATAAGTATTCTTCATATTAATATTTTTACTTACACTATATTTTTGTCGTTCAGCCTGTGCCTTTGTATAATAATTTGATAAATCAATATCCTGAGAGGATTTTCCAAAGATAGAACCATCTTTTCCAACATAAGTCATTTATATTAGATTAAAAATGATATCATAAAAATTTTCATTATTGTTGAGTTGAAATAATACATATAAACATAATTGACCACAACATTTAGAATTAATTTCTTGAACTTGAAATGTTTGATAAACACCATTCTGTAAGAATTGTATTACTTCAACAGGTGGTGGCATACCATAACTATCAAAATAATATTTATCCTGACTATTATGAATACAAACCCAATGAGAACCATTCTGTGTGTCTAAATTCATAATAATATTCTTTGTATTCTTATTTATATGTATTAATTCATCTCTCATACAAATAACCACATTATCAATTTTTAGTGTTTTACAATACTTAGCTAGTTCTATATTTGACGTTGTATTCTTTCCAAATTGTTTAAACCATTTATCCATTTATTTATGAGAAAGATACAATCCATTACCCCGTTTAGTTAATTTAACACCCGCTTGAGCGATAGAGGAAAGCATATCTCCAACCAACAATCTCGCTTTATCAGGTAGACTTTCAAGTTTTTGAGCAAAATCTACAATTACACCACTTCCACTAATTTGTTTCTCCAACTCCTTGTTATGTCTTTCCAATTCTTTTTGAGCTTTTAGTTGTGCCTTCCTTTCGTTAGCAGTTTTTACCGCTGCTGAAATACCACCAGTCAATGCTCCCGCCGCACTTAAACCAGCAAATAAAGGAATTAGAAACGGGAGAAATCCTCCTCTTGACTCGTCTATTGAATATTTCTTTAACATAGGTTTCGTCATTTTAATTTTAAGTGATCCAACATCATTTAGTGTTTTTACTTGTGTGTGTGTGAGTAAAACATCAATTCTTACAGCTCCTTTTCTTTGAATTGTATTAACATTAATAATACAAGGCTTTTGATTTTGAATACAAGATGTTAATTTATTAAGATTGATTTGATTAACATATACCCCAACCATTTATTTATGAGAAAAAACCTATGTGATATTAATCATAACACCATTATCTGTATTAATCTGTAATTCTGTTTCCTCCAAAAGCAAACAATATGCATTAACCTCTTCACTCTCCCCTCTTTCAATGTATAGAGAAGTATCCACTCGATTAGACTTTATAGTTTCCTTTTGAGAACTCAGGTCAATTGCGTAGATTGTATAAAGTTTTTGAAACGCAACCATATCCAAAATAGGATCATTATTACCATTACTTTCACACACCTTTTGGTAGGACTTGTAGGCTTCCGCATAATCATTTTTTTCCCAATCAATTTCCAATCTATCTCGCGGATAAAATGTGCCATCAAGAGAAACCCGAAGTTGTTTCACCTTAGCATTATCACTCAGTGCATTATTCTTATTAGTACCGTCCTCTCCATCTGGTTTTTTAAAAATGAGCCAGAGGTATCGTGGCTTTCCTTGAAGAACACCCAAATTCCAAGTGTAGGTAGTGTGTTCCAGTTTAACGTGTTGACATCTTCTTTTAAGGTATGATACATTTAGCGGTTTCTTTGAGTTAAGTCTTCTATTTAACAACTCTTCCGTTTTAAGATTAGGAGTATATTCAATGATATACCAACACAAATCATTAATAACAAATTTATTGTTGTCTCCAAAAGCATTTTCAACCCCAAAAAGCAACCTATTTACATTATCATTCCTTTGTAGTTGAAATCTAATTTTAAGACCATACAAAACTTTGTCATAATCACAAAATCCAAATATACCTTTCAGAGGTACTGCTACGGTAAAACTATTCTCTGGTTTTGTGTCATCATTATACATTGCCTTCCTTTGACTATAACCAGGGTCTGTGTTTGTACCCGTTGACATATCAGGAATAAAACCTTCAACAGCTCCCTTACCCATTCTATCACCAAACGAATATAGTGTAAATTTCATCATTTCAGATGTAGCAGAGACATAATCAACCGCTTCAACCTCTTGTGTTCCAATATACAGGCGAACACTATCAAACATTTTCCAGAAGAAATCATTTACGAGTGTAGCATTAGTATTATTCGCAGCCTTAGTGAATTTAAATTTACACAGCAAGAAACTATCAGCTATATTCAAGTAAGTTTGTTGATTATTTATTTCAAAATTTTTTGTTCCGTTTGAATTCCAGTCTGTTCCTGTTATAGCATTTACCTTAAAATAGTCTTCCTTTTTTGTGGAGTTTGAAATGATAATTGTATCATCCAAATCATAGATACTATCAATCGCTTCCATACTTGTATTTATATAGTATTAAAATCGTTGAAACCCTGACCCAAGTATTTTAATGATTTTTTGTCGTTCTTGTGAAGATAGTTGAGTTTTACCTTTTTTTATTTCTTTGATTGCTTGTAATTTATGAGACTCCTTTTGAGCATCTTTTATACTCTTTATAGCACCTGCAACGGAGCCACGGCAGAAGCAGTTGAACCAATTAGGTCTTTATGTTTAAGGATGGTTGAACCAATACCCATTAGAGTATCAATTATCCCATCTCCTTTATTTCGAAATTGATGACCTACACCTCGTTGTCTCTTAGGTTTATAGTATCCTTTACCCACATACCTTGTATAGTATGGTGAAAGGTACATGCCCTCCCCTGTAATTATTTTATATTTTCCCAACTCATGTTTTCTCACAATAACCATTATTTATTTATTGAAAAACTTCACGTAGGTGAATTCTGATGGATATAATTTCATCATTAAAGGATATCATACGATTATCTTGGTCGGTTATCCTAAAATTTACTCTGTATATGGTTTTTCCTGACACAGGTAAATAGACAAGATTTTTTGGTTCCATATTAAATTTATAACCAATCGGGGTTGAGTATGCACTGAATGAAAATATTGTATTTGTTCTTATTCCATCGTTATAAGCACCATCAATCAAATCACAATGAATTAATACTGAATTTATACCGGAGGATATTTGGATAACATTATCACTGTAAAACGTCCCGTTATTTTCAATCTTTTTTGAAGAGAAACCCAATAGCTCTCTAAACGAATTTTCAATCGTGAAATCAAATTTATAATTATTTTTAAGTTTAATAGTTGATTTTGAAGTGTGTTTTTGAATATCTATTACAATATTTTTTGGTTCATCACCTTTTTCTTTCATAAGGCGAGAGACTTCTGAAGATATTTGAGAAATCTCGTAAGCTCCAGGTGAAACGGTTATAGTTTTATATCCACTTCCTGGATTATAACTAAACTTGTTGTTTTTCTCTGTGATATTAAAAAGGGTATTGTAAGTTTCCATTGACAACAAAGATGCCTCATATGAGGTAAGGGGATCAAGTTGTAGTGGGTAAGGGAATGAAGCTGTGTAATTGCTCGTTGTGAAATTAAACTAAGAATTGTGCTTCTCATCTTATTTAATATCTAATAAAATATCTTTGTATTGACATTTATTAATTATTTTCATGTTCATCAACTGATCTAAAATGGCTGAGGATTCATTAAAACAATTGTTGTTTCCAGCCTTCTTACTACCTAACAACAATAATAGCCTATTAACTAATTGTGATGGGTCATTTGGAAGAAAACTAACACCCGAACCAAGCTTAATTAAAGCATCAATAATATGTTTCTCCTTCTCATTCTTCTTACTTTTACCAGCAACAGAAACTCCATAATCAAGTGCATTTAGCAACTCAATATATACCCTATCTTCCTCTCTTTCCATATCAAGTGGTTCCTCAAAATATTTTGAACCGCTGAATCCGGGGTTTGTTAGAAGAAACATTAATCTTGGAGTTAATTTAACATTTGGTTGAGTAGAACTCAAGAACATCAATTCATCATTAAATATCAATACCTTTTCTTCCACAAGATGAAACACTGCTGGTTCTTCTGTTGGAATGAGACCTGCTCTGGTTTTTGAATCTGCCAAATATTCATTGTTTTGAAGAGCTTCCACTACATAATTAGGGGGTTGATTTTTCTCCTCAAGTTTCTGAAATAATTCTTCATCATTATATTCTAATTTTCCAAGTTCTTGTTTTGTTATCTGACTAAAATCTTTGAGCATTTGAAGTTTTTTCGGAGTAAATTCTACCGTGGGAACTGTAGGGTGTTGAGTTTTTAAAAGCGGTTTAAAAAATTTCTCTTGTTTTCTTTCAAAGGCTTCTTCACCAGTTAGTTTCTGTCTCCGTTTCTTCTTTATCTCTTCCTGTTGCTTTACAACTTTTGAAACCAACTCTTGATGTTCTTTAAACTTTCTTGCTCTTTCTTCGGTATTCATTTTCTGTATTTATTTATTGAAAAATATCATTTAATGAATTGTAAAGGTCAATGGGAAAATTTTCCTTTTCTTTGTCATTATAGTAAATGTGTTGAAATAAATCCTTTTCTTTAAATATTTCATCAAATTCTTTATTGGTATTAATACGAGTTGTTATTTCTTCTTCACTAATACTTGTATCTCTGCTTTTCATACGTTTGCGTTGAGTTTCCTCATCGATATCAAAACCGAATGATAAAATCTTAACTCCATCACCACACAATTGTTTAATAATTTGTCTCATTCCTTCAGGATTAGTTTCTAAAATCCCAAGACCATTCGATTTTACTTTATTTAACTCACTCTTACAATGTGAATATTTTGTAGAACCAAGAGAGACCTCCTCAAATATTTGACCTTCGTTCCTCAATCGCATATGTTCCTCCATTGAAATGTAGTAATAATCTTTCCCTTCTACTTCTCCTGGTCGCTTTGCTCTGGTTGTAGTACTCACAAAACGAATCATAGGGTGTTTTTAAAAAAAACTTACAATCTTTTCATTTTTACTATTCAAGAGTTTAGATTTATGAAAGTTCTTTCCAGAAGCAGATTTACCCACAAGGTTAATAATAATTGTTGTCATTTATATATGTAATTATGTTTAAAATAAAAATACATCCTTTAATATCTCATCTTGTTTCACAACAATATATTTATATTTTTCAATCGTGTGTTTCATATAATTTTCAAATTCTTTTTTACTACATAACGTAGAGCAATTATCTCTCCAAAAATTATTTACATCTATTGAATTTAACTTAAATAAAATAAAAGTATTGGCATTGTTTCTTATTGAGCGTCGAGGGAGTTGAAAATATGATTGACTAAGATATATACAATTACAAGAAGAATGTCTCCCTCTTGTATAGTAGCTATCCATTACTGTTTGGTTTCTCTCATTAACACAATCATCAAAGATGACGAGGTTCTTTTTTGATTTATCTAAATCTTGAGGTGAAGGTATATCATCCGTATTATCACTGAGAATACAAGTTATGGGTTTTGGTTTCGATTTTGATTTCTGTGTATCACAAAATAATTGTATTATATCTTCAATATTATAATCATTTAGTTTGTTTTGAAGTTTAAATAAACCGATAATGTCTTCCTTTTTAAGACCCGCATTAAAACCCTGTGAGAGTAGTTGATACTCGGGTTTAAAACTTGACTTTGTAAAAATTATTAAATTATCATAATCTAAAAAATTAGGACCAAGGAGCATCTTTAAAAGTAAACAGGTTTTCCCACATCCGCTTGAACCAACTATTAGACATCTCAATGAATTTGGAATGTTTTTATGGTTATTAAATTTTATCTTATTTTCCCAAACGGGTAAAAAATCATTCATTTATATATTTGGAAAACAAGTCATCTAACTTTTTTTGAGCTATTTTAGAAACTCTATATTTTATCCTGAGTTCGGGTTTAATTTCAAAATAATTCATTATTTTATTTATATAGTATCTTGTATTAACATTTCCATTAAAATTATTTTGAATAATAAATATCATTAAACCCTTATACATTTCCTCAATACAAATAGTCTCTTCCCTTGAAAGAAATGGTGTATTATCATCACAATACTTAACATTCATCTCTCTTAATAATCTTGTAAAGTAATTCATTTTTGGTTCTAATTTAAAAGAGTTATATATTTTTTTATATTTTTTATTATCATTAATTAAAATTAAATCACAGAAAATACATTGTTTATATGAACCCTCATTATTAAGCCCTATTCTATCACAAGCCGGACAATTCTCTAATTTATCATATGGAGAGTCTGGAAATTCTAAATATCCTTCAGAACTTATCATATTTATGTAGTAAATTTTTACTTAAACTAAACGCAAGTTTATTCATTAATAAATACAATGTTTCAAAGCACAAAAGACAAATTTCAATCAATCTCTACTTCGGTGGAAGATATAGAAAAATATGTCAAAGATGTTAAATTGAACAAAGATAAATATGGAAATTTTTGGGTAAAACCAGTTATGGAAAATAACATGAGCCCCTCTATTTCATTTAAAGGAAGAGCTCTAACTATACCTGGAAAGACATCCATTAAAGTAAATCTAACAAAAGTTTCTCCTCTACTTCTGGCAATTTATTCAAAGCTTGAAAAAGTAATTGACCACGATACTTTGAAAAAGAATGATAAGACCATCAACAATACTCGTGGAGAAATTTGTATTTACTTTAATAATCCAAAGGGTGTAGATCTAAGTAAAATGAATGATGTTAATATTTCTGGTGAAATGTCATTTCGTTCTATGATAGTTAGAGATTATTTAAAGATAACTTTTGATATTAAAAATGTAGAGATTGAATCCGTTAATGAAAGAAAGTATATTGGTATAGATGGAAAGGTTTTTTCTGCTAATTAAATATGAGTCATTACAGCAGTGAAGATTTTACTATTTCATTGAACTCGGACGATAGTGATGATAGTATTTCATTGAACTCGGACGATGGTGATGATAGTATTTCATTGAACACAGATGATAGTTATGATACTAATAGTTTGTGCTCAAATGATAGTTATGAGAGTAGCTTTATTGATGACTCTGAGTATGATTCTGAGTATTCATGTGATAGTTATGACTTAGATGATTCTGAGTGAAAAAGTGTTTTAGTTTAAGCACAGCGATATATATAAAACGGAGCTGTAAAGCTCAAAAGTGTTTTATTTTAAGCACAGTGATATATATAAAACACCACGTTTTCTCACGCTATAAATATGGTTTATTGTGATACTTGCGAGAAGGAAGTAAAATATTATAAACAACATATTCTCACCGCAAAACATACATACAACATTCTTAACAAAATTTCCCCTCTTCCACCTAAAACAAAACATTGTATGTAAGGTCTGTAAAACAACCATCCTCAAGAAGGGGTTTAAAGCCCATCTTAAAACTAACAAACACTTGTCAAAATTGTTTACTATTAAAAATACTGATGGTGCTTTCAAAAGACATATCAGGATTCGAATCTTTAACTTCAAACCTCCCGAACCAAAGTCTATAGTTGATGCTGTAGAAATAGTCAAACCTGCTGTTCAAACATTGATTGAAAAAACACTAAAAGAAATGAAACCACTTAAATTTTATATGGGGGTAAAATTAGAAATGACAAAGGATAAAGGAGTTATAGATACACCATACATGAGAACTGAGCCACACTTTATATCTTCATATCAAGATTTTAAAACATCAGGAGTCTATGATGAACTTATTAAACAAGAGCAAGATGTGGATAATTCAATCGTAGGAAGTGGATTCAATATAGGAAAAATTATTTACATAGACATTCATATTCTTAAATCAGATCCTCTAAAAGCTTCTTCTTACATTGATTTACCCAGTGTTATCAAAAATAGAAAAGCAGTTATCAATATCAAAAATAAAGACAATAAATGTTTTCTCTGGTCTATTTTAGCACACTTACATCCTCCACATTTTCATGATGAAAGAGTATCTCATTATAAAAAATATGAGAATACATTAAATACGAAAGATCTAAAGTTTCCGATGACTTTAAATGATATTCCTAAATTTGAAAAGATGAATAATTTATCAGTTAATGTTTATGGTCTAACAGAAACAAACAACATTCAGGTTTTAAAGCTTTCTGACAATTGTAAACAAACTCATATTAATCTTCTATATTTTAATTCAGAGGAAAATTCACATTATACATACATCAAAGATATTACAAAATTAATAAAACCACAAGTATGTAAAAGAACAAATAAAATATATATTTGTATGCGTTGTCTTAACTTCTTCCATACACAAGAAAGATTAGATAAACATTCAAATTATTGTGGTGAACATAAATCAACGGTAATCAACATGCCTAAAAAAGGCTCAAAGATCACATTCAAAGATGAAAAGAAAACAATAAAACATCCATTTGTTATATATGCTGATTTTGAAAGTATTTTAGAAAAAATTGATACTGCTTCTCCAGATCCAAAAGAATCATACACAAATAAATATCAAAAACATACTCCTTGTGGTTTTTGTTATTATATCAAATCATCCGTTGGTGATAAATATAACAAGTTAGAGATGTATAGAGGCTCAAATACCCCAGAGGAGTTTGTGAAACGACTAGAAAAAGACTGTGTTCGATTAACCAAGATAATGAGAGAAACCAATAAACCAATGTCCTTAACAAGTAAAGAAAAAAGAGAATTTATAAAAAACAATGTCTGTCATATTTGTGAGGAGAAAATTGGTAAAGGTCTAAAGGTTAGAGACCATTGTCATCTCACTGGTAAATATAGAGGTCCGGCTCATCAAAGTTGTAATATTAATTATCAACTCCCCTCTTTCATTCCTGTCTTTCTTCATAACAACGCTCATTATGATACACATCTATTTATCAAGGAACTCTCAAAGACTTCTGGAAGTATCTCAGCAATTCCAAACACGGATCAGAAATACATTTCATTCACAAAAACAATTCACACATCTCCTATTACTCATATCAGATTTCTTGATACATTTAAATTCATGGCAAGTCCATTGGCTAACTTGGTTCAAAATCTAAAAGAGTTTCCATGTCTTTCAGAGTATTTTTTAGATAAAGATTTTCTAACACAAAAGGGAATTTACCCCTATGACTATATGGACTCATTTGAGAGATTCAATGAAACACAACTTCCTTTAAAAGAAAATTTCTATAACAAATTAAATAATATTCATATATCTGATAAAGATTATGTACACGCACAAAATGTTTGGAAAAAATATAACATTAAGAATCTTGGTGAGTATCACGATTTGTACCTCAAAACTGATGTGCTTTTGTTGGCTGATGTGTTTGAGGCTTTCAGAACAATCTGTCATTCTGGATATGGATTGGATCCTGCTCACTATTACACTGCTCCTGGATTGGCTTGGAGCGCGATGTTAAAAATGACAAAACAAGTTTGGATTTGATAACCGATGTTGATATGCTTTTGATGATTGAAAAGGCAAAGAGAGGAGGAATTTCACAAGTCTGTTCAAAGAGATATGCTAAAGCAAATAACAAGTACATTCCAAATTATAATCCATCGGTAGAGAGCTCCTACTTGATGTATTATGATGCGAACAACCTGTATGGCTGGGCAATGTCTCAGGCTCTTCCTTATGGAAAACTTAGATGGGTAAAGGAAAAAGATTACAAAAAGGTTTTACAAGATGTATGTATCTCTACACAAAAAGAATTGAATGATTCAAAGGTTGGTTATTATTTTGAGGTCGATTTGAAATATCCAGAGGAACTTCATAACCTACACAAAGATCTCCCATTTGCTTGTGAAAAGGAAAGTCCAAAGAAGGAGTGGTTAAGTGATTATCAACAATCATTTAATATAGGTGAATCAACAGAAAAATTACTTACTACATTATATAACAAGAAATATTATGTTCTACACCAAAAAAATTTGCGACAATATTTATCAAAAGGTCTAAGAATAGAGAAGATCCATAGGGTTCTAAAGTTCAATCAAAGTCATTGGTTAAAGGGGTACATTGATTTTAATACACAAAGAAGAACAGAGTCAAAAACAGATTTTGAGAAAGACTTTTATAAATTGATGAATAATGCGGTCTTTGGTAAGACCATGGAAAATGTGAGGAAAAGACAAAATATCAGACTATCAACATCTTGGGAACAAGCATCAAAATTAATTAATAGACCGAGTTTTACTAGAGCTGAGGTCTTTACTGAGAACTTTTGTGCGATCCATTTGATTAAAGAGAGTATTGAAATGAACAAACCTATTTATATTGGAACATCAATTCTTGATTTATCAAAGTCATTAATGTATGATTACTTTTATAATAACTTGAGGAAGAAATATCAAAATGATGTTAATCTACTTTATATGGATACAGATAGTTTTATTTTGCAAATTAATACTGATGATGTTTATTCAGACATGAAAAAGGACATTAATATCTATGACACTAGTAATTACAGTCCAGAGAGTGAGTTGTTCTCTTCTAAAAATAAAAAGGTGATTGGAAAGTTTAAGGATGAATTAGGAGGAAATGTCATGAGTGAATTTGTGGGATTGAGGTCTAAGGCTTATGCTTATAAATACATTGTGAATAACGTTGAAAAAACTGATAAGAAGTTAAAAGGCATAAAGAAAAATGTCATTAAAGAAACAATAAACTTTAAGGATTATTATAACTGTTTAACAACAAAGAAAGAAGAGTTTAGAAAGATTAATGGAATAAGAAGTTATAAACATAAATTATATTCAGAAGAGGTGAATAAGAAAGCATTGGGGGCTTTTGATGATAAGAGGTTTATTTTAGAAAATGGAATTGATAGTCTCCCTTATGGTTATATAAGTATATAAGTGATAAGTTAAAAAGGGGGGTTAGGGATTTTAACGGGCTACCGCCGCCTTTTTACTATTATATAAATGATAGAACCAAGTACCAACCAGACTAAAGAGTGGAGGTGTAATCAACCTTGGTATATAAATGGTAAACATAACGAATGTGAAAAATATCAAATAGGTATAATTGAAAAGACAACTGGTAAAAAAATTTACAAAACAAATAAGAGAATTAATTTAAATACCGGTGAATTGGGTAAAAAAGATGGAAATATTTTTGAGTGGACGGAAAACTTTGATGGTTGCCAGGAAAATATATACTTTAATTTAAAAATGGTATGTGGCACTGGAGGCGCTCAAACAAGAACATTGAGGGAGGTTTACCATTTTATCTTAGCTCAGTTAAAATATCTTAATAAAGAACCAAACTCAAACATCTTTTTTGTTAATATATTAGATGGTGAAGGGAGTGGAAAGAGAATTAAATTATTTCCCACGCATAAACAAATATTTGTAGGGTCGTTGTTTGAGTGGGTCAAAGATGATTCACCAGATGATATTAAGAGTAAAAGGTTAAAAGGTCCATAAGGTCAGAAGGATCACAGGTTCACACAGAAGGACCATTGTTTAAGTGGTCTAATGAATAAGGATAACATGTCAAAAGGTTAGAAGGTTCGTAAAGAACAGGGTGAGAGAAATAGAGGTGTTTAGGGGCAATGAGGGAGGGGAAAAATTAACATGTAAGTCAATGGGAAAATGAGAGTGTCCCAGAAGCAACATATATACACTACTCACAAACAACAGGTCCACCAAGTTTTGTCCAAATCCGTCCACAACCTTTTGAGATATCCTGCGATGTATCGTTTTTGGCCCCATCTCCCAATGGTGAAGAATCACTTTAAAATTCTAGTAGCCGAATCCGGATCTTCACCAAAATCTAATCATTTCGACCTTGTCACATACGCTACATCGCTGCCAAATTTCGTCCGAATCCGTCCACAACTTTGAGTTTTTTTTTCACAAACGGAGACAGACAGACAGACAGACCGACAGACCGGGGTAAAAACATCACCACAACCTTTTGTGGCAGAGGTGATTAGTTTCCGGGAAAGCATGGCGGTATGAGTGTCGTCACTGATGACGTATTCGACATGATTTCCAAACTCGATGGGTGTAGTTTATTCTTCACTTTTTGTTATTTCTGTTACGTATATACACGTTATGTTTAGAACGAACTTTTCGTTTGTTATAACCAACCAGTTTTAATTCTAATATTGAAATAATTGCTTCTCAGAGAAAAAGTATACTGTGGCGGGCACAAGGGGCAATAATTCCGTGCACCAGTGGGTGGCGCGAGCGCCCAGGCGGGGATCGAAGGCACATGCCCCACCCTTCGACCGATCGGCCACGTCCAGGGATTAGGCGTGGCCTCGGCACATATATGCGAGCTCTAACCTCGAGCCCGCCCAGTGCTGCAGTACGAGCTTTCGAATAAAGACTCTTTGTTATAACAAACGCGTTGTGGCCTACCTCTTTGGCAATTGAGTTGTGTGTGCGCAGCACCACACTTCACTGGTGACCCCGATTGGTTCAGCCGTGGCTGACCACCGAACGCGCCATGGCCACCAACGCCGTCGCAGTCAAACCTCCCAGAGTTTTGGGAAGCACAGGCCGACGTTTGGTTCGTGCAGGCCGAAGCTCAATTTCAACTTCGAGGCATAACGGCGGACAAGACCCGGTACTACCACGTGGTCGCCGCCCTCGGGCCCGGCACTGCCACCCGAGTCGTGTCCATCCTTCGGCGCCCGCCGGGTGACAACAAGTACGAGGTGCTTAAACGTCTCCTGCTCGCCACGTTCGGGCTCACGGAGCTCGAACGGGCTGACCGCCTCCTGGACCTTCCCGAACTCGGCGACACACGACCATCCGTGCGGATGGATTTTATGCTGTCGCTGCTTGGAGACCAGCCCCCGGAATTATTATTCCGGGCGCTTTTCCTATGCCAGCTACCTGCACAGGTACGCCTCGCGCTGGCCGGTTCCAAAATAAAGGAACCCCGCGCCCTGGCCGTAGAGGCCGACAAGTTTTTCGCGGCCTGCGACACGCGGTCGGGTTACGGTGCTGCCGTCGTGGATCCCGGGGCAGCAGCTACAGCGCCCCCGACTTCCCTCGTGGCCGCTGCGCCCCGCCCCGCCCACCACCGCCGCCACCATCACCACGGCCGCCGCGGCCGCCGCCGCCGCAAACCTGGTGCAACTACCACGCCAGGTTCGGCCGCAAGGCTAAAACGTGTCACCCGCCGTGCTCTTTTGACAGGTCGGGAAACGGCCGGGCCAGTGCTCATTAGCGGCCCTGAGCGTCGGCCATTCCAGCAGCCTCCTGTTCATTACGGACACCTTGTCCAGGCGCCGTTTCCTCTGCGATACAGGAGCGCAGGTAAGCGTCCTCCCCGCCTCCATGTCCGACAAGCGAGCCGCGGGCCGGGGCCCCGCTTTTCTTGCCGCCAACGGTACACCCATCCGCACATTCGGGAAGAGTTTCCTCTCCCTGCGGTTCAGAGGGCAGCGCTTTCAATGGGTGTTCGTGACCGCCAGCGTGCCAATGGCATTGCTTGGTGCGGACTTCCTATGTGCGAATGGGTTGTTGGTCGACGTGAAGCGCAGACGGCTCGTCCAGGCCAAAACCTTTAGCTCGCTCGCTTGTTCGCTGAGCGGCTCGTTGAGCGGCTCACTGAGCGGCTCACCAAGCGGCTTGCCAAGCGGCTTGCTGGAAGGTTCCGTCCCGGCGAGTTTAGTTTGCACGCTTCCGGCAGCGGACGACTTCACCCGCCTCCTCGCCAGTTTCCCGGCCCTCACACGGCCCACCTTCTCAGCGGTGGCCGTTAAACACGGGGTGGAGCACCATATCCCCACGGTCGGGCCGCCGGTCTATGCCCGGGCATGCCGACTCGAGCCCACGAAGCTCGCCATGGCGAAAGCGGGGTTCGCCATGCTGGAGCGGCTGGGGATCGCACGGCGCTCCAACAGTGCTTGGGCTTCTCCTCTGCACATTGTGCAGAAGCCCGGTGGGGGATGGCGGCCGTGCGGGGACTACCGCAGGCTCAATGATGCCACCACCCCCGACCGCTACCCGGTCCCACATATTCAGGACTTTTCCACCCGGTTGGCTAACATGACCATGTTTTCTAAGGTGGACCTCATCCGGGGCTACCACTAGGTCCCTGTCCAACCGGACGATGTCCCGGAGATGGCCGTCATCACCCCTTTCGGCCTCTTCTTGTTCCTAAGAATTCCCTTCGGATTGAAGAATGCGGCCCAGGCGTTCCAGCGGCTTATGGACAGCGTCTTGCGCGACTTACCTTTCCTGTTTGTCTACCTGGACGACATCCTAGTCGCGAGCGCGTCCCGGGAGGAGCACCTGCTCCACCTCCACACGCTTTTTGAATGCCTGGGCCAGCATGGCCTAATCATCAACCCCGCCAAGTGCCGTTTCGTCGTCGCCACCATCGACTTCTTGGGGCACCGCATCCCCGAGCACGGGGCCGTCCCTTTACCGGCCAAGGTGGAGGCGGTCAGGGATTTCCCGCGGCCCCGCACAATCAAGGGGCTCCAGGAGTTCCTGGGCATGGTAAATTTTTACCACCGCTTTATGCCCCACATCGCCCGGCTCCTCCACCCCTTGCACGAGGCCTTCCGGGGAAAGCCGGGCAAAGGTGACATCGCATGGTCGGAGCCGATGGCCGCGGCGTTTGCGGGCGCAAAGCTGGCCCTGGCCGACGCCAACATGCTGGCGCACCCGGCGCCCGATGCACCGATCACCCTCACCACCGACGCGTCGGACTACGCGGTGGGCGCGGTGCACGAGCAATGGGTGTGTGGTGCTTGGCAACCGCTGGCGTTTTTTAGCCGGCAGCTTCGCCCGCACGAACGCCGCTATAGCACCTTCGACAGCGAGCTGCTCGGGCTCCACCTGGCGGTCCGACACTTCCGCCATCTGCTGGAGGGCCGCCCGTTCACGGCCTTCGTCGACCACAAGCCCCTTGTGTTCGCGATGGCCAAGGTCGCCGAGCCATGGTCGGCACGGCAGCAGCGCCACCTCACTGCCATGACCGAGTATACGGCGGACATCCGTCACGTGGTGCGTAGGTACAACCCGGTGGCGGATTGCCTTTCCCGGTCCGTCGTGGACGCGGTCCACCTCGGGGTCGACTATGCCCAGATGGGGGAGGACCAGACCACCGACCCCGGCGTCCAGGCCTTGCGGACCGCCATCATGGGCCTCCGCATCACCGAGGTGCCGTTCGACGCCGCGGGCGCGGCCCTCCTATGCGACGTCTCCCTCGGCCGGCATCGCCCCATCGTGCCCGCTGGCTGGCAGCGCCCAGTGTTCGACGCCATCCACGGCCTGTCCCACCAATGGCATGAAGGCATCCCAGAAACTCGTCGGGGCGAAGTTCGTCTGGCATGGCCTCAGGAAGGACGTCCGCGACTGGGCCAGGACGTGCCTCGCGTGCCAGCGCGCAAAGGTCCACCGCCACACCCAGGCACCGTTGGCCCCGTTTACGGTGCCCGAGCATCGGTTCGACCACGTGCACGTCGACTTGGTGGGACCTCTGCCCCCCTCGCGAGGGTTCACCCACCTCCTCACCATGGTCGACCGCACCACACGGTGGCCGGAGGCCTTCCCATTGGCGGCGACGTCTGCGGCTGAGGTGGCGCAAGCCTTTATCGCCACTTGGGTTGCCCGGTTCGGTGCCCCCTCAGACATCTCGTCCGACCGCGGCCCCCAGTTCACCTCGGAGCTCTTGGCCGTGGTGGCGCAAGGGCTCGGGGTGAAACTACACCGCACCACAGCCTACCACCCCCAGGCCAATGGCCTGTGCGAGCGCTTTCATCGCTCCATGAAGGCCGCGCTCCGGGCCAGCCTCCGCGACGGCGGCTGGGTCGACAGATTCCCCTGGGTCCTGCTGGGCCTCAGGACGGCGCCCAAGGATGACCTGCGCGTGTCCTCGGCGGAGCTGGTCTTCGGGCAACCACTGCGGGTACTGGGTGAATTTATCCCCGACTCCACGGCTCCTTGGTCCGCGGCGCAACAGCGCTCCGCCCTTCAGGAGACTGCCCGGAGGTTCGCCCCAGTGCCAACGGCACACCACGGTTGCCCGCCTTCCCACGTCGCCCCGGAGCCCGTACGACGGGCCCTTCCGCATGCTGGAGACCGGTGACAAATTTTTCACCATCGACATCGGCGGTGCCCCGGATCGCATTTCCGTGGACCACCTCAAGCCAGCCCACCTCGATCCGGACCACCCCCCGCCAGCAGCTCTGCTCCGCGTCGAGGCCGCCCCCCGGCGGTCGGACCCCCGTCACCCCCCAGCCCCGCCAGCCCGCTACCCCCCAGCCCTGCACCCATCGCCAGGGGGCGTTTCGGCCGGGTCACCCGGCTTCCCCGCAAACTCACCCTTCAGGTGCGCGGGAATTCTGGGGGGGCGCATGTGGGCGGCACAAGGGGCAATAATTCTGCGCACCAGTGGGTGGCACGAGTGCCCAGGCAGGGGATCGAAGGCACATGCCCCACCCTTCGACCGATCGGCCACGCCCGGGGACTAGGCGTGGCCTCGGCACATATATGCGGGCTCTAAGCTCGAGCCCGCCCAGTGCTGCAGTACGAGCTTTCGAATAAAGACTCTTTGTTATAACAAACGCGTTGTGGCCTACCTCTTTGGCAATTGAGTTGTGTGTGCGCAGCACCACACTTCAATACATTCAATGTTGCATTGGATATCCCACAATGCACTGCATTTGTAAAATGGAGGAATCCATTGATGATGGTGTGAAACAAATCCAATTTTGTTGAAGTGAAACAAAAAGATATAACATCGTTCTTTGTTAAAGAAAGTACAACACTTTCTCAGATTAACCAACGGACTCGCAAAGGAGATGAGGAGATTTGCAGTGTTGCAGCAGCTTCAAGTTCAACATGGAGCACACACACAGTGTGGCACTGACATTGGGTTTGATACAGCAACAGGTGTGTATCTCTGTGCGGATGTGTGAACAGTGTGTGTGGAAGAGGAAAAGGAGACATATCCTTGGACATATCCTTGACTTGCAAAGATGGAAAACTCGGGTGTAAAGTGTGTGGAAAAATTGATAATATATCGCTTGCGATGCTAAATATTAAATTATTCATTATACCACATGGTACGAAATAAAATATAATTTTCTCTTCAGGCCTTAAAATACATACGGTAGTTTTGTCGGAAAATGGTGGATACAAACTACATTGACCTGACCTTTTATAAGGGGATTCTTAATTGTGAGATTAAGTGGGTGTGGGTGTTGTTTTTGATTATCATGGTAAAATGTGCATATTTCATTTATCACTCATTTTAGGGGAACTCAAATGGTTAGTGTCATGCTAAAACGTGATCTGATGGTAGATCTGGCGATGACGTCACAGCTGACATTTTTCAGACCTCCAGCACCTCAATTTGGCACGACACCACTATGTATATATATATATATATATATATATATATATATATATATATATATATATATATATATATATATATATACATATATATATATATATACATATATATATATATATATATATATATATACATATATATATATATATATATATATATATATATATATATATACATATACATATATATATATATACATATACATATATATATATATATATATATATATATATATATATATATATATATATATATATATAGGGTAAACAATAAACTGCTCGAGGTTAAAAAAAAAGTTTAGGTTAGGAAAAACGGGAAAATAATATAAATTGCACAGTTATATTGTAAAAAAGGCCTTCTTCAGGGAACAAGTAATGGGTTAACAACTTACAGCAGTTCTGCAGCAATGTAAGTAAATTAAGCCTTGGAAGTTGATGCAAACAATTCCTACAGGTGTCCCAACCTCTGCTGATTACTTGATTACAAATCCGCTGTGTGTATAAAGCAGTATTGGAACAGACTGTTATTACAACCTCTGGAGCATTATTTGGACAATATTGCACTGCAGGAAGTAGTATATTGGAAACTGGAGGAAACTCTGACAGGAAGAGGTCTGGCAGACCCAAAGCCACAACAGAATCAGAAGACAAGTTTCTGAGAGTCAACAGCTTGCGTGATAGGCGGCTCACAGGACAACAGCTTCAAGCACAGCTTAACACTGGTCGAAGTAAACAAGTCTCAGTTTCAACTGTGAAGAGAAGACTTCGAGCTGCAGGTTTGACAGGTTGAGTGGCAGGAAGAAAGCCATTGATAAGATGGCAAAATAAGAAAAAGAGGCTTGCCTGGGCCACGAAGCACTGCCAGTGGACTATTGAAGACTGGAAGAAGGTCTTATGGACCGATGAATCAAAATTTGAAATCGTTGGTTCATCACGCAGGGTTTTTGTACACCGTCAAGTAGGCGAAAGGATGGTTCGTCAGTGTGTGACACCAACTGTCAAACATGGAGGATGACGCGTGATGGTCTGGGGCTCTTTTGCTGGATCCAGAGTCAGCGACTTGCACAGAGTGACTGGCACCCTGAACCAAAAGGGCTACCACAGCATTTTGCAGCGCCATGCAATACCCTCTGGTATATGGCGGGTTGGTCAGGGGTCATCCTACAGCAAGATAATGACCCTAAACACACCTCCAGGCTATGTCAAAACTACCTTCGAGGAAAAGAACAAGACGGTCGGCTTCAAATCATGGAATGGCCAGCACAGTCTCCAGACTTAAACCCCATCGAGCGGGTTTGGGATGAACTGGACAGAAGGGTGAAAGCAAAGCAACCTACAAGTGCAACACATTTGTGGGAACTTCTGCAACAGTGTTGGGAAGAACTTCCTGAACAATATTTGATTTCCATTGTAGAAAGAATGCCACGAGTGTGTTCGGCGGTTATATCTGCAAAAGGTGGCTACTTTGCTGAGTCAAAAATTTAAATTACATTTTGTGAAACAAAATGATTCTATGATTTCTTTTTATCTCCAATTGTTTCTTTGTTCTATGCTTAATTTCAGAGTACATTGAGACATTAAACTGCGTAAATTTCAATAAAAACTGGAAAAATTGAGGTGTTCTACAACTTTTGACCGGTAGTGTATATACAGTCACGTGAAAAAGTAAGTAGACCCATGCAAAGTTTTGACTTTTTCAACATATTTCAACATACAGCTATTTGATCTTCATTTCAACAATATTGATAGATAAAGGTGATATAATATAACAAATATCATGAAACATTTACATTTTGTCGTCCATTGTAGAATTTAAATAAACATAATTGCACATTTCGCATGTGGAAAAAGTAAGTACACCCTTGGCTCTAATAAGTGGTATTGCCCCCTTTAGCAGAAACAACCTCAAGTAGGCGTTTCTTATAACTGTCTACCAGTCTCTGACATCGACTGGGAGAAATTTTTGCCCACTCCTCCATGCAGAATTCTTTCAGCTGTGCGATGTTTGAGGAGTTTCTTGCATGCACAGCTCGTTTCAAATTCCCCCACAACATCTCGATGGGATTTAGATCCGTGCTTTGACTTGGCCATTCCAGAACCCTCCATTTCTTTCTTTTCAGCCATTCCTTGGTGGGTTTACTGGTATGTTAAGGGTCATTGTCATGTTGCAAGGTCCACCTTCAGTTGAGCTTCAACTTTCCGAGAGATGGCCTCACATTATCCTCAAGCACCCTCTGGTACAATGAAGAATTCATCGTGGATTCTATGATGGTGAGCTGCCCAGACCCTGATGCAGCAACGCTGCCCCAAACCATAATATTTCCACCACCATGCTTTACAATTGGTATCAGGTTCTTGTTGGAAAATGCGGTCTTTGGTTTTCACCAAACATGTCTTCTGGTACTGTGGCCAAATAGCTCTACCTTTGAATCATCTGTCCAGAGCACATTGTTCCAGAAGTGCTGGTCTTTGCCTAGGTGTTCATTGGCAAACTTTAGTCTTGCCCTGATGTTTTTTCTGGACAGCAAAGGTTTCCTCCTGGCACACTTCCCATGTAGATCAAATTTGTGCAGCCTCTTTCTAATGGTAAACTCGTGCACTTTGGACATAACAGTGGCAAGAGCTACCTGTAGGTCCCGTGATGACATTCTAGGGTTCTTAGAGACTTCTTTCAGCATCTTGCGGTCTGCTCTCAGGCTGAACTTGCTGGGGCGGCCTGGCCTAAACAAGTTGGCAGTTGTTTGGAATCTTCTCCACTTGTAGATGATCTTCTGGACAGTCGAATGATTCATTTCAAATTGTTTGGAGATCTTTTTAAATCCCTTCCCAGACTCGTAGGCATCTATAACCTTCTTTCTGAAGGCCTCAGAGAGCTCTTTTGATCTTGGCATGGTGACACCACACACTTCAACAACAAAGAGCAAACCAAACTAAATGTCTGAGGTTTAAAAAAGACAGGTTCCTCCAAGATCCTCTCTAACGATGTTCTAATCATTTGCACCTGAGCTGGTGCACCTGATTCAAATTGTAGGTGTTTGAAGTAGTGATAAATGTAGGGGTGTACTTCCTTTTTCCCCATGCGAAATTTGCAATTATGTTGATTTAAATTATACAATGGACTACAAAATGTAAATGTTTCATGATATTTGTTATATTATATCACCTTTATCTTTCAATATTGTTGAAATGAAGATCAAATAGCTGAATGTTGAAATATGTTGAAAAAGTCAAAACTTTACATGGGGTGTACTTACTTTTTCATGTGACTGTTTATATAGTGTATATGTATAAATATATACGGTATATGTTTTATATATATATATATATATATACAGACTTTGCATTTAATATGGAATTTTTTTTTTTCTTGACGGGTTTACTTTCTGAACTCAGTATATCAATCTGGTGAGTTTTCTTTTACCCTTCGGTGATATCTTTGTTGAAAGAACCATGTCACTGATTGTCTTTCGCAGCAAGAATTCAATAACAGGATTATATCACAGGTGGCGTGACAAAATGTAAGGACAGGTACATTTGACGATTGGCTTCACAATCGGGTATATAAGGGTTGTTGCGTTCTGTATTAGTGGAAAACAACTGCTGCACGTCTACAAAAGTCATTGCCGCTTCATCTGGAGATGGTCCGTCAACTTGACAATGCTGTTTGTCATGGAGTGGTGGCTTTACGAAATTCTGGCATGAAATAGCATGCTATTGCTCGGCAGTATGGCATCACTCAAGGTCAGGTGTCAAAGATCCTGAAACGAAATGCTCAGAGGGGTGTCCCTACTCCAATACCGAGGCCAGGACGTCCACGCAGAACCACAAGGAGAGATGATCGCCAGCTGCACCGGTTAGTCTGCAATGGCCGTACCAAGTCAGCTAATCGGCTAAGGGCTGAGTGGCAGCAACTGACAAATGTGCCTGTATCCAGAAGGCTAGTCAACCAACGACTGGTTCAAGCAGGCTATCGTGCCAGGCATCCCCTGAGAAAGCCACGCCTGACCAGACAACACAGCCAGCGCCGATTGCAGTGGGCCAGAGAACACCATCAATAGCAGCCAGGACACTGGAATCGCGTGACCTTCAGTGACGAGTCTAGATTTCTGGTCTATCGTCAAGATGACTGCGTCCGAGTGCGCAGACAAGTGCATGAAGCCCACAACGAAGATTGTATAGTGCCAAGAGTCCAAGCTGGAGGTGGTGGGGTGACCGTTTGTGCTGCTTTTCATGCAGGGGGCAAAACTGACCTGGTTGTTCTGAATGGAAACCTGAACCAGTTCAAGTACAGGGTCATTCTGGAAGAAACATTGCTTCCATTTGCTCGTGCAGCCTTTCGAGGAAACTTTGTCTTCCAAGATGACAATGCACGGCCTCATCGTGCTCGCAAGATCCAACACTTTCTTGCTGACCGTGGTGTAGAGCATATGGAGTGGCCTGCCATGTCCCCGGATATGAATCCGATAGAGAACTTGTGGGCAGAATTAACGCATCACATCGACAACTTGGACCAGCAGCCTACCTCTGTGCAAGAATTGCAGCAGACTATTGTCACTGCATGGCAAGCGATTCCTGTCCAAACCTTGGCAAATCTCATGAACATCATGCCTCGACGTGTACGTGCTCTCCTGAATGCTCGTGGGGGTTACACGAAGTACTGAACTGTAATTTTACTGTCCGTAATCCCAGTCATAATTTAGCTTTGGTTTTTGTTGAATTTTTTTTTGGCTAATGTGCAAAATAAAGACATACTTCTGGAAAACATACAGAAGTTTAACACAGTACTGTCCATGAATTGAGTTTGATATCAGTTTACATCGCTTTCAAGGATCAATTTATTTGCTTCGAAATGTCAAATGTGGTTTTTGTTTCTTTTAGAGGTCACATTAACAAAAACTCTAGAATAATTTCAACATAATTTCAATGAACTTTTGGTTCTAAGTCATCTTGAAAAGTAAGTTCACCCCCCCCAAAAAAATATTCCATATTAAATGCCAAGTCTGTATATAAAATAATAGTAAAATAAATAGAATAAATAGAATAAATATAATAAATATAATATAAATATAATATAATAAATATAATAAATAAATATAATAAAATATAATAATAAAAATAATTTTAAAAATAATAAAACAGGAGTGTTCGTCTGTCTTTGTCCCTCTGTCCGCAAACTACTCCCTCAATTTTGGGGCTAGCCCCACTAAACCTTCTGTGGAACGTTTTGGGGTCCCAGCGGGTGTTGGTGCACACCTCAGAGTCTGGAGCGGGAACACGGCAGAATGATTTGTATTTTTGAGTGTTCTAATAAACCATGGTAAAACCACACCAATGCACTGGTAGAACAAAACAAGTACTTGTATTCACACCAATGCACTCACATACACAATAACAACACTATAAAAGAAAGTACAATGAAAATGTCACGTGCATCAAATGAACAATGCATATGATGGTACCATCATCCCCCAATGCTCTCAAAGCAATGAACCCACAATACGATAAATGTGAGTGGAATGTAACATTTCCAAAAGTCCGTGCACGAATCCCCACGCGGGGTGAAGGTAGAAATCGTGCAGAACGGCAAAACAACAGGCAGGTATTAGCGCGGCTGTGGATGAGGAGTTACGAGGTCAGAGGTCGATATGGGAATTGAGCTGGTAGGTAAACCAACGACAATCAACACGATGATGTCGATATGGAAATCCCAACGGCAAAACAAGATGCACCAAGCAGATATCCTCTTCTTCTTCGAAGACAAAATGGCGTATAGGCCCGTAATGGAGGCCCTTGATTCCTCCAACGATGAATCACACTTGGTGATAAAACCTGAGACGCAGGTTTAATTGCACTCACAATATATGACGATGTGTCGGGCAATCCCTTTCACGGGAAACCTCCACTCATTCGCGACCAATATATAAAAACAAGTCCGCTCGCAGCCTTGACGTGACTCACAGCTCTCTCCTCCTCTCTCTCCCCATATCGATCTCCCTTCTTCCGGTCTCTCTTTGCCGCATTTCCCTTTTTCCTTCACAAACATTTATTTTTACCTTTTACTAAAGTCATCTCAATTTCACATAAAAATCTTAACAACAATATTACCTGAGACTAAAAATCCTACAAGTATATAATAACAAAGGCAGAAGTGACGGATCCGTAACACTACCCAGCAGAGGAAACCTACAGGAACAGCTGATTTTATTCTGAAATAATCAGAATCACGACAATTTAACACAGGTAGAGGCCAATTAACTTGCTGTGTGATTTTGAAGGTGATTGTTTACAATACAATTGCTATTAAAAGGGGATGGGGGAGGGGAGGGGTGGACATTTATCCAACCATGATATTCGAGTTTTATATTTTTGAAGTTCTGAAATTTGTAGAATTTGTTTTTCACTTGGAAGTTGTGGGTTGTGATGTGTAAATAAAAGTGAAAAGGTCTGATTTAATACATTTTAATTCCAGGCTATAACATAACAAGACAAGGCTACCGCTCTTAAAATGGAACATTTAATTCCAGGCCCACTGCTGAGAGAGAGACATAACGCCGGACTGGAGTTTTCCAAAACACACCTGAACAAGCCAAAATCCTTCTGGGATAATGTCCTGTGGACAGATGAGACCAAATTAGAGGTTTTTGGTAAAGCACATCATCTCTAAGTTTACAGAAAACAAAATGAAGCCTTCAAAGAAAAGAACACCTTCCCTACAGTCAAACATGGAGGAGGTTCAGTGATGGTTTGGGGTTGCTGTGCTGCTTCTGGCACTGGGTGCCTTGAATGTGTGCACGGCATCATGAAATCAGGAGATCACCAAGGCATTTTTGAGCGCAATGTTCAACCCAGTGTCAGAAATCTGGGTGTCCATCAAAGGTCATGAGTCTTGCAGCAGGACAAAGACCCCAATCACACTTCAAAACATACCCAGGAATGGTTCAAGACAAAATGCTGGACTGTTCTGAAGTGGCCAGCAAGGAGTCCAGATCTAAATCCCACTGAACACCTGTGGGAAGATCTGAAAACAGCAGTTGGGAGAACGCACCCTTCAAAGCTGGGAGAACTGGAGCAGTTTGCACAAGAAGAGTGGGCAAAATTGCCAGTAGAGAGGTGTAGGAAGCTCTTTCCTGGCTATAGGAAGTGCTTGACTGCAGTTATTTTGTCCAAAGGCCATTCTACCAAATATTAAGTCGAGGGTGTCCATAATTTTGTGAATGCCATTCCTTTTTATTTTCTGATTTAAAAGGATATATTAAGTTCTCAATCAAAAACAAATGTTCTGTGTTTTTAACAGTGAAATAAAGAATTGTGGAGACCAAATACTTTTGTCAATTTCAACTTATTTTTAGAGACAATTGTGAGTTATTTGAAAAAAGTGCAACGGTGCCAATAATTTTGGCCACGAATGTGTGTATGTACAGTGCATTCAGAAAGTATTCAGACCCCTTCACTTTTTCACATTTTGTTATGTTGCAGCCTTATGCTGAAATCGTTAAATTCATTTTTTCCCTCATCAATCTCCACTCAATACCCCATAATGTCAAAGAGAAAACAGGATTTTAGAAAGTTTTGAAAATTTATTAAAAAGAAAAAACTGAAATATCACATTGACATAAGTATTCAGACCCTTAACTCAGTACTTAGTTGAAGCACCTTTAGTAGTGATTACAGCCTCGAGTCTTCATTGGTATGACGCGACAAGCTTTGCACACCTGAATTTGGGGATTTTCTGCCATTCTTCTCTGCAGATCCTCTCAAGCTCTGTCAGGTTGGATGGGGACCGTCGGTGGACAACCATTTTCAGGTCTCTCCAGAGATGTTCGATTGGGTTCAAGTCAGGGCTCTGGCTGGGCCACTCAAGGACCTTCACAGAGTTGTCCCTAAGCCACTCCTGCGTTGACTTGGCTGTGTGCTTCGGGTCATTGTCCTGTTGGAAGGCGAACCTTTGGCCCAGTCTGAGGTCCTGAGCGCTCTGTTTCAGGTTTTTATTAAGGATATCTCTGTACTTTGCTCCGATAATTGTTCCCTCAACCCTGACAAGTCCCCCAATCCCTGCTGCTGAAAAACACCCCCACAGCATGATGCTGCCACCACCATGCTTCACCGTTGGGATGGTTTTGGGCAGGTGATGAGTGGTGCCTGGTTTCCTCCAGACATGGTGCTTAGAATTGAGGCCAAACAGTTCAATCTTGGTTTCATCAGACCACAGAATCTTGTTTCTCACAGTCTGAGAGTCCTTTAGGTGCTTTTTTGCAAACTCCAAGCGGGCTTTCATGTGTCTTTCACTGAGGAGAGGCTTCTGTCTGGCCACTCTGCCATAAAGCCCAGATCGGTGGAGTGTTGCATTAATGGTTGTCCTTCTGGAGGTTTGTCCCACCTCCACACAGGATCTCTGGAGCTCAGCCAGAGTGACCATCGGGTTATTGGTCACCTCTCTTACCAAGGCCCTTCTCCCCCGATTGCTCAGTTTGGCCGGGCGGCCAGCTCTAGGAAGAGTCCTGGTTGTTCCAAACTTCTTCCATTTAAAAATTATGGAGACCACTGTGCTCGTGGTAACCTTCAATGCAGCAGAGATTTTTTTGTAGGCTTCCCCAGATCTGTGCCTCGACACAATCCTGTCTCTGAGCTCTGCAGGCAGTTCCTTCGACCTCATGGCTTGGTTTTTGCTCTGATATGCATTGTTAGCTGTGAGACCTTATATAGACAGGTGTGTGCCTTTCCAAATCACGTCCAGTCAATTTAATTTACCACAGGTAGACTCCAATCAAGGTGTAGAAACATCTCAAAGATGATAAAGAGAAATGGGAGGCACCTAAACTAAATTTCAAGTGTCATAGCAAAGGGTCTGAATACTTATGTCAATGTGATATTTCAGTTTTTTCTTTTTAATAAATTTTCAAAACTTTCTAAAATCCTGTTTTCTCTTTGTCATTATGGAGTATTGAGTGTAGATTGATGAGGAAAAAAATGAATTTAAACGATTTCAGCATAAGGCTGCAACATAACAAAATGTGAAAAAGTGAAGGGGTCTGAATACTTTCTGAATGCACTATATATATATATGTGTATGTATGTATATATATATATATATATATATATATATGTATATATATATATATATATATATATATATATATATATATATATATATATATATATATATATATATATTCTAGCAGAAGTACCCGGCATTGCTGGGCGGGGGGGGGGGGGGAGGAGGATGGGAGGAGGAGGGGAGGGGGAAGAGGAGGGGAGGGGAACAGGGGGAAGGGGGAGGGGGTAGGGGAAGGGGGGGAGGGGAGGGTGTGGGGGTGCCCGGGGGAAGAAGGGCCCCTCCCCCCTCCCCCCTTCCCCTCCCCCTCCCCCTCCCCCACCCCCTCCCCCCCCCTTCCCCCTCCCCCCCCTCCCCCCCCCTTCCCCCCTCCCCCCCGTTCCCCTCCCCTCCTCTTCCCCCTCCCCTCCTCCTCCCCCCTTAACACCAGGGGGGTTGACTCAGCCTGTCATCCTACCGAGGTCGGCAAATTGAGTACCAGTTCACTGGTAATTCCCTGTGTGCCGCAAGAGGCGCCTAACAGGGTTGGCGGCACGAACCCGGAAGTCGGAACTCATTGTCGTCAAATAAATGTAGCATGTATGTTTCACTCTCTGTCACATGCCGTTGGTCCCATGTCAATCGGATGAAGTTGAAAAATTAACATTACGAAGTTTCTCTGGGACGTACTGATTCCGAATAATGAAGTTGAAAAATTAACGTTCCGAAATACGCTAATTACGCTAACAGAAGCGCTGGCGCTGCGAAGCGCTAGAGGGAGCGCTGCGCTCCCTCCCTTCGATTCCCTCCCTCTTCTGCTAGCGCTTCTGCGCTAATACGCTAATTTTAAAACCCGGTTTTTTTAAATTTAAGGTGTGCTGTAGTTGCTCTGAGACGTACTGATTCCGAATATGCCTTTGGTTTTTCTCTGCGATGAGTAGTTCTCGAGTTATAAGAGGACAAACAAACATACTTTACTGCTTTATATATATCGATATATATATATACATACATACACACATACACACACACACACACACACACACACACACACACACACACACACACACACACACACACACACACACACACACAACACACACACACACACAAATTCCACCTCAATTTAAGCAGATACTGGTGGAAGGTCAAAAGTCAAAGGAACTATTCTTATAGGATCAACAGCTGAGAGAAGTATTTCTCATGTTGTCAAGAACTTGGAACGAGGAAGAGAAAGCTTGTCTGTAGAGCGGGTCAGTGTGGAGAGACGGCAATCAGGCAGCAATGACCCACGCCAAGCCTGCCCTTTCCTGTGAGGCCTTCCATAGAGTTGTCGCTGTCAAGACAGAATGTCAGGCCTGCCCGAGTGCGTGGATGCCTGTCCAAAAAATCAATAAAAACATTTTGGCGCAAATTGCTGCCGCGTGTCAGAGGGTGCGCACCAGGCCGCGTCGCTCCCCGCGATCACCGGAGGTTTGGGGGTACCGCGGCCTGAGGGGCAGAATAAAAGCGGCCAGTGTGGCCTCTGGTGGGTCATGGCACATAGTTTACCAGGGCTGAGTGGAGAAATGGCCACAGGTATAAAAAGTGGCCACAGGTATAAAAAGTCAGAGTTCATTCAAGATACGACACATTCAAAACAAAAATTGTACACGAAGGTTAACTTATCGTCTGCAGTTATAGAGGTGTTAATGCCCATTGTGAATTTCACAAGAAACAATGCTTTCAATATACCCCAGCTGTCATTGATATCTTTCTCAATATTGATAATCATTATAACCTCACCCCCATTTTTGGCTCAAGCACTGAACACAAGACATGTTGAATGGTTCTCAGACTGTTCTGTTTAATGTTCTCAATTTATGATGCTGTAATCTCAGGTCCAAATCCAAAATATTAGGTAGATTATATATATATATATATATATATATATATATATATATATATATATAGTATATATATTATAATATATATATATATATATCTATCTATCTATAATTCCATTAATCTCTGTGTGTATGTGTGTGTGTATGTGTGTATGCGACAACGATTTCTCGACAACTACCGGTCCGATATACTTGAAACTTGCCAGGTATATTGCTGGGGACCCGAGGATGTGCCTTTTCAAGGTTTGAAATTAATCGGACAAGTAGTTACCGAGCTATGGCGATTTCGCCGTTCGCTTTGGCGTTGCGAATGGACCAAACCATTTCATGTAAATAGAGGGGGGGGGGTTCTGTGGTCGTTGCGAATGGACCAAACCATTTCATGTAAATAGAGGGGGGGGATTGTCACTGTACTCGCAAGCCGTTCGCCGTTCGCTTTGGCGTTGCGAATGGACCAAACCATTTCATGTAAATAGAGGGGGGGGATATAATTTTAGATAGATATATAGTACGGGCATATATATAGTACGGGCATGCCCTAGTATCTATAATTCCAGTAATCTCTGTGTGTGTGTGTGTGTGTATGTGTGTGTGTATGTGTGTGTGTATGTCTGTGTGTCTGTGACCGCTGTTTCTCGACAACCACGGGTCCGATATACTTTAAACTTGCCAGGTATATTGCTGGGGACCCGAGGATGTGCCTTTTCAAGGTTTCATATTAATCGGAGAAGTAGTTACCGAGCTATGGCGATTTCTTTACCAAACTCCGCAAGCCGTTCGCTTTGGACCAAACCATTTCATTTAAATAGAGGGGGGGGATTGTCACCGTACTCGCAAGCCGTTCGCTTTGGACCAAACCATTTCATGTAAATAGAGGGGGGGGATTGTCACCGTACTCGCAAGCCGTTCGCTTTGGCTTTGCGAATGGACCAAACCATTTCATGTAAATAGAGGGGGGGGATTGCCACCGTACTCGCAAGCCGTTCGCTTTGGCTTTGCGAATGGACCAAACCATTTCATGTAAATAGAGGGGGGGGATATAATTTTAGATATATATATATAGTACGGGCATGCCCTAGTATATATAATTTAGGGTGGGCTTCAAAAAATCAAAATGCAGATTTTCTCCGGGACATGGTCTATTTTTGTTCCTTTTGGTGTCAAAGGAAACCACACCAAATTTGAATGGAATCCAATAATATTTAGGGGTGCCACATCAGTGATGAATTTTCCCCCATGCAAAAATAGGAATTCCCATTTTTTGGGCTGTATATACACAAAATAAATACATAATTATATATATACATTAAATATAATATTAAAAATAAATATATAGTAAGTATACATTAAATAATAATAATATATATTATATTATACATTATATATACAATTATACGATAGACAATTATACAAATATAGACAAATATAATACATTAAATAATATATTAAAAATAAATATAATATATTAAAATTTAAATATAATAAATAAATATATAGTTATACAATATATATACATTATAATTAAATATACATTAAATTTATACATAAAATATACATTAAATAATAAATATACATAAATACACATTATACATTATATATATAGTTATATACAATATATTATTCATACAGTTTTGAGGCTTCCTATGATCACTATCTGGGCAATTTTCATGCATGTTTTGTACAGGTTCCCGGGGTCAGGGGTACGCTTTTTTAGTGTGTAATATGTAGGCCTAACTTATTGACTGTGGCTCTTTTGTAGAGAGTGACCCTGTGGAGTAAGAATTAACAGGATTTTACCCACATTCTTGCGTATTTTGCAGATATGGCATGTGCTAGTACCAGTGTTTCATTGAAAACTCGGGCTCAGGATAATGTGTATCTCATTGGGTCCACTTCTGGAGATGCCATCAAAGGTGCCAAGCTCCCGACTGTGCATCAATCTCTTGTCCTGTTTTTCCATCACCTGAAGAAGGAGAATCGCACTGCCCGGGAGAGTGCAACCCTCACCATTGAAGAGGTTGTGAAGTTCTGGGAAAAAGCTCACCTACCTACAACGACGAAGCAGCACTGCATCCATCGTTTGGAGAGGCTATATGAAGAATGGAGGAGCCTCCAAAAAGGTGCAAAGCGGGGTGGTGCGACCCAAGAGAAAAAGGAAGCATCCTTCAAGGCCTCCTTGGAGAAGACGTTTGATCTTAGGCATGCAGATTCGGAGGCCATAATCACCAACCCCGAGGACAGGAAGTTTCTTCACGATCAATTCTCAGAGAGGAAGGCTTCAATGGGATCTGTAGACACTGTGTTGGAAGCAAAAACGAAGCGAAAGAAAGAAAGGGAAGAAAAGGAGAAGACTAAGGCAGAGAAGGAAAATAAGAGACAGGAAATGGTCATGAAGGGTGCTACTGCTATGGAAGTCACAGACTCAGACTCTGACTCTGAGACCACGGCACAGGCTGGTTCTTCATCATCTGATGGTGGGATATCTCGTCCCAAGAAAAGAAGGCCTATCAACATTGTCACTCCTGAAGTCGCAGCTTCTTTGGATCGTACGAAAACAAGTGACCGAATGGCTGTCCACAACTTGGCATCCATTTGTAGAGCAGTAGGATGGGATCCTGCAGAGCTGGCACTGAACCGATGGACAGTGCGGCGGAATCGCATGATGCATCGATGCAAAACCATGGACGAAATAAAAGAAGCATTTCATCATAATGTGCAGGGTCCTTTAGTGGTCCATTGGGATGGAAAGCTTCTTCCCGATGTCACTGGAGATTTTGTGCATGTGAAGGTGGATCGTCTTCCAATCCTTGTGTCCAACCAGTACCATGGAATGGAGCAGCTGTTGAATGTTCCCAAGTTACCTGACGGGGGAGGAGAAGCTATGGCAACCGCTGTAGTGGACACACTGAAGAGCTGGAACATTGTGGGCAAGGTGAAGGCTTTGTCTTTTGACACAACGGCCAGCAATTCAGGTGTTCGTGGAGGGGCTGCTGTCCTCATTGAAAAGAGGCTACAGACTGAACTAATTCATTTGGCTTGCCGCCATCATGCGCACGAAATCATTCTGGGAGATGTTTTCACCACTCTTTTCGGTCCTTCATCAGGCCCTGACATCCAGCTTTTTAAGCGGTTTCAGGCGGAGTGGCCGTCCATTGCCCATCACCAACCAAAAAATGGATTCACAGATCCTGATACGGCAGCTGAGTTTGCACAGAACAATGACATGATGGATGAAGCTCTGGAATTTGCTCTTGTGTGTTTGAAAGATCAGCAGCCACGAGATGATTATCGTGAACTCCTAGAACTGACTGTCATCTACATGGGAGGAATCCCACCTCGTGGAATCCGGATCATGGCTCCAGGAGCAATGCACAGAGCCAGATGGATGGCAAAAGCACTATATTCACTACAGGTGTTCATGTTTCGGTCAGAGTTCCACTTGACACTTCGAGAGGCGAGAGAACTCCGAGCCTTCAACATTTTTGTCTGCCTTGTGTATGTACAGGCTTGGTTTCGGGCTCCATAAGCTATTGAGGCTCCCCTGAATGACATTAACCTCTTCAAGAAGTTGGAAAAGTTTGAACAAATCAATCAGAAGATGGCTCAGGCAGCCTTGAAGGCACTTGGCCGCCACACGTGGTACATGAGCCCAGTACTAGTGGCATTTGCATTCTTGGACACCAGAATTGACAAAGAAAGCAAGATCAATATGATTGAAGCATTGAAAAATGACGGTGAAAACCCCTCTCCAAAGAGACCAGCTATCAAACGAGGAACCGCCCTGTCAATCGCTGGCCTCATAACAAAACACACCAAGCATTTCTTCAGCATCCTAGGGACCCCAACTGATTGGATGGATAAGGATCCTGGTTCATGGGAGCAAGAACCAGCTTTCAGGAAGCAAAGAAAGCCGCCAGTGGCTTAGTCGTGGTGAACGACATGGCAGAAAGGGGTGTCGCATTGATACAAGACTACAATAAGCTCCTTACAAAGGATGAAGAACAAAAGCAAGCTCTGCTCCAAGTTGTTGCTGCTCACAGGAAGATGTACCCCGATGCCAAGAAGGCAACAGTGGTGAAACAGGCCCAGAAATAGGAGTTACATTTCTCATTATATTTGGGTTTTTTAATATTATGTGATATGGTGTCTCTTCATTTTATGAACTGAACATTTGGATTGTTATCATTGAATTTGAGTTTTCATAGCAATATAGTACTATTTGTGCAGCTATTGTAACTTGTGTTTGCTAGAATACAAAGAAAGTGAGTGGAGGGTGGATTTTCATAAAACAAACTTCTGGTTTTGCTTTCGATCCATATATAGAAAAGTTTTGTAGACACCTTTAGTTTGAAGGCTGATGTGGCACCCCTAAATAAAATCAGATTGCTTTCATATTTGGTGTCTTTTCATTTTGGAACAAAAGGAACAACATAAAGCCATGTCCCAGTAAATATTTAAAATATATATTTTGAGCACCACCCTAATATATATATATATATATATATATATATATATATATATATATATATATATATATATATATATATATACATATATATATATATATATATATACATATATATATATATATATACATATATATATATACATATATATATATATATATACATATATATATATATATATACATATATATATATACATATATATATATATATACATATATATATTTATATATATATATATATATATATATATATATATATATACATATATATACATATATATATATATATATACATATATATACAGACTTGGCATTTAATATGGAATTTTTTTTTTTCTTGACTTGGGTTTACTTTCTGAACTCAGTATATCAATCTGGTGAGTTTCTTTTACCTTCGGTGATGTCTTTGTTGAAAGAACCATGCCACTTGTCTTTCGCAGCAAGAAGTCAATAACAGGATTATATCACAGGTGGCGTGACAAAATGTAAGGACAGGTAGATTTGATGATTGGCTTCACAATCGGGTATGTAAGGGTTGTTGCGTTCTGTATTAGTGGAAAACAACTGCTGCACGTCTACAAAAGTTATTGCCGCTTCCTCTGGAGATGGTCCATCAACTTGACAATGCTGTTTGTCATGGAGTGGTGGCTTTACGAAATTCTGGCATGAAACAGCATGCTTTTGCTCGGCAGTATGGCATCACTCAAAGTCAGGTGTCAAAGATCCTGAAACGAAATGCTCAGAGGGGTGTCCCTTCTCCAATAGTGAGGCCAGGACGTCCATGCAGAACCACAAGGAGAGATGATCGCCAGCTGCACCGGTTAGTCTGCAATGGCCGTACCAAGTCAGCTAATCGGCTTCGGGCTGAGTGGCAGCAACGGACAAATGTGCCTGCATCCAGAAGGCTAGTCAACCAACGACTGGTTCAAGCAGGCTATCATGCCAGGCGTCCCCTGAAAAAGCCACGCCTGACTAGACAACACAGCCAGCGCCGATTGCAGTGGGCCAGAGAGCACCGTCAATGGCAGCCAGGACACTGTAATCACGTGACCTTCAGTGACGAGTCTAGATTTCTGGTCTATCGTCAAGATGGCCGCGTCCGAGTGCGCAGACAAGTGCATGAACCCCACAACGAAGATTGTATAGTGCAAAGAGTCCAAGCTGGAGGTGGTGGGGTGACCGTTTGGGCTGCTTTTCATGCAGGGGGAAAAACTGACCTGGTTGTTCTGAATGGAAACCTGAACCAGTTCAAGTACAGGGTCATTCTGGAAGAAACATTGCTTCCATTTGCTCGTGCAGCCTTTCGAGGAAACTTTGTCTTCCAAGATGACAATGCACGGCCTCATCGTGCTCGCATGATCCAACACTTTCTTGCTGACCGTGGTGTCGAGCATATGGAGTGGCCTGCCATGTCCCCGGATATGTATCCGATAGATAACTTGTGGGCAGAATTAACGCGTCAAATCGACAAGTTGGACCAGCAGCCTACCTCTGTGCGTGAATTGCAGCAGACTATTGTAACTGCATGGCAAGCGATTCCTGTACAAACCTTGGCAAATCTCGTGAAAAGCATGCCTTGACGTGTACGTGCTCTCCTGAATGCTCGTGGGGGTTACATGAAGCACTGAACTGTAATTTTACTGTCCGTAATCCCAGTCATAATTTAGCTTTTGTTTTTGTTGAAATTAATTTTGGCTAATGCGCAAAATAAAGAGATACTTCTGGAAAAAGTACAGAAGTTTAACACAGTACTGTCCATGAATTGAGTTCGATATCAGTTTACATCACTTTCAAGGATCAATTTATTTGCTTCAAAATGTCAAATGTGGTTTTTGTTTCTTTTAAAGGTCACATTAACAAAATCTAGAATAATTTCAAGATAATTCCAATGAACTTTTGGTTCTAAGTCATCTTGAAAAGTAAGTTCACCCCCACAAAATAATATTCCATATTAAATGCCAAGTCTGTATATATATATATATATATATATATATATATATATATATATATATATATATATATATATATATATAGCTGCGGTTTTGAGATTGGCACATTGAGGTCATTAAAGGTTAAAGGTTTGCCCCCCCCCCCCCCCCCCCCACAGTTAGTCACACGAGCAACATTTTGGGCCATTTGTTGTATAGTTATGTCTTAGTATGTGTAAGAATAGGCCATTTCCCCTCTTAGTACCTGCGTTGTGTAAAGACAGGAGAAAAGGCCCTATATTCATTTTGCGTCCAACCTCCAATCTACCTCTATGGGCGCAATCCATCCCGCGCCCCATTTGGCTGTCCCCTAGGTGAGTTAACACGAGGCAGGGCCTCGAAAGGTGAAGAAGGGGAGCGGGGTCGGAGTGAGCGGCGTGGGGGGACAGTAAGAGCCACCAGCCAATCAGAGCTCGAGCGGAATGGCGTGAGAGGGCATGGTGAAGAGAGTCTGGTGAGTTCCAGAAGGTTCGCGGGGCAGGTCTATATAAGCGCATACGAAAAGCCCTCGAAAGGACTTGCAGAGAGGGAGCTTGAGGACTTACAAGCAGGACTTGGAAAGGACTTACAAGCAGGACTTGGACTTGACTTGCACCAGTGGCGCGAGAGGACTGTGCCAGAGAATTTGCATCACTCGCCGTTGTTGAAATTTGACCCTTGCAAGAGTACGTGTGCGCCAGGTGATAGAGGAAGAGGCGTTGGCCGTACATGTACGCGGGCGCAGCCAGACGCGCCGGTAACGCAGATAGTGCATTTCGGCCACGCGAGAGAACACGGCCATAACCACGAGTGAATATCCGCCAGTCGCGCCAGAGTCCGCCCTCTACCGTGCGCCCCGAGATAACCCGATTGTTCAGGCGACACGCTACGAGCTCCTGCCTTCTCCTGCCTCCATCTCCACGGGACGTGCCGGGGACCGGAGAGAGCTGCACGAGAGCCATTCCTGGATGCGCTGGAGAACATCATCCTGCCGATCAGCAATCCGCGTGTGAGTGTGTGTGTGAGACGGGCCCGTTTGTCCAGGGGTATTATGTATAAGACTGTTTAAGGATTTCCATGTGTCTCTTCGTCCTGGCTGTAAATATGTGCAATATTCATTAAACATCTTTGTTCTTCCTTTCCTTTCCAATTCGATCGCCTTTGTGATTTCTCCATTGGCTAAGCATGGTACGAATAAGATCGCTCCAATCGGGTCTAGTAAGTAATAATAGCGCGGATCACGTGAACGCAAACCGCTCGGCATATCATCATCACACGTGGTTCGTGTGGGGCTTATTTCCTCGCTTCCAGGGCAGCGCTAGTACTTAGGTAACAGCGAATTTGGTCCTGAAACCCTATTTAGCGCTGTCTGGAAGGGACATAATAGGTCCCGGGTCGCGCCAGGTCAGTAAAGACAAGGGGACTAATCCCCCCTTGGTAAGGGAAGAAGGCCGGCGGCAGATCCGCAACAATTGGTGTCATGAGTGGGATAGGACCCGAAGTGCGCTTAACGCACTCCAAATTACGAGCGACCAAAATTTAATTATTAAAATCCAATTTCATTTCGTGCCATGGCTAGCCAAGATGGTCGAATGCCGGTGGGGGTAAATGAAGAGGAAGAGTTGTTAACCCAGGACCCCCGGGAAGAAGTGGGAGAAGAGGAGGACATCAATGAAGGGCCGGCAGTAGGGGTAGAAAATGGCGGCGCCTCGCACATGGCGACGAGAGCCGAGCCCACGGTGCCAGCGGGTTGGGACCTGTATGTACTCGTAGAGCAACTACGAGCATTTCTAGAAATGCAGAGGGATGAAGCAAGGCGTAACAGTGACAAATCCACCCGGGAACTGAAAGAAATGTGGGATAAAACCACCCGGGAATTGAAAGAGGTAAAAAACGAATTGGAAAACAAAATGGGTGGCCAATTGAAGGAAATGGGGGGCCAATTGAAGGAAATGGGGGACAAATCCACCCAGGACTGAGAGGGAGCTTGATAAAAGGACTTACAAGCAGGACTTGAACAGGACTTACAAGCAGGACTTGCAGAGGATAAGCGCGTGGTAAAGGGGGACTTGGACCAGTGGCGCGAGAGGACTGTGCCAGAGGATTTACATCACTCGCCGTTGTTGAACTTTGACCCTCGCAAGAGTACGTGCGTGCCAGGGGATAGAGGAGGAGGCGTTGGCCGTACATGTACGCGGGCGCAGCCAGACGCGCCGGTAACGCAGATAGTGCATTTCGGCCACGCGAGTGAACGCGGCCATAACCGCGAGTGAATAACCGCCAGTCGCGCCAAAGTCCGCCCTCTACCGTGCGCCCCGAGATAACCCGATTGTTCAGGCGACACGCTACGAGCTCCTGCCTTCTCCTGCCTCCATCGCCACGGGACGTGCCGGGGACCGGAGAAAGCTGCACGAGAGCCATTCCTGGACGCGCTGGAGAACATCATCCTGCCGATCAGCAATCCCCGTGTGAGTGTGTGTGTGACGGGCCCGTTTGTCCTGGGTATTAAGTAAGACTGTATAAGGCTGCTCTGTGTCCCCTTTTTCTTCTACCATTGTATAGTGTAAATAAATTCTGTTCTTCCTTTTGATTCGATCGTACCTGTGATTTCTCCATTGACTAAGCGTGGTACGAATAAGATCGCTCCAATCGGGTATAGTAATTAATAATAACGCAGATCACGTGTACGCAAACCGCTCGGCGTATCACCAACACACGTGGTTCGTGCGGGGCTTATTTCCTCGCTTCCAGGGCAGCGCTAGTACTTAGGTAACAGCAAATTTGGTCCTGAAACACTATTTAGCGCTGTCCGGAAGGGACGTGATAGGTCCCGGGTCGCGCCAGGTCAGTCAAGACAAGGGGACTAATCCTTTGTTTGTTTGTCTGCGCGCGCTAATCTCCTGAACGGTGAAAGATAGGAGGAAACCTCTGAAACAAAAAATGTCGGGGCGGGCCCCGGGAAGGTTACAGGCTAGGTGGCGAGGCCGGTTGAGGCCGCTTCGGCCAGGCTGGGCCCATTTCACAATGAAAAGCTGAGCTGAATTATAGTAGTCAATCTTCTACGGCCGTGAGTAAAAGCTGAATTGTAGTAGTAAATTCATTCAAAAATAACTAAAAATGTCGGGCGGGCCCTGGGAAGGTCATAGGCTAAGTGGCAAGGCCGGTCGAGGCCGCTTCGGACGAGCTGTGCCCATTTCGCAATTAAAAGCTCAGCTGAATTATAGTAGTCAATCTTCTACGGCCGCGAGTAAAAGCTGAATTGTAGTAGTAAATTCATCCAAAAAGAACTAAAAATGTCGGGACAGGCCCCGGGAAGGTTATAGGCTAGGTGGCGAGGCTGGTCGAGGACGCTTTGGCCGAGCTGTACCCATTTCGCAATTAAAAGCTGAGCTGAATTATAGTAGTCAATCTTCTACGGCCACGAGTAAAAGCTGAATTATAGTAGTCAAACTTCTCCGGCCGCAAGTAAAAGCTGAATTGTAGTAGTAAATTCATTCAAAAAAACTAAAAATGTTGGGACGGGCCCCCGGGAAGGTTATAGGCTAGTTGCCGATGCCGGTCGAGGCCCACCTCGGCTGGGCTGTGCCAATTTCGCAATTAAAAGCTGAGCTGAATTATGGTAGTCAATCTTCTACACCCACTTGTAAGAGCTGAATTATAGTAGTAAATTCATTCAAAAAGAACCCGGGCAATGCCAGGTGCTTTCGGCTAGTATATATATAAAAATCAATAAAAAACAAAAAACAAATACATATATAAATAAAAAACAAATATATATATAAATTAAAAAAACAAATAATATATATATATATATATATATATATCAGAATATAATTATTTAGTGCTCCAACCTAATGAGCGCACGCAGTGAAGTCACCGCCACGTACGGACGCCTTGCTTGTCAAACTCCGGAGGACCACCACCACCATCACTACTGATTGTATGGAGTCGCATAATGACTGACATATATATATATATTCTATTCAAAACACCTCACCCCCATGTAATTTAAAATACCTCACCCTACCTAATTTAAAACACATCACCACCACTTAATTTAAAACACCTCACCACCATGTCATTTAAAAACACCTCACCACCACCTAATTCAAAATACCTCACCACCACATGATTCCAAACCACCACCACGTTATTAAAAACACTTCACAACCACGGAAACAAAGGTTTCAGGGAGTAGTTCAGTGAGAACAGAAACTGCCCAGATATGTATCTATACAGTCACGTGAAAAAGTAAGTACACCCCATGTAAAGTTTTGACTTTTTCAACATATTTCAACATACAGCTATTTGATCTTCATTTCAACAATATTGATAGATAAAGGTGATATAATATAACAAATATCATGAAACATTTACATTTTGTAATCCATTCTATAATTAAAATAAACATAAATGCAAATTTTGCATGTGGAAAAAGTAAGTACACCCCACATTTATCACTACTTCAAATACCTAAAATTATAATCAGGTGCACCAGCTCAGGTGCAAATGATTAGAACGTCGTTAGAGAGGATCTTGGAGGAACCTGTCTTATTTAAACCTCAGACATTTCGTTTGGTTTGCTCTTTGTTGTTGAACTGTGCAGCGTCACCATGCCTAGATCAAAAGAGCTCTCTGAGGCCTTCAGAAAGAAGGTTATAGATGCCTACGAGTCTGGGAAGGGATTTAAAAAGATCTCCAAACAATTTGAAATCAATCATTCGACTGTCCAGAAGATCATCTACAAGTGGAGAAGATTCCAAACAACTGCCAACTTGTTCAGGCCAGGCCGTCCCAGCAAGTTCAGCCTGAGAGCAGACTGCAAGATGCTGAAAGAAGTCTATAACAACCCCAGAATGTCGTCACGGGACCTACAGGTAGCTCTTGCCACTGTTGATGTCAAAGTGCACGAGTCTACCATTATGAAGAGGCTGCATAAATTTGATCTACATGGGAGCTCTGCCATGAGGAAACTTTTGCTGTCCAGAAAGAACATCAGGGCAAGACTAAAGTTTGCCAATGAACACCAAGGCAAAGACCAGCACTTCTGGAACAATGTGCTCTGGACAGATGAGTCAAAGGTAGAGCTATTTGACCACAGTACCAGAAGTCATGTTTGGCGAAAACCAAAGACAGCATTTGACCACAAGAACCTGATACCAACTGTAAAGCATGGTGGTGGAAATATTATGGTTTGGGGCAGCTTTGCTGCATTAGGGCCTGGGCAGCTCACCATCATAGAATCCACGATGAATTCTTCATTGTACCAGAGCGTGCTTGAGGATAATGTGAGGCCATCTGTCAGAAAGTTGAAGCTCAACCGAAGGTGGACCTTGCAACATGACAATGACCCTAAACATACCAGTAAATCCACCAAGGAATGGCTGAAAAGAAAGAAATGGAGGGTTCTGGAATGGCCAAGTCAAAGCCCGGATCTAAATCCCATCGAGATGTTGTGGGGGGATTTGAAACAAGCTGTGCATACAAGAAACCCCTCAAACATCGCACAGCTGAAATAATTCTGCATGGAGGAGTGGGCAAAAATTTCTCCCAGTCGATGTCAGAGACTGGTAGACAGTTATAAGGAAACGTCTATTTGAGGTTGTTTCTGCTAAAGGGGGCAATACCACCTATTAGAGCAGCTGTTCCCAACCTGTGGGTCGCGACCCCCTGGGGGGTCACGGAGGGTGGGCTGTGGGGTCGAGAAGCCTTGGGAGAACTTGGTAGCCTTGGGAGAAGGGAACATTACCAAAACTTTCATTTTGCTGATACCTAGAACACACAACATAATGTTGTGTCGGTGGAGTTGGCTCTAGTTTTCGCTCGCTCTTTTCGATGTGTTGCCGATATGAGATTAACATAGTCTATTTCCGGGTTTTTGTATTTACTGATCTGAAGCAATGGCTAAAAGCCGCAAATACTCGGAAGACTACCTCAACATTGGCTTCACCACAGTACTCGCCAACAACGGCGTCGAGAAACCACAATGCGTCTTGTGCCATGTTGTCCTGAGTGCGGAGTCGATGAAACCTTCGAAACTCAAGCGTCACCTCGAGACGAAGCATCAGGAACACGCAGAGAAGGATTTGGAGTTCTTCAAATGCCATGAGCTTCTTCTCAAACGTCAAAAGCTCGATGCTAGTGGGTCTTTTCAGCAACATAGTGCAGCAGCAGTGGAGGCCTCATATGAAGTTGCATTGGAAATTGCCAAACACAAAAAGGCTCACACCATTGGAGAGACACTTATCAAACCCTGCATGTTGAAGATCATGAAGGTCGTTCTCGGGGAAGCCAGCGCAAAGAAGATGCAGCAAGTATCTTTGTCGAATAATACTCTTCAGAGGCATATTTCTCATATGTCTATGGATGTGAAAGAGCAGGTTTTGGATGAAATCAAAGATTCTCCGTTGTTCTCCTTTCAACTCGACGAATCAACGGATGCGAGTTCATGTTCTCAGTTGCTTGTCTTCATGAGGTACATTCATTCAGATTACATCAAAGAAGAATTCCTCTTCTGTAGTGCACTTGAAACCACTACAAAAGCTGTTGACGTCATGGAAAAGGTCTCTACCTTTTTTCATACCGAAGGTCTGCAATGGGGAAACGTGTGTGGGGTTTGTACGGATGGAGCACCAGCTATGCTAGGATCAAAGTCAGGATTCCAGACAAGAGTGAAGGAGCTGGCTCCCCAAGCTAAGGGCATCCACTGCATGATCCACCGATATGCTCTCGCCAGTAAGGCGCTTCCTGCCACTCTGTGGGAAGTGCTCGATTCTGTGATCAAAATTGTGAATTACGTGAAGGCTGGGGCACTCAACACTCGTCTATTCAAATAACTCTGCAAAGACATGGATGCTGACCATGAGGTCCTTCTCTTCTACACAGCTGTACACTGGTTGTCGCAAGGGAACGTTGTGAATCGTGTCTTTGAGCTGAAAGACGAAATCAGGTTCTTTCTGGAAGTGCAAGAAAAGAGAGATCTTCTGGCTCACTTCGATGATGAAACGCGGAATAAACGGGTTGCATACTTGGCGGACATTTTCGACCAGCTGAACAAGCTGAATTTGAAATTTCAGGGAAGGGAAACACACGTTCTCCTATTTCAAGACAATCTACGGGCCTTCATATCCAAACTGCAGAACTGGCGTCGGAAAGTCAATCTTGGGAACATCGCCATGTTTGAAAAACTCTGCGGAGTGATGGATGAGTCTGAGGGCGAACTAGATCAGTTCCTGAAGGATGAGATTACCGGACACCTTGAGTCCCGAGAAAAGGAATTCCAGCGATACTTCCCTGAGCTCACAGGAGAAGAGGTGGCACTGGTAAGAAACCCTTTCTCTGCTACACTTGACGTATACAGCCTCCCCGACGAAGTGCAAGATGAATTATTGGATCTACGGAACGACTCTCCGGCGTGTGACCTGTTCCAGGAGAAATCGGTGACTCAATTCTGGTGTGCTATGCATCAATCATATTCCAAAGTCAACATGCTGGCCTTACGTGTTCTTCTTCCATTTGACTCCACCTACCTCTGCATGGCCGGATTTTCTACCCTCGTCCACATCAAAATGAAGACCAGGAACAGATTTGATGTCGAGGATGACATGAGATTGGCTCTTACAAACACCCGGCCACGAATTCCAAGACTTGCTGCTCAGATGCAACCCCAATCATCCCACTAGCTAGGTTGGAGAGATGGTGATATGTGAGTGATGACGATCATGGATTGTGTGACAATGGATGGCAGTGAGAAAAAATGACGAGCTTGGTTTGACTAACTAACTAAAATTACCGGAATTTTATAATGTGCAAGGAATATTGTAGTACAATTTGTAAAAATTGATGAATTAATGATTGTTTTCTCTTTCTTCCCTTTTCCTTCTCAGAAAAATTTGTAAAACTGAAACGGCTGATGGCAGAGGGGTCGCTTGTGTTTCGGGGTTTTGAGAAAGGGGTCGCGAGTACAAAAAGGTTGGGAACCACTGTATTAGAGCCAAGGGTGTACTTACTTATTCCACATGCGAAATTTGCATTTATGTTTATTTAAATTATACAATGGACTACAAAATGTAAATGTTTCATGATATTTGTTATATTATATCATCTTTATCTATCAATATTGTTGAAATGAGGATCAAATAGCTGTATGTTGAAATATGTTGAAAAGTCAAAACTTTACATGGGGTGTACTTAATTTTTCACATGACTGTATGTGTAAGAGTCATGTTTTGCCTGTTTTAGATCTGGCAGCATTGAGCGTATGAGTCAGTAGAGCAGTTCCAAGATGGCGGCTCCCATAGAAGCATGCATGAAGGAGGAGCAACGATCTGTCATCCGTTTCTTGGAAAGTAAGGGTGTGAATCCCAGTGAAATCCATCGCAGAATGAAGATGCAATATGGTGACGCATGTTTATCGCTGCAGCAGGTGTACGACTGGGACAGGAAGTTTAAAAGTGGAGTGTCCAGTATGGCAGACGCTGCTCGCTCGTGTCGGCCTCACACAGCCGATACACCAGAAATGGTTGGAGGAGTTCAGTGCGTTCTAACGGGCAACCGTCACATTACGCTGGATGAAGTGGTCTCCGAATTGAACATTAGCCATGGGTCAGCACACCATATCATTCATAATGTGCTGGGGTTCCGCAAGTATCTGCAAAAATGGGTGCCTAGACAACTCACACCCGAACTGAAATAACGGTGAGTGGACGCATGTGAAGAACTTCTGCGATGTTACGAAACAGAAGGCGACGCTTTCTTACAGCGTGTAGTGACTGGGGATGAAAGCTGGGTCCACTACTTTCAGGCAGAAACGAAGAGGGCAAGCAAAGAGTGGCGCCATTCAACTTCACCAAAGCCCAAAAAATTCCGCACGCAGCCGTCCACTGGAAAAGTGATGCTGACGGTCTTCTGGGATAGCCGAGGCCCACTTGTGGAACTTTACATGCCCAGAGGGACCACAGTCACCAGTGCATCATACTGCAACCTCCTTAAAAATCATCTGAAACCAGCAATCAGATCAAAACGTCATGGACTACCCACTCACTACCGGTGTTTTGCTGCAGCATGAGCAAGCAATGCTCGGCCCCATACTGCCCACGCTACAGCTGCATCAATCGAGGACCTGCATTTTGAGTGTCTTCCTCATCCACCCTACTCGCCAGACCTTGCCCCTTCGGATTACCACATCGTTGGGCCACTTAAAGAGGAACTTTGTGGAACCACTTTCTGATCCAATGAAGAGGTCCAAGAGGCGGTGCACGAATGGCTACACAAGCAGCCAAAATATATATTTTTAAGAAATCCAGGCCTTAGTAAACCACTGGAGAAAGTGCATTGAGTGAAATGGAGATTATGTTGGAAAAGAACACCATTGTTACACACGTACATGCAATAAACAAGTTGTGAAAAATATTTTAAGGTTACTTTTTCCGTGCCCCTCGTGTGTATATATATATATATATATATATATATATATATATATATATATATATATATATATATATATATATATATATATATATATATATATATATTGTTACGGACGCGGTTTAGATGTTATTTACCGAGCGGTGGTATTGCCGCGACCGAACAGTTATTCCCCGACTAGACCCCGATTCCACCCAGACGTTGACCAAATCGCGCTATGCCAAATCAATGATGGAAAGGACGCGACGACTGGGAAAGAGGAAACGACGCAAGGGGTACAGTTCTCAAGACCTCCGGAGGAGGGTATAATTACAGTGGTGGAGAAAAGGGGGTAGATTACACGGCAGAGTGAGGTAAAAGACACAGAAGAGATGGGCACTTAATTACCGTCTTATCTTATCCCAGACAGACCACAGACAAACGGAACAAGGCTGACTTACACAGGGATTGATGGCAGGGAGGGACAGGTAGTTCGATGGCACAAGGTGCACCTTGGCTCGGGGACAGGATAAAGCACGGTCCCGTCCAGAAGATGCGGGGAGGCCTCACAGCGCTCGGAGGGTACGTCTTGCTTGCTCCAAGCTCAGCGCGCATCTGACGTCACCTCCCTCTTCCTGCGCATGCTCAGCGGGGAGTGACACGCCCTCGGCTGGTTGGCTCCGCCCCACTGGGGCCGGTCCGCCGCTTCCATTGGGTGCGGGGGTTACCGGGCTCCGCCCTTGACGAGGAGCTGACAGGGAGCCCCTATTTGGTAACCCCGTCGAGCACATGTTCGATGGCGGCTCGTTGGGGAGGCCTGGTGCCCTCCCAACACCCCCTACCAACCAAGCCGGAGTGAGGACGCGCACTCCCCGCGCCTGCCGCTGCCGTTGTTGTTGTTGTTGTTGCTGAACCGTGAGGAAGAGCTGCGGGGAGGTATTGGGAGGTCCTAAACTTCCTAACGGTGCCATACAATCACATTCTGGTGCAACGAAGGGTCAGAATTAATGGAAACGAGTCCTTAACTGACATAGACTAAGAATAACTAGCAAGATGTCCTATAGTTGTCTTACATGAGATGCGGTGAACCTGGGCACGACATTTAATGGGGGAAATAGGGGGAGGTCGGGTCTACAGAGTGTTGTTTACAGAAAATGGGACTAGGGAATGGGGGATTGGGGATAGTTGGGAAGTATTGAGGAAATAGGGGAATATTTACAAGCGGATATGGATGGATGCAAATCCCATATCCGCAACATTGCACCCTTCTCTACCTCAGGGCGTCCCGACCCGATAAATTTTTACCTACTTTAGTGTGGCACTCAGATGTAGTTCCCTCTACTATTAACTCAACCCTGAGTGCGACAGTTTTACAGATGTTCACAAATGAGTAAATATGTCCCCCTGCGACGTTGCACCCTTCTCCTAACAGAAACACACCCACAGGATAACCGAATCGTGGAAAGCATCCTCAAACTAAACATACAGCCGGTAGGGAGCATTATTTATACAACACTGATATTTACACTACGATCCAGGACCTGTTCTTTGAGGAACACATGCAGATGTTATGCATAGGGAGAGCACGCATGCCAGCATCGATACACCAACCCACGAGTGCCCTGTGGCCCTACGGCCTTTAATAATGTGCAGAGCACCCCGTCCAAGCACCAAAAGCACCACCCCATACGCACAGTCAGCACCATCCGGTGCACCAATAAAGTGTTCAATAACAATGCACAATTAAGTGTCCATGGTCACCGGTGGTGTCGCAGCCGGCCGATGTTCTGCCGCTGGTCTTGCCTTCTTGGAGTGCACTTGGCCTTCTGGCTTCTTTAGAAATAAAGAAAGGCGCCAACCGCGTCCATTTCTTAATTGTGGCCGTCAGGGGGCCAACTAAAAGTGGTTCACCTGTATGGCATAGGTGCCACGTTGACCCAGAGGTCCATCCACGGGTGGTGCTTGACCGCAAAAGAACTGCGGTCCATTGTGGGCGGCCACAAAAATTGCGGTCCATATGGTGTATCGATCCAGGCAGCAAGCAGCGGAAGTACAGGGCCACAACTGCGGAGCCAGCACCTCTCTCTCCTCTCTCTCTGCCCCAAAGCCAGATCCTCGGAGGTGGGAGACAAAAGAAGACAAGTGAGTAAGGTGGTACGGGCGCAAAAGTGCACGCAATACAAGGTAATGCACACTGGGGGCACATGGGAACCAGGTGAGACAGGTACGTTCCTACCGTACGCCCCCCCCCCCCCCCCACCAGGTAACCTACATTGCCCCTCCCTTACCCCTTACTGTATCCACAAAACACAACACTACCCATAAACATCTACTTTACACATCAACAACGTCCCTACTGTCTTCCCCGTTCCTCCCATAAACCAAATTCGTCTTCTCTCCCTCCTAACCAATCAAATTTGCCATTTCCAACTCTCATCAAAATCTGCCATCTCCAACTCAACATCAAAATCTGCCATTACCAATTCATCATCAGTCCCTCCTAAGGAGGGAGAGATGGAATCACCCCAATGTCTCATCCACGTCGTGATGCGTCTCACAAATCCAAACAGCAATTCTCATTTCCTGCAACACAAAACAAAGAAAACACAGGTGTGGAGTCATCATCATCACCTCAGGTAAGTGGCTGCGTATGGTGCGACAGGTTCATCAATCCTAACTATTTCCTAAATGACTTTAACAACTTTACATTACCGGGGGTCTTTCTCCTGCCAAACCATTGGCCCTCATTACTCTATGTGGTTCGAAGAACCAAAATCCCATTGACCATCTGTGGTGCACACCATCAATTTGGGTCTCACTCCCCGATTCAACACTCGGTGCCCCCGCACAATTTCGGTGGCTGGGTCGTGTGACGCTCCCAGCTGGTCCGCCCACCTGCACACCTCCACCACTGTTGTTGCCTACCGAGCTCACCTGCTCCTCACCCTAACCTAACTAACTGGGGAAGGCCCTCTCGCACTCTCACCCCCTCAGTGCCCTCTCTGGCATGGGCTGCCCGATCCCCACCCGGGATCCTCAGGCACCCACTGACACTAACGGCTCCTAGAGCCCACCTGCGGCCTCACCTGGCCGACATCTAACAGTGGCGGAGTGCCCAACCATTCACACTCATACTAACAGGCCACACGACCAGCCAATTTCACCACACCAATGCACCCATCCACAATACCATTCTGCAACCGCACCACAAATGCCAATATCCAACCACAATTTACCTATACCTTCTAACTATTCTTTAAACTACCCTCCCCGGGTACTCGTGAAAAGGGGTCCACTCCTCCCCCATCCACACCTTCGCACCATGCACACCACTCCGTACCACTTACTCTAACTCTCTCCACACCACTCATTCTCTGCTCCATATATTCCACACACCTGTACTTGCACACCTGTGCTCTCATACTTGGTGCCGCCTGCACCCTTCTCTCCCCCAAGCGCATTCGCGCTGATCCACAACACTCCTTACTCATACACTGCTCCACACACCTGTCCAGTTCTCACACAGCATCATCTCATCTAACTACTCCCCTCTGAAACTTGCGCTTCTCCGTCTTCCCTTTAAACTATTGCGCTCCCACGTCATTATCATCCACTCTACTCTACCTGCGTCCCCACTACAGGTGTCATTGTCACTAACTAATCTTAACGTTACCTAATGTCATCTTCTAGGTCCCTACACACGATATCCTAACCCACCCGGGCTAGTTTTCACTGCCATACACCCCATAATCTATAGCGCATCTGCCCCCAGTTTGTGAGGGATGACAGAGTTGCCATCCCACCACATCGGGCATCTCCCACTACCAATTTTGCACATCAAATTTCAACAAATCAAAAATTTGCCAATCACTACCCATCATCTGCCAATCATTACTGCCAATCCTTTGCCAATCATCAAATTTTGTTTTTTTTCTAATTTTGGGTCCAAAACACTAACCTCATCACCCGTCTACTTATTAGATCCTCTTGGTGCGCCAATTCCCTTCTAAAGCTCGGCTTCGTACAGCCGAGCAATGAATGCGGGTTGTTTGGTGCCAGCGGCTGGATACGTCCCGCATTCGGTGCAGGGAAGGAGGTTTACCCGGGCCGAGGTCCCACGCACCATCTCGGCACGGAGCCATCCCATGGCCCGATCTCGACCTGCCGGAATGCCTCAACAAAAAGTGGTCGCCATGACGACCCTTCCTATCGGGCTGCCCGCTCCGCCTAGTGGAGCACGGACGCGGCCGTTCAAAGCGAGGCCCAGCGTGGATCGCGTACGGCGGTCCTTTCGAACCCGCCGTGGCTCGGATCCCCGCTGGTTCTCGCGGCACGCGAAGCCCGGCACGCACCGAGGGCCCGATTCGGCTATAAGTCGCTCTAACCGCTAACCCGGTTACCATCGATGCCTCACCTGCATGCTTACACGCATACGCTACCCCTTTCTTGCTCATACATCCAGCCGTTTCCCTGCTCTTGGTCATTGCACCTTCTCTTACACACCCAGGTACACTCATTCCACTCACAGACTTGGTCACACACCTGACCACCGAACACCTTGGCACACATTCGTCGCTCGCATACCTCACCAACACACCTCTTCGCGCCCCCTCCTCGGTCACCTCCTCTGTGACGATCACAGGTGTGCTCTCACTCGCACACCCAACCACGTGCCTCACTACCAATTCCAGCGTGCATTCCCACACACGCTCTACCATTCCAGGTGTGCTTCCTTTCTCACCTGTCACAACCAACTCACGCTCCGTGTCACTCTTACTACTCTCACCTCCACTCTTGACAGCGCACTCACCCTTACTCTCGACAGCGCACTCTTTCCTCATGCACCCGTCCGTTACACACCTTTCTCGCGCACACTCTCCCGTTACACCCTCTGTAACACTCACCACAGGTGTACACTCTTCCTTACTTTTGACAGCGCACTCTTTCCCCATGCACCCGTCCGTTACACACCTTGCTCGCACATCCTCTCCCGTTACATCCTCTGTAACACTCACCACAGGCGTGCATTCTCCCTTTACACCCTCCGTAACACTCCTCACTACGCGCTTCTATGTGCTCCCTCGCACACGCGCTACGACCGACTCACTCTCGACAGCACCCTCACTCCTTGGCACGCACTTTTTCCTCACACACCCCAGAGTCGGACTTTCTCGCACACCTCCTTTTTCGCACACCAGACCTGTCGCACACTTCACCAACGGCCTCTCACGAACACCCGGGTCCATCTCGACCCCCAAGCTCATTAAATCACCTGGCGCATCATACGCACGACCATATTGGTCACCACTTACACCGGGTCCTCTTTCTCTTCGCTTCTCCTCCATCACCTGCGAATGCCTCATCCGGTTAATGAGCACATCATCACGATCCGAACACAGACTTTGGACCAATTCTTTTACTTCCTCCTTTATCTCTTTCTTATCCTCTCTCCGTCGCTTCTTAATTTCGCTCACCCCTTCTTCCACTTCTTCTAATTTCTGCTTCACCTCTTTTATTTCCCGGTGCGTCTCCTCAAGCTCGTCCTCTAAGGCCACCTTGACCGTTTCTATGTGCGTCCTCACCTGCCGGTCCTTCGTCTCCATTACCTCTACCACCTTGTTCATTTTCCTCGTCAGGTCCTCATGTACCGTCTGACACTCTTTTTTAATTACCCCTACGTCCTTTTTCATCTCCTTCTGTGTCGATTTTAAACCCTCTATTACCGCTGTGTTCTTCTTTACCTTGTCCCCCAACTTCTTTTGTCCCACTGTCAGTTGTTCTACTCCCAGCGTCAACTCCTCTATACCACCTTGCAATTTTACAGTCCCCTTTCTCACCTCCTTCTCCATGCGCTCCTCACAGTGCCTCACCTCCTCGCGCACTCCTCCGACCTCCTCACTCACACCTCTTCTGATCTCCTCTCCCATCACTTGCATCTCCTGCCCAGATGCCACCCTCATCTGCTCCATTTCCTCCCTGTGAGCATCCAATTTAGTTTCTACCCCCATTCTGACCCCCTCTATCTGCTGCCCCATTTTTTTAACTTCCCTTTTCGCTTGGTCCCTCATGTCCCTCAATTTGCCTTCCATACTGTTTTCTAACCCCTCTAACCCCTTTTTCATCCCTTCCATTTGATTCTCTTGAGCGGCCATTCTGTTTTCTACCCCCGTTAACCCCTCCTGTATTTCCTCTAATCTATTGTCTAATCCCTCTATTCTACTCCCTAACCCTCCGATCTGGGCCCCCATGTCCTCCCTCAATTTCTCGCTATTGGACCCCATCCTTTGTTCTAACCATTGGCTATTGGCCCCCATGTCCTCCCTTAATTGCTTGCCCATTCTTTGTTCCAATTGTTCGCTATTCTGGGCCATAAGGGCCTTCATTTGCAGGAAAAAAAGGTTCGAATCCACCAGCGGCGCTGCTACGGTCGCGGGCGCAGTCGCCGTAGCCATGTGCGAGGCGTCATTTTGCGCGCCCGTAACCTCGTGCGCGAGGACGCCATTTTGCGAACCTGCCGCCCTCACTGCTTCGCTCTCCTCATGTCCCTCAATTTGGTCCTGGATCGACCCTGCCTCACTCTCCTCTATCGGAACCCAGCCGTCTTGATCTCCCATAGCGCGACTTTCAAAATTCGGGTTTTTTTGGAAAAACAAAATCAAATCTCGGTGACTTATAATTTTGAGCGCGTTAAGCGCGCTTCGGGTCCGTATCTCACTCCCGACACCAATTGTTACGGACGCGGTTTAGATGTTATTTACCGAGCGGTGGTATTGCCGCGACCGAACAGTTATTCCCCGACTAGACCCCGATTCCACCCAGACGTTGACCAAATCGCGCTATGCCAAATCAATGATGGAAAGGACGCGACGACTGGGAAAGAGGAAACGACGCAAGGGGTACAGTTCTCAAGACCTCCGGAGGAGGGTATAATTACAGTGGTGGAGAAAAGGGGGTAGATTACACGGCAGAGTGAGGTAAAAGACACAGAAGAGATGGGCACTTAATTACCGTCTTATCTTATCCCAGACAGACCACAGACAAACGGAACAAGGCTGACTTACACAGGGATTGATGGCAGGGAGGGACAGGTAGTTCGATGGCACAAGGTGCACCTTGGCTCGGGGACAGGATAAAGCACAGTCCAGTCCAGAAGATGCGGGGAGGCCTCACAGCGCTCGGAGGGTACGTCTTGCTTGCTCCAAGCTCAGCGCGCATCTGACGTCACCTCCCTCTTCCTGCGCATGCTCAGCGGGGAGTGACACGCCCTCGGCTGGTTGGCTCCGCCCCACTGGGGCCGGTCCGCCGCTTCCATTGGGTGCGGGGGTTACCGGGCTCCGCCCTTGACGAGGAGCTGACAGGGAGCCCCTATTTGGTAACCCCGTCGAGCACATGTTCGATGGCGGCTCGTTGGGGAGGCCTGGTGCCCTCCCAACACCCCCTACCAACCAAGCCGGAGTGAGGACGCGCACTCCCCGCGCCTGCCGCTGCCGTTGTTGTTGTTGTTGTTGTTGTTGTTGTTGCTGAACCGTGAGGAAGAGCTGCGGGGAGGTATTGGGAGGTCCTAAACTTCCTAACGGTGCCATACAATCACATTCTGGTGCAACAAAGGGTCAGAATTAATGGAAACGAGTCCTTAACTGACATAGACTAAGAATAACTAGCAAGATGTCCTATAGTTGTCTTACATGAGATGCGGTGAACCTGGGCACGACATTTAATGGGGGAAATAGGGGGAGGTCGGGTCTACAGAGTGTTGTTCACAGAAAATGGGACTAGGGAATGGGGGATTGGGGATAGTTGGGAAGTATTGAGGAAATAGGGGAATATTTACAAGCGGATATGGATGGATGCAAATCCCATATCCGCAACAATATATATATATATATATATATATATATATAGATATATATGTATGTATATATATATAGATATATATATAGAATATATATATCTATATATATATACTTGCCATGTATATATAGGAATCTCTTGCCATGCAGTGACAATAGCCTGCTGCAATTCACGCACAGAGGTCGGCTGCTGGTCCAAGTGGTCGATTTGACGCGTTAATTCTGCCCACAAGTTCTCTATCGGATTCATATCCGGGGACATGGCAGGCCACTCCATATGCTCTACACCACGGTCAGCAAGAAAGTGTTGGATCATTCAAGCACGATGAGGCTGTGCATTGTCATCTTGGAAGACAAAGTTTCCTCGAAAGGCTGCACGAGCAAATGGAAGCAATGTTTCTTCCAGAATGGCCCTGTACTTGAACTGGTTCAGGTTTCCATTCAGAACAACCAGGTCATTTTTGCCCCCTGCTTGAAAAGCAGCCCAAACGGTCACCCCACCACCTCCAGCTTGGACTCTTGGCACTATACAATCTTCGTTGTGGGGTTCATGCACTTGTCTGCGCACTCGGACGCGGCCATCTTGATGATAGACCAGAAATCTAGACTCGTCACTGAAGATCCCGTGATTCCAGTGTCCTGGCTGCCATTGACGGTGCTATCTGGCCCACTGCAATCGGCGCTGGCTGTGTTGTCTGGTCAGGCGTGGCTTTCTCAGGGGACGCCTGGCACGATAGCCTGCTTGAACCAGTCGTTGGTTGACTAGCCTTCTGGATACAGGCACATTTGTCAGTTGCTGCCACTCAACCCTAAGCCGATTAGCTGACTTGGTACGGCCATTGCAGACTAACCGGTGCAGCTGGCGATCATCCCTCCTTGTGGTTCTGTGGGTACGTCCTGGCCTCGGTATTGGAGTAGGGACACCCCTCTGAGCATTTTGCTTCAGGATCTTTAACACCTGACCTTGAGTGATGCCATACTGCCGAGCAATAGCATGCTGTTTCATGCCGTAATTTCGTAAAGCCACCACTCCATGACAAACAGCATTGTCGAGTTGACGGACCATCTCCAGAGGAAGCGGCAATAACTTTTGGAGACGTGCAGCAGTTGTTTTCCACTAATAAAGAACGCAACAACCCTTGTATACCCGACTGTGAAGCCAATCATCAAATGCACCTGTCCGTACATTTTGCCACGCCACCTGTGATATAATCCTGTTGTTGACTTCTTGCTGCGACAGACAATCAGTGACATGGTTCTTTTAACAAATAAATCACCAAAGTGTAAAAGAAACTCACGAGATTGATTGACCAGTCTGTGTATATATATATACAAAACATGGCCAAAAGTATGCGGACACCCCTTCTGTTGGGATGTCCTCATCGTTTTGGATGTTTTGGTGTTGCTGTTTTTCATGGTTCGGGCTCGGCCCCTTAGTTCCAGAGAAGGGAAATCTTAACGCTACAGCACACAATGACATTCTAGACGATTGTGTGCTTCCAACTTTGTGGCAACAGTTTTGGGAAGGCCCTTTCCTGTTTCAGCATGACAATGCCCCCGTACACAAAGCGAGGTCCATACAGAAATGGTTTGTCGAGATCAGGGTGGAAGAAATTGACTAGCCTGCACAGAGCCCTGACCTCAACCCCATCGAACACCTTTTGGATGAATTGGAACGCCAACTGCAAGCCAGGTCTAATCGCCCAACATCAGTTCTCGACCTCACTAATGCTCTTGTCGCTGAATGGAAGCAAATCCCTACAGCAATGTTCTAACATCTCGTGGAAAGCCTTCCCAGAAGAGTGGAGGCTGTTATCGCAGCAAAGGAGGGGACCAACTCCATATTAATGCCCATGATTTTGGAATGAGATGTGTGATGTTTTGGTGTCAACATGCTTTTAGTCATGTAGTGTATATATAGGGGAGAGGCAGGTTAGTTGATGCAGTAGGTTAGTTGATACAACCTTCCTCCTAGCCCTCAGAAATGAAACTTGTGTAAATGCTGCCCTCTGTTGTTAGCTAGTTACATTACATTTCATTAATAAGTAGGTCAAGAAGTTACAGACAAAGAAAGGGTGTGATTCTCCAAAAAACCTGATTTGTGTCCTCCTGAGTAAATACGCCAACAAAAGGTAAGATCATTTGTTGTGATAATACCACATAGATTTCACAGGAGTTCTCATTGGTTGATTATACCTTGTGAAAGTGGCTTTCAGCCTACGCTGCTTTGATTGCCAGGATAATACACATAAGCATGTGGGCAACATGTGTTGCAAAAAATCCATGGATGGGTTAGATGATACAGTCTGAGTAGGTTAGTTGATACGCGTATCAACTAACCCTACCGACCTGTATCAACTAACCCATTCATTTTTATTTTTTTTACAAGAAAATGCTGTAGCCATTTGTAATTGGGCTTCATACATCATAATATATTGTTACGGTTTTGAGAATAAAGGATGACCCCCTCGTAGGTAGATGCACCACAACATGTAGCCTTGTTGTAGTTCAGTTATTTCATAGTAAATGTAAGCGTAGTCCTTTCCTGTGTTAGTTTTGCATTGAGCAGGCCAGTGAGTAGGCCTCAATTGGGCTAGAATACCATGTGCTCGGCCTGAGACAAGTCTGGCAAGGCCGAAGGGAGGAGCTGCAGGGGGAGTGGCCGGTGAGCAATCAGAGCTCGAGGAAAGTGGCTCACAACGGCGGCGAGAGGCGGGGCTTGGAACATTCGGGTGAGGCCGGGGAGGGGCTATATAAAACCCTGCCTCGAGCCCCCTGCGTCAGTCAGAGCCCCAGAGAGACGAGGGGTGAGAGTTCACTGTGAGACAAGGAGAGAGAATTGCCCAGCCCCTGAACGAGTCGGAGTGCTTGAATCAAACTGTTTGTAATAGCCTCGTTGTACACGAACTCTCCCCATGCCCTGTGCCCTGCGCTCTGCTACCTGTATTAAACGCGCTGTGTGGAGACGACCCATTCCGGGCCACAGACACGCGATCTCCTTGCCTGCACTCCCAGCATACGTGCCGTGACAACCAGAGGGCCATGCCGGGCGAGCTGTCCAGGAGCGACCGATGGCAAGGCGCGTTTGGCGCATGAACCTGCTCTTCTTCTTTTTCCCCGCGTGAGTGATTGGGCTCTTTGTCTGGGTTTAGTTAACATTGCTTAAGTGCCTGCTCTTTGTCTCTTCGGATCATTGTACATAATAAATAAATTGTGTTCTTCCTCTTATTTGATCGTTCCCGTCCTCTCCATCTATTGGCCTAGCATCGTACGACTAGAACCGCTCAATCGGGTTCAATAAAAAGTAATGGCACAAGTCACGTGATACGCACACCGCTCAGGCGTACTCCATTAGCGTGGCTTGTGCGAGGTCGGTCCCCTCTTTCGTGGCAGCGTGGGTCAAAGGTACGTGTGGCATCGACCCGATACCCTTTTCCACGCTCGCTGCGGAAGTGGCGACTCGTGGACACGAAGACCCTAGGAAAAGAAGGGGTTTAACGCCCCCTTTTGTAACGTCGACGGGCTTCGGGAGATCCGCAACAATATGTAGGCCTATATAGCCTACACTGTACATCTTTAGAATATAAGAGTTGTGTCCATCTGAGTTGTGAATCTTGTTCCTTTCCTGATATTTCATGCCTGCCGATTCATTTGTTTGGCAGATTTTTTTTCTCTCTCTAACTTAACCTTTATCCCTATTGTTAGATATACTTTACATTACCTATGTATACATAGCAGGTATACAACTGAATAAATAACAAACAAACAGCTTTAATTAACAGTGCTCATTGACTCTGAAAATACCATTAGTACAAATATTATACAGAAATGATGGTATGTAGCCTAGTTTGATGTGTATCTGCTATTATGTGCATGCTAATTTGTTACCATTGGCAGAAATACCATGTAAATCGATGTATCATCTAACCCATTCACCATGTAAATCAATATATCATCTAACCCATTCACGCCTACCAAGGTGTATCAACTAACCCACTTGGTCAGGTCAGATGATGCGTTTGACAAACAGTTTTTTTATGAGCCACCATTCCAAGTTTGATAATGCAGCGGATCTGGCATGCTTCACAGATATGTACAAGACCCTGATATTTCTTTTGGACAATTCATGAATCCTGTCGAGCTAACAGTCTTCATTACAGGCCAACATAACTGAAAAGTGTATCAACTAACCTGCCTCTCCCCTACACATACACACATATTTTTCTGATTCTGATGTACCTTACTCATCTGCGAAAAATGGATAAATCAACCTAGTATTTGCAGATTGTCAGTGCTGCCGAAGCGGGTTCTTTGGCAAGGGTTTTCACTGCGTGGATTGCCATTGCCTTCCCAGCAGTAGTTAGGAATTTGGCTATGCTGCCATGGGATCTTATGCCTCTTCGCAAAGGACACAGTGGGATCTTCAAAGTCCACCAACGAATTCCAGTAGAGAAATGGCCAGAGGTACAAAACGTCAGTCAGGGAGATATTATTGCATCTTTATAGTCAGGTATATATGTGTGTGTATATATATATATATATGATCCACCACGCGGCAACCCGGGTTATATATGTATATATATATATATATATATTGTTATGAATTTGGGTTAGGGGAATATCTAGATCTAGGTAGGTCTGTGTAGGTATCATGCTTCGTCTGTCGTGGGTAGCTAGAACCACCTCGATGTAAGTAAGTCAGGGACCTGTAGCCCGTATGTCGAAGTAAGCTGCGTATCAGTGTCCCAGCCACGAGGGGGCGGGGCTTGGTAACTAGAATTAGGGAATATGCTAACTCCATTGTGTGTCGTTCCCTCTGTGAACATACCTGTGTCCCTTATGGCAATGCACTCTTATAGACACTTAGATAGGCCCTTAGTGCACACACTAATTAACTTCCCTCCCCCTCCCCTTTCAATGACAAACTGGAAAGACAAGCAGGCAGCGGCTGCGCAGTACGCCACCATGGCGACAAACATCTTGCAAGGCAAGCAATAGCCATGCTCAGGAGGGGTCTTGATTGAAGGAAGGTGAACAAGTGACACGCTGGTTGGAGGAAAAGCACCAGTGACGTCAGAGCACGCCGAACAAGAGAGTTGGAGTGGCAGACATTTTCCCTTCTCGTTCCTGGTTCCTTCCTGCCCAGAGCTCTTCCCTTTGCCTCTTGCCTTCCCTTGACTGTCCCTTCGTGCTGGACCTGTTCTTGCCTTTGAACGTTGGTGGAGAGAAGGAACGCCATCGATTTTATCTTCCTTGCATTGGTGTGCTAACGATGAACGACAAGTGAGGCTTGCATTGGAGCGCTGACGAGCGATCGCGCAGGTGTGCCGAGGGGCGCTACGCGCCAAAGACGAGGCCTACTTCCCACCGATCGGCGCTGCGTCGGATGACGCGCTCGAGCCAGACGATCCCTGACACTGCCAGACTGAGATAAGCTCGCATTCACAAACGCAACGAGACATTAATTTTATTATTCTTCCATTCATCCTGTATATGAAGTCTGTGTGCGGGATCCCGATTTAGGAACATTATTTCTTTACAGTCGCGTTTCCTTGTTCTCGGGTTCCGTTCAATAAATCATTCCTTTTGTACATTTTACATCTGTTCTTGGTTTGAATTATTTCCGTCAGGTTGAAGACATCGGACCGTGCAGATAAGCAGCATTGTGATTGTTCATTCCGTCTTGTTTATGATCCGCCATCGATTGGATAAACGCCTCCAATAAGCTCGAGTCCATCCGCGATCCCCTGGTTTTAACCAAGGGGCAATCTCGCGACAATATACTGTATATGTACATATGTAGGGGGAGGGAGGGCGATGGGGAAGGAGAGTGGAAAGGGGGAGGGGAAGAGGAGAGGGGTAGGGGATAGGGGAGGGTGAGGGGAAGATGGGGAGGGAGAGCAGGAGGACAGGGAAGGGGAGGATGGGGAGGGAGAGCAGGAGGATGGGGACGGGAGGGAGCAGGAGGACGGTGTGAAGGAGGCATGAGGATGGTGAGGGGACAGCAGGAGGACGTTGTGGGGCTGTGGGGGGTAGCAGGAAGGTTAGCAGGAGGAGGGGTGAGCAGGAATCAGGAGGAGGGTTAGCAGGGAGCAGGAGGAGGCTTAGCAGGGAGCAGGAGAGGGGAGTAGGAGGAGAGGAGAGCAGGAGGAGAGGAGAGCAGGAGGAGAGGGGAGCAGGAGGAGAGGGGAGCAGGAGGAGAGGGGAGTAGGAGGAGAGATGAGCAGGGGAAGGGAAGAGTAGGGAGCAGGAGGATGGTGAGAGAGAGGTGGCGGAGGTGGCAGCACAGGAGGAGAGAGCATGGGTGTTCCATCACAAACTAGAACGGCACTCGGTAGAGAGCATACCTCTGCCAGGCTGAACAGTTTATGTTTTGTTTCCCACTGATAGGCCAAATCTCAATTTGAATCTGAACCAAAATCTCATCGGCTTTTTATTTTTGCCTTACCAACTCATCCACCTAGTTTTGTCAACAGTCATCCACAACTTTTTGAAATATCATGATATATATCGTTTTGAAATATCACGCTATCTATAATGGTGAAGAATCACTTTTTAAAATTTTAAATTCTCTGATCCGGATCTGTATTTGGCTTTTCACCAAAATCAAATTATTTTGTCTGTGTCAAATACTCAACCTCTCCGAATCCATCCACAACTTTTTGAGATATCTTGTTCACAAACAGACAGACAGGGGTGAAAACATAACCTCCATCCACCTTCGGTGGCAGATGTAATAAACCTGAAGAGCACTCGCCAAGTGGCTTAAGCACTCAAGGTAGCACTCCAACAAAATGGATGATAAGGGCCGGCTGGCTTGTCAAGCGATAGCAAGGTGATTGGTAAAGGAACACACCCCAGGAGGATGGAGTGGGGGATTTAACTTTCTGATGTTCAATTTCCCAAGATGAAGGGCCCCGGCCTGTTCTCCTTAAGCACCATTGTTTACCCGATATGTGTGAACACCATGGTTCTGCACCGCAGGTCTCTCTCAAAAGAGGCTCCATATACACCAGGCACCCAGACATAACAGTGATGAACGAAGGAGCCTTGATATTATATGGATCCATAATATTATATGGATTTCCTGCTCTGAAAAATCTCAGAACTGCCTTGCAGAGTCAGGAAGGCTTCGAATTAAAATGGGAGAAAATGTTCGGCAGATTTGACACGACAATACGCACTTCTTTAATACTCTGAAAGAGACTCAATCTGGGACCGTCATATGGAGAGAATTTTAAAAACATATGGTTCATATCTTCGGGTTTCCTACAAGTATCCCAGGTTCCTGTAGAGTGACAACGAATCCTATGGAGGTATGAATTAAGACTGCAGAGCAGAAGGAGGGATGACAGCCAGTGGTAGATTTATCAAAGAGGCAATTGGGGCTCAAGCCTTATGGAGTGCTTAAGCCACTTGGCAAGGGCTCCACAAGTTGTTGCTTGGTAATGGAACACACCCGGGTGCTGTGCTGTACTGGTACTTCATCAATACGTGTTTAATTTGTGTAGGGAGGAACTTTTTACTGTGACTGTACATGATGTCTGGGTGGGATGGGGGATGCGGAAATGCGAAAGTAGAACAGTAAAACGAAAAAAATCTACTGAAAAAATAGCAAGACAGGACAAAGTAATCCCCAGCAGACTGCACAAATCGATCATTTGTAATCATGTAAATGTATATGTGTTGTTATTAAAACTTATAGAAAAAGGACCCCAAATTATAACTGGCCTTTTATACATCATCGCATCTCGAAACTCCAAGAGATCATCATATAAAATGGGTCGTGATGTCCGGATTCCGGATGTCTGTTAACTCTTTGCTATTTCTGGAACTTCTCCCGTATCACCCGGCTGATTGTTCTGAAACCCGACACAGCATTTCTATTCAAAGGTTCGGAGGGTTGAACGATCTTAGATTTTTAGATTGTTAGATTTCGAATCATGGGTCTCCCGGGTTGGGTGGGGAGAGGGGTCTTCGTATCATAACTCGTACCTTTTTTGCCAACTGGTAGCTGAACTAAACTTGGACTACAAGGTTTTCATCCACAGCTTGATGGAGTACTGCTCTCCCCTCTGCTCTGGCATAACTGCCTCACCCCTTACTCAGCTTGACGTCATGGAAACCAAAGCCTTCCAGATGACTGGAATCTCCCACGATGAGCTGAGTCTCTGAGCCTATCACTCCGTCATCGCAGACACGTATGTTGGCTCTCTGTCTTCTATCACCTCATTTCTGGTCTTGCACCCTCTGTCCTTTCCATGCTCAGTCTGCCTCCCCTCCCTCTCCCCCAGGTTTCTGCAGAGTGCATGCGGTCTGCCAGAGTAACCAACCCCCTTTTGGTGACACTCCTAAATTCCAGACTCAATGATCACCTCCACTCTTTCGTTCCTCTTCTCTGGCACTGGTGGAAACAACCTCCACATTCCCTTCATTCTCCCTTCCAGTGCTAACAAGACAGCTGTCCACTACCATCTCAGGTCATCTCCCATCCACAGCCATGATCTTTCCGACCCCAACTCTTTCCAAGTTTTCAGTTTTTCCTTCCTAAGAGTTTGCGACTGTATCCATCTTCTTCATCCCTCGTGTCCCTTACCCCCATTCCTTCCCACATCCTTTATTTCTGCGAACTTCCCTCAATATTGTCCCTCAACCCTGCTGTTGGTGTGTTTCCCACCTCTCTTTCTATTGTTCCTATTGTTCCTATTGTTCTGTTACATCTGATCCGTTCTGTATCCCCCATGAACCTCGACATTTTACAAAAAAAAGGCCTCACAATATAATGGAGCAGCAATCATAGTAAAAGCACATGGACTGCATGAACAAAGACAACGACTGATGGAGAGGTGATACAAAATGAAAATGAAAATCTTGTAAGATGAGCACACAAGGGTAGATAAGGAGAGGAATACCAGTGATGTTGCTCAGATCGGTAACCAAGAGGATAGTCGGAGTAAGGTCTCAACAAGGTGGCAAAGCACCTGTGCAACGTTGGCGACGTTAAGAAGGAAAGCTCCCACCTCGTCACTGAAGCTACACTGTGCAGGGACATTTTCCTGGGTGGCCTGTCGTAGGAGTGGCAAGCGCTGCACCACAAACACAGCAGTGGCCAGGCCTGAATGACCATGCCTGGGCAGACCCATTTGATGGATCTCTGCACAGTAGATGCATCCACCGATCCTTGTTCAAGGGTCTCCCAGCTCCATAACTTCAGCTTCAAGAAGCCCTGCAGCTGAACATATGATATGGCACACCAAGGAGCATCCAAATTCTGGCACCACAAACAAAGTGACCACAACATCAGTCCCAGCTAAGTGGGTCTCTGGCTGCAGGTCCTGTCGGCCTCTGTTGTTCTCTTTCAAGGCTCCTAGCCAAATATTTCCTCTTTCTCCAGCTCGTGGCCAGGTACAGCCCATCAGGTGACCGCAGGGATCACAGACTGTATATTCAGTGTGAGCACATCTAGGTTACACACACCGTTGCTTGTAACATGATAACAAACGAAGCACTTTATTCCACCAAGATAAGTCTCGTTTATATTCCACTATAACAAATACCTGGGAAGGCAATGGCAAACCATCCAGTACAACCCTTCAGCATCACCGACGCTCTGCAACAGAGTATGTTATATCAGAATGAGAAGACCAAATACTCAAATCTAAAACAAATACTGTACTGTACTGTATATACATTATCGGAAAGTGTCATTTATACACCACACGAGTCTTTACTGTCATAGTTAATCAAACAAAAATTCTTGTCTTTGCAGCAACATCTTTTCACCAAACAGACCTCACTCATGTGGACCAACAGATGCCAGTTGTTGGACCTGAGCTGAAGAGGAAACTGTATTTGATCAACATTGGTTTATTACAAGATAAGTTGATGAAGAAAGAAAGAGCAGGTATTGGATTTCCAAGTAGAGTTCTCAGCGCAGGGTTGTGCTTCAAATAAAGAATAAAGAGAGAGGAGGGAGAGAGAGAGAGAGAGAGGTGGGCCAAGAATTTGCCGGGATTTTGTATGCACCGGTACGGTAATATATAGATGACCCCTTGACAACACTGCTCGAAAGGAATAGGATAACCGATGACATCAGTCGCTAAACAGAGATCATATATCGTGTTTCTCAAAGATCCACGCAGCAGGAATTATTCAAAGCTCCATGTTCGCAACATCAAGTGACACAGGCCAGCGGTGATAGAACACATAGAGGAGCCATTACGGGGGAGAAACCTTCTCTTGGTGGCTTTTTCCTCACAAACAACTTTCGGACATTGATAAAAACGGGACAGCATCCTGCGGTGTGGTGAGCCCATCGCTTGGACAGGGCCCCCGATCCATCATGGCCGCGGTATGAGGCAGGACCGGCATCATGGACGCCATGAAAGTTTAATCGGCCACATTTATGGCCGCCAGAGTCTCGTGCCAGCCTCTGACCTTGGGCAAAGCCTCAGCATCTGTCCACGACCACAGCCACCGTCATAAATTCTTCATTAATGATTTAGTTCATATTATTGCTTGTCCTTAAAGTACGTTCTCCAGACCCACGCATTCTAACCTTTTAAACTCCTCATCCCCAAGACGACGCTGGAAGCTGAGACAACCCAAACTACAGGGCAAAAGGCTAGGGATAATGTGGATATTGCATGGTGGTCACGACCTGAGTCTTCTCTAAAAGCTCGCATATGCTGCTGAATTCATCTTCTTAACCTTGAAATCATGCTGCGAAAGCAAAGCGTTAACTGATATTAGCATGCTGTTCACCTTTAGTTACAAATCCTCATTTTCCTTTTTTGCGTCAAAGCTCTTCAGACTAAAAACCCGCAGACTAGAAGAGCTGATGTTGCATGTGCTCATGTTGGATGTGTATCTTTAACACTGTGCTCATAATTCCCAACTGGAAACGAGTTTTATTCCTTTTTTTTTTTTTTTTTTTTACATTCGCATGATACATTGTCCTACGAGAGATGTGAGAGAGAGAGATGTGAGAGATGTGAGAGATGTGAGAGATGTGAGAGATGTGAGAGATGTGACAGATAGAGAGAGAGAGAGAGAGAGAGAGAGAGAGAGAGAGAGAGAGAGAGAGAGAGAGAGAGAGACACACACACACACAGAGAGACAGAGAGACAGAGAGACAGAGAGAGAGAGAGAGAGAGAGAGAGAGAGAGAGAGAGAGAGAGAGAGAGAGAGAGAGAGGAGGGCAGGGGGGAATGAGAGACAGACAGGGAGAGAGAGCGAGGGGAGGGAGAGAAAGGGGAGAGAAAGAGAGGGGAGAGAAAGGGAGAGGGTGGGAAGGGGGAGTGAAACAGACAGAGAGAGAGAGGGGGGGAGAGAGGAGGGCAGGGGGAATGAGAGACAGACAGGGAAAGAGAGTGGGAAGGGGGAGTGAAACCGACAGAGAGAGAGAGGGGGGGGAGAGAGAGGAGGGCAGGGGGAATGAGAGACAGACAGGGAGAGAGAGAGAGAGAGAGAGAGAGAGAGGGAGGGAGAGAAAGGGGGGAGAGAGAGGGGGCAGAGAGAGACAGAGAAGAGGGGAAGAGAGAGGAGGACAGGGGGAATGAGAGACAGACAGGGAGAGAGAGCGAGGGGAGGGAGAGAAAGGGGAGAGAGAGAAAGGGAGAGGGTGGGAAGAGGGAGTGAAACAGACAGAGAGAGAGAGGGGGGGGGGGAGAGAGGAGGGCAGGGGGAATGAGAGACAGACAGGGAAAGAGAGTGGGAAGGGGGAGTGAAACAGACAGAGAGAGAGAGGGGGGGGGAGAGAGAGGAGGGCAGGGGGAATGAGAGACAGACAGGGAGAGAGAGAGGGGAGGGAGAGAAAGGGGGGAGAGAGAGCGGGCAGAGAGAGACAGAGAAGAGGGGAAGAGAGAGAGGAGGGCCGGGGGAATGAGAGACAGACAGGGAGAGAGAGCGAGGGGAGGGAGAGAAAGGGGAGAGCGAGAGGGGAGAGAAAGAGAGAGGGTGGGAAGGGGGAGTGAAACAGACAGAGAGAGAGGGGGGGGAGAGAGGAGGACAGGGGGAATGAGAGACAGACAGGGAGAGAGAGTGGGAAGGGGGAGTGAAACAGACAGAGAGAGAGAGAGAGGGGGGGGGGCAGAGAGAGGAGGGCAGGGGGAATGAGAGACAGACAGGGAGGGAGAGAAAGGAGAGAGCGAGAGGGGAGAGAAAGAGAGAGGGTGGGAAGGGGGAGTGAAACAGACAGAGAGAGAGGGGGGGGGAGAGAGGAGGGCAGGGGGAATGAGAGACAGACAGGGAGAGAGAGTGGGAAGGGGGAGTGAAACAGACAGAGAGAGACAGAGAGATAGAGAGAGAGAGAGAGAGAGAGAGAGAGAGGGGGGGGCAGAGAGAGGAGGGCAGGGGGAATGAGAGACAGACAGGGAGGGAGAGAAAGGGGAGAGCGAGAGGGGAGAGAAAGAGAGAGGGTGGGAAGGGGGAGTGAAACAGACAGAGAGAGAGGGGGGGAGAGAGGAGGGCAGGGGGAATGAGAGACAGACAGGGAGAGAGAGTGGGAAGGGGGAGTGAAACAGACAGAGAGAGAGAGAGAGAGAGAGGGGGGGCAGAGAGAGGAGGGCAGGGGGAATGAGAGACAGACAGGGAGAGAGAGTGGGAAGGGGGAGTGAAACAGACAGAGAGAGAGAGAGAGAGAGAGGGGGGGCAGAGAGAGGAGGGCAGGGGGAATGAGAGACAGACAGGGAGAGAGAGCGAGGGGAGAGAAAAAGAGAGAGAGAGATTGCGAAGGGGGAGAGAGAGACAGACAGAGAGTGGGAAGAGGGAGAGTGAGGGGAGGAGAAAGTTGGCGGTTGAGTGAGTCATGCTTTGTGAGTGCTACACTGCTCTTGCTAGTTTAGGGTCAATTAAAAGTCTATGCATCCTACATGGTGAAGCATCTGTGCAGAGCTACAGACACGTTCACGACTTGTGAGCACCCTGATGCTCTATCGAGAGAATACGCACCTCCACCATACGCCACATCAATTCACGCACAGAACTGTGGGTAACCAAAGATTGTGGCCACAAAGTAAATGGTTCACCTCAAAGCATTTTTGTTTTGATACATTTTCACTCATTCGCCTCTAAGCTGTTCCAGGCAGGGTTCGAATCCCGACCCAGATATAAACCGTCATCCCAGTGTTTCACGGGCAGGGTGATTCATCAATGTGTGCGTGCCGTCCCTCGGATGGACGTTAAAAATTGGCGTCCTCTCTGCTGACATTTAATAGTTGGTGGACGTTAAAAATCCCATGGTGTCCTCAGCGAAGAGAAGGTGAGCTATCACCGGCAGCCAGAACAAATTACAAATTCCTGCCCTATTACTGGGGAGCATTGGCAAATCACCCAGCATAACACTTGCCAATAAATCAGAATCATTAATCTTCAAACATCTTCACAAGCATCAACTAGAACGGCATTCAGTAGTGAGCATACCTCCACCTGGTTGGCCATATTACTCGAAGGTGAAGAATAACTAAAATTCTACCAGCTGGATCCGGATCTTCACCAAAGTCGAATCGATTCTTCCTTGTCAGACACACAACCTGTCCAACAAGTTTCGTCCAAATCCATCCACAACTTTTTGAGATATTCCGCTACGTATAGTTGTTGGCCCTATCTCCCAATGGTGAAAAATGACTTTAAAATTCTACTAGCCGGATCCAGATCTTCACCAAAATCTAATCATTTCGTCCTTGTCACATCCGCTGCATCTCTACCAAATTTCGTCCGAATCCGTCCACAACTTTTTGAGATATCCTGCTATGTATAGTTTTTGGCCCCATCTCCCAATGGTGAAAAATGACTTTAAAATTCTACTAGCCGGATCCGGATCTTCACCAAAATCTAATCATTTCGTCCTTGTCGCATCCGCTACATCTCTACCAAATTTCGTCGGAATCCGTCAACAACTTTTTGAGATATCTTGTTCACAAACGGACAGACAGATAGACAGACAGACAGACAGCCAAAATTAAAAACATAACCTCCATCCACCTTTGGTGGCGGAGGTAAATAACCTCCATCAGGGACGAGGTTAGCGACTTCCCCCTTTCTCCTTCTTCCCCCTTTTCCAAATGTAGTGTGGGATTTTTTTTCAAAGTCCACAAGCGAGTGCTAGCAGCTGGGACGGCCAGCTTAACGTCCCTTTCGAAGGAATCTCCAAATGAGCATTTACTTATATATTATATAGTACTGTCCTTAAAATTTGCGCTTTAACGTTTTGGTCCTAAAAGTCACGTCAGAGCAATTCCGATCGATAAATTAATTCACTTTCTTGGCACATGGCAGTATGACGTCACATCTGCCGATCCGATACCGAGTTTAGAAACAGCGGGTGCACATTTAGCATCCAGCCTCGAAGGAAGGAAGTAGCCCACATAGGCTACTGTAAATACATTTCCGTGCATGGTGTACTTGTCCAAGCAACTCGTGAACTTCCTTCTGCGGGTTAATCACACGGCCGGCCTCCTGTCGTCCAAGATTCAGTCCTGCAGATCGGGAGACATTCCATCAACGAGGTGAACCCACACACAATTAAGGAACACACTTATTCCAAGCGTATCCCACGTGTTCAAACAACCAGGGATTGTCTTACAGTCCTTTGTGGACATTTTCCTTGCACGGGAACAAATGAAGTTTGTGAGATATGGGGTGGATGGTCCTTGTCTTTCTGGAATATGACAACGTCCTGTATTTGTTAGGAAGAATACGAGTCTACAAGGGATTCATATTTGTCCTGAACACAATTACAGTAGCTGGAAACTCAACAACAACCGATGGTGTCCACATGGTGATGGCAGGCTTGGGTCCAGCATGGTTTAAAAATACAAACACCTACCTATGAATGGCCTCGTCTTTTTGTCACAAATTAAGTCGAATGGTTTTTTGTTTTTTTTTGCCGAATGATCACCAAATGTAATATTGCATTAAATAAAGGACAGTCAGGCATATTACACGATACCATTATTTATTGGAGGGAGAAAAAAAACATATTTACAGATAGTCTTCAGGGACACCTAACCTTTGTTGGTCTATATAGTATATACATACATACGCATATGTAGAAGCACGCAAATTGTGCAGATGCAGAATGGTCCCCTCTTGGAACCATTTTGCAATCTCCGTCAGATATGGCCGTTATCAATTCAATCTTGGTGGCCTTCGTGATGCTGCTCTAGCATATTTATAGGTGTTGGTATTTACCCTGATGTCCACAGAATCTTGTTTCTCACAGCCCGAGAGTCCTTTAGGTGCTTTTTTGCAAACTCCAAGAGGGCTTTCCTGTGTCTTTCACTGAGGAGAGGCTTCCGTCTGGCCACTCTGCCATAAAGCCGAGATCGGTGGAGTGTTGCAGCGATGGTTGTCCTTCTGGAAGCTTCTTATCTCCCATCTCCACACAGAATCTCTGGAGCTCAGCCAGAGTGACCATCGGGTTCTTGGTCACCTCTCTTACCAAGGCCCTTCTCCCCCGATTGCTCAGTTTGGCAGGGCGGCCAGCTCTAGGAAGAGTCCTGGTTGTTCCAAACTTCTTCCATTTAAGAATTATGGAGGCCACTGTGCTCCTAGTAACCTTCAATGCAGCAGAGATTTTTTTGAAGGCTTCCCCAGATCTGTGACTCGACACAATCCTGTGTCTGAGCTCTGCAGGCAGTTCCTTCGACCTCATGGCTTGGTTTTTGCTCTCATATGCATTGTCAGCTGAGACCTTATATGGACAGGTGTGTGCCTTTACAAATCATGTCCAATCAATTGAATTTACCACAGGTGGACTCCAATCAAGGTGTAGAAACATCTCAAAGATTATAAAGAGAAATGGGAGGCACCTGAGCTAAATTTCAAGTGTCATAGCAAAGAGTCTGAATACTTATGTCAATGTGATATTTCAGTTTTTTATTTTAAATAAATTTGAAAAAACTTTCTAAAAGCCTGTTTTGCCTTTGTCATTATGGGGTATTGAGGGTATATTGATGAGGGAAAAAATGAATTTAAACGATTTCAACATAAGGCTGCAACATAACAAAATGTGAAAAAAGTGAAGGGGACTGAATACTTTCTGAATGCACTGTGTATATATATGTATATATATATATATACAGTCACGTGAAAAAGTAAGTACACCCCATGTAAAGTTTTGACTTTTTCAACATATTTCAACATACAGCTATTTGATCTTCATTTCAACAATATTGATAGATAAAGGTGATATAATATAACAAATATCATGAAACATTTACATTTTGTAGTCCATTGTATAATTTAAATAAACATAAATGCAAATTTCGCATGTGGAAAAAGTAAGTACACCCCGACATTTATCACTACTTCAAATACCTAAAATTAGAATCAGGTGCACCAGCTCAGGTGCAAATGATAAGAACATCATAGGAGAGGATCTTGGAGGAACCTGTCTTATTTAAACCTCAGACATTTAGTTTGGTTTGCTCTTTGTTGTTGAAGTGTGCGGCGTCACCATGCCTAGATCAAAAGAGCTCTCTGAGGCCTTCGAAAGAAGGTTATAGATGCCTACGAGTCTGGGAAGGGATTTAAAAAGATCTCCAAACATTTTGAAACCAGTCATTCGACTGTCCTAACGATCATCTACAAGTGGAGAAGATTCCAAACAACTGCCAACTTGTTCAGGCCAGGCCGCCCCATCAACTTCAGCTGAGAGCAGACTGCAAGATGCTGAAAGAAGTCTATAACAACCCCAGAATGTCATCACGGGACCTACAGGTAGCTCTTGCCACTGTTGATGTCAAAGTGCACGAGTCTACCATTATGAAGAGGCTGCATAAATTTGATCTACATGGGAGCTCTGCCATGAGGAAACTTTTGCTGTCCAGAATGAACATCAGGGCAAGACTAAAGTTTGCCAATGAACACCAAGGCAAAGACCAGCACTTCTGGAACAATGTGCTCTGGACAGATGAGTCAAAGGTAGAGCTATTTGACCAAAGTACCAGAAGTCATGTTTGGCGAAAACCAAAGACAGCATTTGACCACAAGAACCTGATACCAACTGTAAAGCATGGTGGTGGAAATATTATGGTTTGGGGCAGCTTTGCTGCATCAGGGCCTGGGCAGCTCACCATCATAGAATCCACTATGAATTCTTCATTGTACCAGAGGGTGCTTGAGGATAATGTGAGGCCATCTGTTGGAAAGTTGAAGCTCAACTGAAGGTGGACCTTGCAACATGACAATGACCTTAAACGTACCTGTAAATCCACCAAGGAATGGCTGAAAAGAAAGAAATGGAGGGTTCAGGAATGGATAAGTCAAAGCCCGGATTTAAATCCCATCGAGATGTTGTGGGGGGATTTGAAACGAGCTGGCATGCAAGAAACCGCTCAAACATCACACAGCTGAAAGAATTCTGCATGGAGAAGTGGGCAAAAATTTCTCCCAGTCGATGTCAGAGACTGGTAGACAGTTATAAGAAATGCCTACTTGAGGTTGTTTCTGCCAAAGGGGGCAATACCACCTATTAGAGCCAAGGGTGTACTTACTTTTTCCACATGCGAAATTTGCATTTATGTTTATTTAAATTATACAATGGACTACAAAATGTAAATGTTTCATGATATTTGATGTATTATATCACCTTTATCTATCAATATTGTGGAAATGAAGAACAAATAGCTGTATGTTGAAATATGTTGAAAAAATCAAAACTTTACATGGGGTGTACTTACTTTTTCACGTGACTGTATATATATATACCTAAATATATACCTAAAATTAGAATCAGGTGCACCAGCTCAGGTGCAAATGATAAGAACATCATAGGAGAGGATCTTGGAGGAACCTGTCTTATTTAAACCTCAGACATCAGAACCCTAATATAGCTGTATATATATATATACAGTCACGTGAAAAAGTAAGTACACACCATGTAAAGTTTTGATTTTTTCAACATATTTCAACATACAGCTATTTGTTCTTCATTTCCACAATATTGATAGATAAAGGTGATATAATACATCAAATATCATGAAACATTTACATTTTGTAGTCCATTGTATAATTTAAATAAACATAAATGCAAATTTCGCATGTGGAAAAAGTAAGTACACCCTTGGCTCTAATAGGTGGTATTGCCCCCTTTGGCAGAAACAACCTCAAGTAGGCATTTCTTATAACTGTCTACCAGTCTCTGACATCGACTGGGAGAAATTTTTGCCCACTTCTCCATGCACAATTCTTTCAGCTGTGTGATGTTTGAGGGGTTTCTTGCATGCCAGCTCATTTCAAATCCCCCCACAACATCTCGATGGGATTTAAATCCGGGCTTTGACTTATCCATTCCTGAACCCTCCATTTCTTTCTTTTCAGCCATTCCTTGGTGGATTTACAGGTACGTTTAAGGTCATTGTCATGTTGCAAGGTCCACCTTCGGTTGAGCTTCAACTTTCCGACAGATGGCCTCACATTATCCTCAAGCACCCTCTGGTACAATGAAGAATTCATAGTGGATTCTATGATGGTGAGCTGCCCAGGCCCTGATGCAGCAAAGCTGCCCCAAACCATAATATTTCCACCACCATGCGTTACAGTTGGTATCAGGTTCTTGTGGTCAAATGCTGTCTTTGGTTTTCGCCAAACACGACTTCTGGTACTGTGGCCAAATAGCTCTACCTTTGACTCATCTGTCCAGAGCACATTGTTCCAGAAGTGCCGGCCTTTGCCTAGGTGTTCATTGGCAAACTTTAGTCTTACCCTGATGTTCTTTCTGGACAGCAAAGGTTTCCTCCTGGCACACCTCCCATGTAGATCAAATTTGTGCAGTCTCTTTCTAATGGTAGACTCGTGCACTTTGACATTAACAGTGGCAAGAGCTACCTGTAGGTCCTGTGATGACATTCTGGGGTTCTTAGAGACTTCTTTCAGCATCTTGTGGTCTCCTCTCGGGCTGAACTTGCTGGGGCGGCCTGGCCTGAACAAGTTGGCAGTTGTTTGGAATCTTCTATACTTGTAGATGATCGTTAGGACAGTCGAATGACTGGTTTCAAAATGTTTGGAGATCTTTTTAAATCCCTTCCCAGACTCGTAGGCATCTATAACCTTCTTTCGAAGGCCTCAGAGAGCTCTTTTGATCTAGGCATGGTGACGCCGCACACTTCAACAACAAAGAGCAAACCAAACTAAATGTCTGAGGTTTAAATAAGACAGGTTCCTCCAAGATCCTCTCCTATGATGTTCTTATCATTTGCACCTGAGCTGGTGCACCTGATTCTAATTTTAGGTATTTGAAGTAGTGATAAATGTCGGGGTGTACTTACTTTTTCCACATGCGAAATTTGCATTTATGTTTATTTATATTATACAATGGACTACAAAATGTAAATGTTTCATGATATTTGTTCTATTATATCACCTTTATCTATCAATATTGTTGAAATGAAGATCAAATAGCTGTATGTTGAAATATGTTGAAAAAGTCAAAACTTTACATGGGGTGTACTTACTTTTTCACGTGACTGTATGTGTGTGTGTGTGTGTGTGTGTGTGTGTGTGTGTGTGTGTGTGTGTGTGTATATAGTCATGGCCAAAATTATTGGCACTCAAACCCGCCCCACCCCCTCCTCCCAGTTATTTTTTCTACAGATTTGAACAATGATTTACTTGACGTTTTACTAAAGTTGAAAAAACCTGATCGGGTGACCCAACTCGTCTATCTGTGTCCATCCGTCTTTCTGTCACGCTATCTCCTCCTAAATCCTAAACGATTCTGCAGAAATTCACCAAACTCAAGGTAAGCCCTTTGCTGTTTCAAACCATATCAATGTTTCTCGACAACTGCATTTACAAGGGGCACGTGGTACATGCTTGGGAGCTTCAGTGGTCCGTGTTTCCTTCTACACTGTCGCTGATGATTCGCCAATAAGTGATGAAACCGGTCCGGCAGCTGAGGGGAGCCTGTAGCATTGGAATTATCATGTACGTGCTACTTGTGATAAAAATTAATGAACATGAGGAAATTTGCAGCACTATGTGGCTTATCGGCAGAAAGATTAGCATTATGATGTCAACGACACAGTGCAAGAATTACGAATCATGAAATGTTTCTTTTTTTTAATGGCAATTCTCATGATTAAAGCCACTTGCATTTAATTGCATTTTCAAAGAGCTACAAGCAACCCAAATTATCTTTACTTGAAAGTGCTATTTCTTGATGAAAAATATGATCAGTAAAAAACTGGCTTTCGCAAACTCATATTTTATTACTTTACCAAAGTCTACCACTATTAAAAGAAATGTGTTTTCACTGTGTGATTCATAAAAATAAAAAAGAAGACAAACTCTCCTTTCAAGTCACACTTCTCGGAGTAGAATATCATTGGGAATTGCTTCATTGTAATATCTGAGACACTTCCTTGGACATTCCTGTTTCTGTTCATACTTCTTAAAGCAATATATGGGAACCATTGAGGCAACAAGACAATTACACCATCATAAATCATTTAAAACTTGCTACATGCAATTAAAAATAATAAAGTGCGCACCAATAAAACCAATGATGTCTCGTGAAAAAATCATTGAAAATTCGCAGGCCCACACCATCCTGTGCAATGATAACCAAGTCATCTGTATGGTCACCACCCAGTTATGGATTTACTGCTGCACTGAATGATGAGTATTGTAGAAGTTTTTTTATTCTTAATGTTTTTTATTCTTACATCTTGTGTAGTCAAATTTCCATATATATTTGGGTTGAACTAACACAAAGGCATGTGCTTTGTTTTTCTCCTCCACTTGCTTTGTATCATAATAACAGCTGGGGAATCAGCATGTTACACCAAGCTCTGACATTTCATTATAACGCTGTACAAACGACCATCTGCATGCAGGTTCACGATGCCAGGATTAATTACAAGCCCATTGTCAAAGTCATCTATACGAGAGAAAGTCAACCAACAATCGACCAATTTCGGATTCCAGATTTATTCTTTGTCTGAGCCATTGTGCAGGTTTCGAATCAGAGGCTGAATATTATTTCACCTTCAGCAATATGAACGATAGGTCTTATCAATTGAAAGTTGACAAAAGGATGCCAACTGACATGGGAAGCAAGGTCAGGCCCACGTTTCACTTTTTAGCCCTTCATCTGAGCTAGGAAGGCTGTTTTACCTCAAAGAAGGGCCAACACCCAAAACGGCAGCTTTACTCGGCTTCCCAAGGTGATCGGCATAACTTTATCAATTTCAAGTTGATAAAACCTATTGTCAGAACTGTCCGCAGGCACTGACAGACGCCAGCATTGAAAATAAAGTCGAGTATTCCTCCTCTTTAGCAATCTAAGTGATGTACGACGGTCAATTTCCAATGTGAAGGCTAAATGGACCGAATAGGTGCTCCAAACCTTTTATTCCAATAAAAAATCAGTAAAAGTTGAGGTCTGGCCTCGATACTTTCTCCCGAATGGAAGAAAATTATCAGAGTCTCTGGTCAGCCCAATCACAACCCGTACAGTAAAAATGGGCCGAGGGTGGCATCACCCATTCTGGTCCTTCCCCAAATCTGGAGACATCATTCTGAGCAAGAAGAAAAACACCCAGAGGCGGCTTCATGAAGTGCAAGCACTGTTTCACTCCACATTATTGTCATTAAAGAGCAGGACATTGTTGAAAAGTTTCCATCATCCACGGTGACATTGGTCATGGACATGTCGGCGAGCGTGGGGATAATAACGACCGGGACGGTTCGCTTTTCGCCCCGAGTGCAGACTTTGCAGGTAGAAGCTTTGTCGCAAACATCATTCCACTTTCGCCTGAAGCTCGTCCAGACCTTTAGGTCCATAAGTCAAGAGGACTTTCAGGCCGTGAGCGGCTCCACTTTACCTCTTTAATACAAGTACAAAAACTCTTCTCAAGCGACGTTAATAATGCAGCAGCTTTGGAGTTCAGAGAACAGGGCGAATCGTGCGAAGTTGGTTTTGTACATTAACCTCTGACCCGCTGACAAAGCAGATCGCCTCTTTTCAGCTCAAAGACTAATGATTTAAATAATGGGGATGTAAATAATTCAGGTTTTTTATTTGCTGATGATGTTACCTTTACAGGATAAAACACTCCGCCGTAAGACAGATGCATCATGGAAACCATCGTCCGACGTCACTCAAAAGAGTTCGTAATGCACCTCCAAGAACCCTTAAGAGTTGTCCATGGCGCTTTGTAGAGGAAATTGCAATAGACATGATCTCTTGGGTCCATCAGCGAAGAGCTCCATTTGAACGATGTAATTCATTGGTATTGATTAAATTCATTAAAGTTGTTTATACCAGGTGGTGAATGCGAAAGTGGGTGGATGTAAAAACACTTAGGATCCAGTGAGTGCGCTGAGTGCTGCCAGAACCCGTTCAGCTCCTATTTTTTTGGTAAAGTTGAGATGCTGCCTGAGTCTGTGCATCAGGGGTGTGGTAAGTACAGTAGACAAATTGCTTGTCATGGTGGGTTCCACCCAGGAAGTTTGTGGGTTTTTTTACAAGCAAATAATCCCACAGCTTCCGGAAAAAACCGTTGGGTTTGTAGTGTACAATTATGCACATCTCTGAACTGCGAGAGGGGTTTGAAGTGTCTTCCATCTTTAGTGCATCCCATAATGACCAAAATTTTCACAAGTCACATGACCAGCCATCTACGAGGCCCAGAGAAAATGCAGCTCTCGTGCTGCACAGGATACAGGTTCAGGATGCCAGGATGGGTGGATCTCTTTCACATAAACCAATATGCCATTTTCTTTATTGATCTTATCGTAGGGACTGACCTTAGATAAAATATTTCTTCTGGACCGTGTGAAAAGGGCAATGAGGCCCAATGCGCCCATGCTGCACAACCATCCGTCACGATGACAGCTAAATTCAGGACAAACATGTCTGCGTCTTGCCGTGGGAAGTATCAGAGTACGAAAGCATTATTCACAATAAAGATTTAGTGTGAAGAATATTTTGCACTCGTACACAAGTCAATTTTAAAGTTTTTCCAAGGAAAAAAACTCAGTTTGGATTCTGTCCTGGTTAGAACTTTGGAAATGTCACAATTACGCTCAGCACTGGTTTGAACAATCTCTCTTGGGCATTCAACAGTCTGGCATCCTGCTCTGAGGCTCTGCCTGTGCCATACTCACAGTCCAGAAGGCCTTCATCCATTGCTCATTAGAGTAGTGCTCTCGCTTGTGGGCTGGGACCCCAGCATCGGATCCATCTCTCCCAGAAGTTATGAAAGCTAAAGCTCTCAACATGTACAATATTGGAATCTCCCATGATGAGGCCAAAGCCCAAGTTCTGTTGCTCTCACATTGCAGGCAAGTTGGTAGTCTCCATTTACATGTTTTTGTTCATATAACTGCTTCTCATCATATCGGCCTCCATCTGCTTTCTCTCAGCTCCCCATTCCCCACCCCAACTCAGACTCTCCCTGGTCCCACTGGGATGCACACACATTATTCGAGTAACTCTCTCCACCCCTTCCCATCCCTTGGTTAAACTTCCAAAATCCATCCTGACTGCACACATCAACTCTTTTGTTGGTTCTCCCATATCTGCAAATTCCTCCCATCGGCTGCTCTATCCTTTCTTTTTAATTTTTTTTTTCCTTTCCAGGGTTCCAAGTAGCCAGTGCACCACCATCTTATATCATCCCATCCTTACCAAGAATATTTAGTGCCCCCATTAATCGTTCCTAACAGAAACGTCTTGCTTGCGGGTTGCCACGTTTTCTCCAATCCTCTCCTCTCTTTTCTTCTCTTTTGTTCGTTCCTTTGCTCATTGTCCAACAGTTGCCCTACTCCACCACTTTCAATTCATAACCCCAATCACCTTACTCTTCCATGAGCTTTTGTCTTGTCAGGAAAAGAAGAAAGAAGCCAACTCCTCTTGTAGGGTAGGCTGGAGTGTGCAAAAACACTGTATTGGACTCAATCATACTCCTTTTATCCACCAACAATCTCTCCAATGCTCTGGAAAACCCTCTTCCTTTTTACAGATGACTTTTTTTTATGTTGAAGGCTCCAATCACGGACTATATATTCCTCATCGACACCAGACCTTAAATAATATAATTGGCTTAGCGGTTAGGGTGCCGGCTTGGGATCCTAGGATCCTGGGTTCAAATCCCGGTCGATCGCTGAATTTACGCCAGGGTGGTTGACTCAGCCTGTCATCCTTCCGAGGCAAATTGAGTACCAGTTCACTGGTAAACCCTGCGTGTCGCAATAGGTGACTAACAGGGTTGGCGGCGGAAGGGCATCTGGCTGTAAAACATTGCTTCAAAAGGGGACCACGGTGCCCAAAAAAAGGCCAACCCCTGCTCTGTGGGGAAAAATGGCCTCTAAAAGTGGTTCTTCTTTTCTTCCTCGATAGAAAAGTGAAGAAAGAGAGAATAGACTAAGAATTTATGAGGAAGTAAAAAAAAAAATCTTCTTTTTGAAAAGGGGAAGATCATAAGTGTTTGGAAAGACATGAGAAGGTAAAGAGTTCCAGAGTTTAGCAGTGGAGTAGGAGAAACAAACATCATAAAGGCCCACCCTGGAGTTACCAATGGCCACAATAATCAGGTGATGTAGTGGCTTAGCGAGTAGTCAATGGTCTCTCTAATGGTGGAGGTACACAAGCAGAGTATCCCCATCCCTCTGACAGGCAGACCTCAGAGAAGCATCACTCCCTGTTGATCTGAAATTGATTAGATGCTGGTCTGATAAATGGAACATGTCCTGCAACCCTGACAAATCTCAGTCTTTCCACGTCACTCTGGCCAGATTGTCAAACAAAATTCCCTACTTCCATTGTCAACCACTGGAGTAGGTTCCATCTCTTGGACTGACTATGTAGCAAAGCTGGCTTCCAAAGACATCTGAATATCGGGAATTCTCTGTCATTGAATCATTCCTTAATAAACGAGAACTACGTGCATTGTACAAGGACTTTGCGTGCAGCTCAATGGTGTACACAGCTCTTCCTTATGGAGTGGTACCCCAGCCTCACATCTGTCTCTCCTCGATTCTGTGGAATCTAAAGCTCTCAACATTATTGGAATCTTCCACGATGAGATTGAAGTACAAGGTCTGTTGCTTTTACATCACAGACAAGTCGGAGGCCTCTCCTTCGTTTAGCTTCCTTTTCTCTCAGCACTCTGACCTCCGACCTTTCCCAGCTCCCCTGAGATGCAGAGGTTCTTCAATCCCCATCCTACTTAAACTCTCCAAAGCCAGACTTACCATTCTTCTCCACTACTTTATTCCCTTTTTCTCCTGTTTTTGGAACTGTCTTCCCCCTTCCCCTCAGGACTTCAATCAAGCGGTGAATAACCATTTCATGTCATTCCCCATGTTTACCCACATTAACCCTCTTACTTTCAGGTTACTGTGGTTCTTACCCTCCATCTTGCTCCTGTGCTGTTAGCTCATTTTCCCTTGTTGGGTGTAGCCAACTGTTGCCTTCTTACCCTCTGTCAACTCGCTCGTGTAGGCCTATACAAAAACCAAAACACATGAAACCATTGGGATGGCTTGCCATCGAATTATTAGGATAGCAAAAACGAATACCAAGGAATAATTGGACAGGTATTGGTGAGGTAACACCATCACCGAATATGAAATCATTTATTGTCTGCAGGTGCAGTCATCAAAATTATTCGTATCGACAACTGCGGATGGCGTAATAATGAGAATGTCCGAAACACAAATGGAAAACGCTTTGGAAAGGTCAGAATGTTTCAAAGCACAGTCTCCATCATCAGTACCGTGGTCCAATTTGCGCCTGTTGTCCGGCTAAAGAGTTTCCTCGTCAACACGTGTTGAACTTGAAGACAGCGCCCTCTGTCGCCCTGGATACACAGCAGACTGATTAAAACTGGCAGTGGGTTGGCCATTCCTCAGCGACTGGGCGCAAGGTAAGGGGTCAGGGATGGGAGGATGGTCGAGCGAGTAATGATGGGGGTGATCGGGTCATTGATGATGGCAATGGAGGGGGAATGGGATGTAGCAGAGGTAGTGTGTAACTGAAAAGGTGACGGGAGGAGGGGTTGATGATGGAGGAGAAAGGGGTTGGAATAAAAAAAACATCTTCTGATGGGAACGCCGAGTTGGGTGGGGGAGGGGGAAAGAGTTATATACAAATAATTTATTAAAAGTATTCACAAGGAACTTGGACAAAGAAGAAAGCTGTTTGGCCAACAATGATTATTGGTCGATTATGGTTCGACGTAGTAAAGGGAGCTTCATCAACACAACTAATGAATTAATTATATCAGTTTATCGATTTGATTTCATTGAGGGGGAGGAAGTGGGGGGGCGGGGAATAAGAGAAGCTGCAGGAAGTGGAACACGCACAAGGACATCACAGACGTATTTTATTTATTTATTTGGTGTGGTAGTAGATGAGGAATGGGGGGTGGTGGTAGATGAGGAATGGTGGTGGTGGTAGCTGAGGAATGGGCATGGTGGTAGATGAGGAAAGGGGAATGGGAGTGGCGGTAGATGAGGAATGGGGAATGGGGGTGGTGGTAGATGAGGAATGAGGAATGGTGGTGGTGGTAGATGAGGAATGGGGAATGGGCATGGTGGTAGATGAGGAATGGGGAATGGGGGTGGTGGTAGATGAGGAATGGGGGTGGTGGTAGATGGCGAATGGGGATGGTCGTAGATGGGGAATGGGCATGGTAGTAGATGGGGAATGGGCATGGTGGTAGATGGGGAATGGGCATGGTGGTAGATGGGGAATGGGCATGGTGGTAGATGGGGAATGGGGGTGGTCATAGATGGGGAATGGGGGTGGTGGTAGATGAGGAATTGGGGTGGTGGTAGATGGCGAATGGGCATGGTGGTAGATGGGGAATGGGCATGGTGGTAGATGGGGAATGGGCATGGTGGTAGATGGGGAATGGGCATGGTGGTAGATGGGGAATGGGGATGGTCATAGATGGGGAATGGGGGTGGTGGTAGATGAGGAATGGGGATGGTCATAGATGGCAAATGGGGATGGTCATAGATGGGGAATGGGCATGGTGGTAGATGGGGAATGGGCATGGTGGTAGATGGGGAATGGGCATGGTGGTAGATGGGGAATGGGCATGGTGGTAGATGGGGAATGGGGGTGGTGGTAGATGAGGAATGGGGTGGTGGTAGATGAGGAATGGGGGTGGTGGTAGATTAGGAATGGGGGTGGTGGTAGATGAGGAATGGTGGTGGTGGTAGATGAGGAATGGGGGTGGTGGTAGATGAGGAATGGGGGTGGTGGTAGATGAGGAATAGGGGGTGGTGGTAGATTTGGAATGGGGGGTGGTAGTAGATTTGGAATGGGGGGTGGTGGTAGATGAGGAATGGAGGTGGTGGTAGATGAGGAATGGGGGTGGTGCTAGATGAGGAATGGGGGTGGTGGTAGATGAGGAATGGGGGAGGTGGTAGATGAGGAATGGGGAATGGGGGTGGTGGTCGATGGGGAATGGGGGTGGTGGCAGATGGGGAATGGGGGTGTGGCAGATGGGGAATGGGGGTGGTGGTAGATGAGGAATGGGGGTGGTGGTAGATGAGGAATGGGGAATGGGGGTGGTGGCAGATGGGGAATGGGGGTGGTGGTAGATGAGGAATGTGGGTGGTGGTAGATGAGGAATGGGGGTGGTGGTAGATGAGGAATGGGGGTGGTGGTAGATGAGGAATGGGGGTGGTGGTAGATGAGAAATGGGGGTGGTGCTAGATGAGGTATGGTGGTGGTGGTGGATGAGGAATGGGGGAGGTGGTAGATGAGGAATGGGGAATGGGGGTGGTGGTCGATGGGGAATGGGGGTGGTGGCAGATGGGGAATGGGGGTGGTGGTAGGTGAGGAATGGGGGTGGTGGTAGATGAGGAATGGGAGTGGCGGTAGATGAGGAATGGGGAAGGTGGTAGATGAGGAATGGGGAATGGGGATGGTGGTCGATGGGGAATGGGGGTGGTGGCAGATGGGGAATGGGGGTGGTGGTAGATGAGGAATGGGGTGGTGGTAGATGAGGAATGGGAGTGGCGTAGATGAGGAATGGGAAATGGGGGTGGTGGTAGCTGAGGAATGGGGGTGGTGGTAGATGGGGAATGGGGATGGTGGTAGATGGGGAATTGGGCATGGTGGTAGATGGGGAATGGCATGGTGGTAGATGGGGAATGGGCATGGTGGTAGATGGGGAATGGTGGTAGATGAGGAATGGGGGTGGTGGTAGATAAGGAATGGGGGTGGTGGTAGATAAGGAATGGGGGTGCTGGTAGATAAGGAATGGGGGTGCTGGTAGATGAGGAATGGGGGTGGTGGTAGATGAGGAATGGGGGTGGTGGTAGATGAGGAATGGGGGTGGTGGTAGATGAGAAATGGGGGTGGTGCTCGATGAGGTATGGTGGTGGTGGTGGATGAGGAATGGGGGAGGTGGTAGATGAGGAATGGGGAATGGGGGTGGTGGTCGATGGGGAATGGGGTGGTGGCAGATGGGGAATGGGGGTGGTGGCAGATGGGGAATGGGGGTGGTGGTAGATGAGGAATGGGGGTGGTGGTAGATGAGGAATGGGGGTGGTGGTAGATGAGGAATGGGGGTGGTGGTAGATGAGGAATGGGGGTGGTGGTAGATGAGAAATGGGGGTGGTGCTAGATGAGGTATGGTGGTGGTGGTGGATGAGGAATGGGGGAGGTGGTAGATGAGGAATGGGGAATGGGGGTGGTGGTCGATGGGGAATGGGGGTGGTGGCAGATGGGAATGGGGGTGGTGGTAGATGAGGAATGGGGTGGTGGTAGATGAGGAATGGGGGTGGTGGTAGATGAGGAATGGGGGTGGTGGTAGATGAGGAATGGGGAGGTGGTAGCTGAGGAATGGAGAATGGGGGTGGTGTAGATGGGGAATGGCAGGATGATTATAGATGGGGAATTGGGGTGGTGGTAGAGGGGAATTGGGGGGGTAGATTGGGCATGAGGGGTGGTGGTAGATGTGGAATGAGGGCTGGTGGTGGATGGGGATTGAGGGGTGGTGGTAGATGGGGAATGAGGATGGTGGTAGATGGGGAATGTGGGTGGTTGTAGATGGGAATGAGGGGTGGTGGTAGATGGGGAATGAGGGGTGGTGGTATATGGGGAATGAGGGGTGGTGGTAGATGGGGAATTGGGGGGGGGTGGTATATGGGGAATGAGGGGTGGTGGTGGATGTGGAATGAGGGGTGGTGGTAGATGGGGAATGAAGGGTGGTGGTAGATGTGAATGAGGGGTGGTGGTAACTGGTAGATGGAGAATGAGGGGTGGTGGTAGATGGGGAATGAGGGTGGTGGTAGATGGGGAATGAGGGGTGGTGGAAGATGTTGAATGAGGGGTGGTGGTAGATGGGTAATGAGGGGTGGTGGTAGATGGGGAATGAGGGGTGGTGGTAGATGGGGAATGAGGGGTGGTGGTAGATGGGGAATGAGGGGTGGTGGTAGATGGGGAATGAGGGGTGGTGGTAGATGGGGCAGGAGGGGTGGTGGTGGTAGATGGGAAATGATGGGTGGTGGTAGATGGGGGAGGATGTAGTCGAGAGAATGTATGAAAAACAATTTGGGGGGGGGGGGGGGGGGCTGGAGGGTGGATGATTCTAGGTCGTCGATATGGTGACGATAGTAATGGTGGTGATGGGAAGGTGTGTATTCAAGGCAGGGTATCAATTAGGGTGGTGTGTGATGAAACAATAAAAACCCATAATTACCCTGCGCTCGCGAAAGCAAAATTCGGGGTTAAGCATTCAGTTGAGCACGTGTGCCGTGCGTGTCTGCATTTTAAAATTCATTTTCTCGGCAAACCAGAAAAAGCAGGCAGGTTGGTGGTCTTTCTGTCTTCTACCGACTCCTCTCTGGCCTAGCCCCCCCCCCCCCCCAAGACATGTCTGTGCTCTGGCCCCCAAATATTCCTACAGGTCACACAAGATCTGCCTGCAACCCTCTTTTGGTGAAACTGCCAAAATCAAGACTCTCTGCTCACCTTCACTTTTTCCTTCCTCTTTTCTCCCACCTCTGGTACAAACTCCCCCACTCCCTTCAATCCCACTCCTCCCTCCAGGTCTTTAAAATAGCTGTTCACCACCATCTCTTATCTTCCCCCATCCAAAACCTTGATCTTTTCTACCCCTGTTAATTCACCCCAGATCCACTTT
>NC_136262.1:79253221-79410721 GCF_964187855.1 Myxine glutinosa
AAAGCAAAATTTTTAAAGATAAAATAAAATTGCCATAACATCAAGATCATCACATGTGGCCCTATGCGGTCAAGGGAAATGCGGGACGGAGGGGGGGGGGGGGGGTGGTTATAGGTGGGGATAAAAATGGGGGGGGGGGGACCAGAGGGGGGGGCGGAAGCAGATGGGGGGTTTGGGAGAGGGGTGGTTTGGGAGAGGCATGTTTTGGGGGGAAGGGGGAGGGGGCAAATTGTCCGAATAAAAACCTTGTGTGACATATTATGTGGACTCGTTGTTCAAAGTATGTTGTTGAAAGAAACAGAAGACGTGTTTTGGAGGCTTGGCACACGGAAGAAACTGTTACCTCGATCACACAATAGGTGCTTGACTTACCGGTAGCGTTTGATCCACTGTTGTGTAAACGAAGCAGGCATTCCATACTTTGAACAACGAGTCCACATAATATGTCACACAAGGTTTTTATTCGGACAATTTGCCCCCTCCCCCTTTCCCCCCCCCCCCCAAACACGCCTCTCCCAAACCACCCCTCTCCAAACCCCCCATCCGCTTCTGCCCCCTCTGGTTCCCCCCTCCCCATTTTTATCCCCCCCCCCTATGACCACCCCCATCCCGCATTTCCCTTGACCGCATAGGGCCACATGTGATGATCTTGATATTATGGCAATTTTATTTTATCTTAAAAAATTTTGCTTTAATATATTTACAGTTTTAATTTAATTTACAATTTAATTATTTACAAGTTTAACTTCTAATTAAATGTAATGATTGTTCCAGATTTTCTAAACACTTGATTTATAATCCAGCATTGCGAACAGGATTATTTTGAGCCGTTAATATGCGATTGATTTTGAATTTGGTCAGTAACGTTCTCAGTTCACGAGAGCGGTGTGATACGGTTTAATTGGCTGTCCAGCTTTGCCCACCCCCACTTTGCATATACCCCGCCCACTTTGCATATAAGGGGATGTTGAGATGATTTTATCACTCTTGAGGAAGATTATAACGGAGGCGTGTGGCTTTGTCACATGTTGTTAATCGAAACGTTGAGTCATTGTTTGTTCAATTAAAGGTTGGAGATCTTACCATGGAGTCATATACGTATATATATATATATATATATATATATAGTATATATATATATATATATATATATATATATATATATATATATATATATGTATATATATATGTATATATATATATATATAATATATATATATATATATATATATATATATATATATATATATATATATGTATATATATATGTATATATATATATATATATATATATATATATATATATATATATATATATATATATATATATATATATATGTATATATATATATATATATGCATATATATATATATATGTATATATATATGTATATATATATGTATATATATATATGTATATATATATGTATATATATATGTATATATATATATGTATATATATATATATGTATATATATATGTATATATATATACGTATATATATATACATATATATATTGTTGCGGATCTCGAACCCGTCGACGTACTAAGGGGAGGTTAAACCCTGACCCCCCCCCCCCCCCCCCACGAGGCCGCTACCCACTTTACACTCGTGGGGCGGATTGCGGAGCAATTCCAGCCGCCAACCCCGCAGCGAGGGCACGGAAGGGTTTCCGGTCAATACCCGAGTACCTTCGATACACGTGCTCCTGCGAGGACGGGGGCTGAACCTCACACGAGTCATGCTGGGTTGATACACCCAAGCGGTTTGCGTGTCACATGACTCGTGCCTTTAATTATTATGAACCCAATCGAACGGTTTTATCTTGTGCAATGCGAGGCCAATGGTGGAAAAGACATATACGGCCAAGTTGGAAGCAAAGAACACAGGTTTATTACAAATTGTACAATGATCAGAGCAAAGAGACACAGGATAGAAACCTAACCGTTCTTAACTTAAAGCCCGGACAAGGGCCCTCTGACTCATGCGGGGAAAGGAAGGAAAAAGAGGACGCACTCAAAGCGCGGCCGCTTGGTGCTGCTCGCCCTGGACGGCTCGTTGGGCATGTCCCTCGAGGATGTTCGCGGCAAGGACGTCGGCCTCCAGTCGTACACCCACGGGACTCTCCACAGCGTCCCGAAGTCAGCGAGTCAAATGCGCACGTGCAGGGAGCCCAGGCAGGGAGATCGCCAGAGTATAGGGCCACGGTAGAGATCGTCCTGCGAGAGCGTTTATCACAGGGCAGCAGGGAGCAGGGGCAGAACGCAGAGATCTGGGCAGAGCGCTGAGAGCTTTTTGAGTTCGGGGGCAGAGAGAGCTTGGGCAGAGAGCGCTGAGAGCTTCAAAATCCCGGGACAGAGAGAGCGAGTTTTAGGGGTCCGGGGCCGGGTTTTATGCCCCCCCCCCCCCGAGTCCCACTAGAATGTTCCAAGGACCTCCCCTGGCCGCCGCTGCTGGCCACTCCCCTTTAGCTCCCATTGGCTGCCGTTGTTGGCCACTCCCCATTCGCTCCCATTGGCTGAAGTTGTTGGCCACTCCGCTTTAGCTCCTCCCTCGGGCCTCCTAGACTTGTTCTATGCCCAGCACATGGCATTCCAGGCCCAGTGAGGACTACCCTTACTTACCTGTCTCAACGCATACTAACACTGGGAAGGAGACGATACAGTTATGTGAAAAAGTAAGTACAACCCCATGTAAAGGTTAGACGTTTTCAACATATTTCAACATACATCTATTTGATCTTAATTTCAACAATATTGATAGATAAAGGTGATATAATATAACAAATATCATGAAACATTTACATTTTGCAATCCATTGTATAATTTAAATAAACATAAATGCAAATTTCGCATGTGGAAAAAGTAAGTACACCCCTACATTTATCACTACTTCAGATACCTAAAATTAGAATCAGGTGCACCAGCTCAGTTGCAAATGATTAGAACATCGTTAGAGAGGATCTTGGAGGAACCTGTCTTATTTAAACCTCAGACATTTAGTTTGGTTTGCTCTTTGTTGAGATCAAAAGAGCTCTGAGGCCTTCAGAAAGAATGTTATAGATGCGTACGAGTCTGGGAATGGATTTAAAAAGATCTCCAAACAATTTGCAATCAATCATTCGACTGTCCGGAAGATCATCTACAAGTGGAGAAGATTCCAAACAACTGCCAACTTGTTCAGGCCAGGCCGCCCCAGCAAGTTCAGCCCGAGGGCAGACCGCAAGATGCTGAAAGAAGTCTCTAAGAACCCCAGAATGTCATCACGGGACCTACAGGTAGCTCTTGCCACTGTTGATGTCAAAGTGCACGAGTCTACCATTAGAAAGAGGCTACACAAATTTGATCTACATGGGAGGTGTGCCAGGAGGAAACCTTTGCTGTCCAGAAAGAACATCAGGGCAAGACTAAAGTTTGCCAATGAACACCTAGGCAAAGACCAGCACTTCTCGAACAATGTGCTCTGGACAGATGAGTCAAAGGTAGAGCTACTCGGCCACAGTACCAGAAGACATGTTTGGCGAAAACCAAAGGCAGCATTTGACAACAAGACCCTGATAACAACTGGAAAGCATGGTGGTGGAAATATTATGGTTTGGGGCAGCTTTGCTGCATCAGGGCCTGGGCAGCTCACCATCAAAGAATCCACTATGAATTCTTCATTGTACCAGAGGGTGCTTGACGATAATGTGAGGCCATCTGTCGGAAAGTTGAAGCTCAACCGAAGGTGGACCTTGCAACATGACAATGACCCTAAACATACCAGTAAATCCACCAAGGAATGGCTGAAAAGAAAGAAATTGAGGGTTCTGGAATGGCCAAGTCAAAGCCCGGATCTAAATCCCATCGAGATATTGTGGGGCGATTTGAAACGAGCTGTGCATGCAAGAAACCCCTCAAACATCGCACAGCTGAAAGAATTCTGCATGTAGGAGTGGGCAAAAATTTCTCCCATTCGATGTCAGAGACTGGTAGACAGTTATAAGAATCGCCTACTTGAGGTTGTTTCTGCCAAAGGGGGCAATACCACCGATTAGAGCCAAGGGTGTACTTACTTTTTCCACATGCGAAATTTGCATTTATGTTCATTTAAATTACACAATGGACTACAAAATGTAAATGTTTCATTATATTTGTTATATTACATCACCTTTATCTACCAATATTGTTGAAATGAAGATCAAATAGCTGTATGTTGAAAAGGTCAAAACTTTACATGGGGTGCACTTACTTTTTCACGTGACTGTACTTAACATTTAATAAGAAATAACTGGCAAAAGCGAGGCTACATGTTGTGGTGCAACTAACTAAAGCGGGGTTCTCTTTATTTCCAAAACCGCAACAATATACAGGGGGCTGCAAAAGTAGGTATACAGTAATGAAAAACAAAACGTGCGCACAAAACGTATTTTATTGGTTATAAAAGCATATCAATAATAACATATCAATAATAAACATATCAATAATAAACATTTTAATCCCTCAAATGTTCAAACTGTTTCCCCCTGGCATTCACACACTCCACTAGTCGAGTGTGGACACCCATGCACACTCTGGCACAAAGGTCAATATCAGCATCAATTTCCTGGCAAGCCGCCCGTATGAACTGAATCATGGCATCAACAGAACGTGGCTTGCGTACGAAAACCCTGTCTTTTACACATCCCCAGAAAAAGAAGTCCATAGGGGTGAGATCCGGCGAACGTGGTGGCCAGTCAACGGCTCCCCGACGTCCAATCCACCTGTTGGGAAATTCTTTGTCAAGTAGCGCACACACAGTGAGTGCGAAGTGCGGTGGCGCCCCATCCTGCTGAAAGTAGAAGTCGTCCTGCTGCTGTTGTTCGCGTACCTGTGGTATGATTGTATCCGTCAGCATGTTCAGATACACGTGTTGATCGACAGTCCTGTGCAGAATGATAGGTCCAACGACACCTTTGCAGGACAGGCCAGCCCACACTGTCACCCCAGGTTGATTGAGCTGTTGCTCAATCGTGACTTTAGGGTTTTCAGTTGCGTAGCACACACAATTGTGCCGATTAACGGCACCCGATAGCTTAAAGTTTGCTTCATCGGACCACACGATTTTGCGCAGAATGCTGTCACCTTCTCGTTCCTCGTTCAGGATGGCTTCGCAAAATTGTAAACGCCGATCCGAGTCATCCTCTAATAAACCATGTATCAATCGTGGCACGTACATTTTCAGTCCTGCACGGTGCATCAAACGACCCAACGATCTGCGTTCAATACCCAATTCAGATGACGCCCTGTTTTTCGATTTCTGAGGGCTCTGGGTAAATACCAGGGCGACTTGCATTGCATTCTCTGGTGTTGTCACGGTGACTGGTCGACCACTCTTCGGCGAGTTGTGGATAGACCCCGTCCTCTCAAATTTGTCACGTATCCGGTAAATCGTGAGCCTCGTTGGTGGAGGCGATGCAAATGTTTCTCGCCACTGCTCTCACACACGTTCACTATTTTCTGTCTTCCAGTACTGTTTCAAAATCCATTTGCGCTCCTCGTCCGTTGAATTACCAGCCATCGTTAAATTTCCACTTCACCTGCAAATAATAGATGTATTATAGAAAAAATTACGAAAATAAAAATATAAAAAATGGTAATAATGATTTTAATTAATTAAATGAATTATAGTATCACTATTATAATACTGGTATAATCCTTACTGTATACCTACTTTTGCAACCCCCTGTATATATATATATATATATATATATATATATATATATATATATATATATTGTTGCGGATATGGGATTTGCATCCATCCATATCCGCTTGTAAATATTCCCCTATTTCCTCAATACTTCCCAACTCTCCCCAAATCCCCCAATCCCTAGTCCCATTTTCTGTAAACAACACTCTGTAGACCCGACCTCCCCCTATTTCCCCCATTAAATGTCGTGCCCAGGTTCACCGCATCTCATGTAAGACAACTATAGGACATCTTGCTAGTTATTCTTAGTCTATGTCAGTTAAGGACTCGTTTCCATTAATTCTGACCCTTCGTTGCACCAGAATGTGATTGTATGGCACCGTTAGGAAGTTTAGGACCTCCCAATACCTCCCCGCAGCTCTTCCTCACAGTTCAACAACAACAACAACAACAACAACAACCACAACAACGAGCACAGGGAGTGCGCGTCCTCACTCCGGCTTGGTTGGTAGGGGTGTTGGGAGGGCACCAGGCCTTCCCAACGAGCCGCCATCGAACATGTGCTCGACGGGGTTACCAAATAGGGGCTCCCTGTCAGCTCCTCGTCAAGGGCGGAGCCCGGTAACCCCCGCACACAATGGAAGCGGCGGACCGGCCCAGTGGGGCGGAACCCACCAGCCGAGGGCGTGTCACTCCCCGCTGAGCATGCGCAGGGAGAGGGAGGTGACGTCAGATGCGCGCCGAGCTGAGAGAAAGCAAGACGTCCCCTCCGAGTGCTGTGACACCTCCCCGCATCTTCTGGACCGTGCTTTATCCTGTCCCCGAGCCAAGGTGCACCTTGAGCTATCGACTACCTGTCCCTTCCTGCCATCAATCCCTGTGTAAGTCTGCCTTGTTCCGTTTGTCTGTGGTCTGTCTGGGATAAGATAAGATGGTAATTAAGTGCCCATCTCTTCTGTGTCTTTACCTCACTGCCTTGTAATCTACCCCTTTTCTCCACCACTGTAATTATACCCTCCTCCGGAGGTCTTGAGAACTGTACCCCTTGCGTCGTTTCCTCTTTCCCAGTCGTCGTGTCCTTTCTATCATTGATTTGGCATAGCGCGATTTGGCCAACGTCTGGGTGAATCGGGTGAGTTGGGGAAGAACCGGGGAAACTGTTAGGTCGCGGCAATACCACCGCTCGGTAAATAACATCCTAATCCGCGGTCCGTAACAATTGGTGTCTGGGCGTGAGATACGGACCCGAAGCGCGCTTAACGCGCTCAAAATTACAAGTCACCGAAATTTGATTTTGTTTTACAAAAAAACCCGAATTTTGAAAGTCGTGCTATGGGAGATCAAGACAGCTGGGTTCCGGTAGAGGAGAGTGAGGCAGGGTCGATCCAGGACCAAATTGAGGGACATGAGGAGAGCGAAGCAGTGAGGGCGGCAGGTTCGCAAAATGGCGTCCTCGCGCACGAGGTTACGGGCGCGCAAAATGGCGCCTCGCACATGGCTACGGCGACCGCGCCCGCGACCGTAGCAGCGCCGCTGGTGGATTTGAACCTTTTTTTTATACAAATGAAGGCCCTTATGGACAAGAATAGCGAAGAAATGGAAAGCAGAATGATGGGGGTAATGGGGAACCGGATGGATGCTCAGAGTGAGCAAATGAGGGCTGATAGTGAGCGATTGGGGGGCGAAATGGGGGGCAAATGGGAGAAATGGGGGGCAAAATGGGAGAAATGGGGGAACGGCTAGAAGCTAAATTAGAGGGGTTAGACAATGGGATAGAAGGGGTGAAACATGGGTTAACGGGGGTAGAAAACAGAATGGCCGCTCAAGAGAATCAAATGTAAGGGATGAAAAAGGGGTTAGAGTGGTTAGAAAACAGTATGGAAGGCAAATTGAGGGACATGACGGACCAAGCGGAAAGGGAAGTTTAAAAAATGGGGCAGCAGATAGAGGGGGTCAGAATGGGGGTAGAAACTAAATTGGATGCTCACAGGGAGGAAATGGAGCAGATGAGGGTGGCATCTGGGCAGGAGATGCAAGTGATGGGAGAGGAGATCAGAAGAGGTGTGAGTGAGGAGGTCGGAGGAGTGCGCGAGGAGGTGAGGCACTGTAAGGAGCGCATGGAGAAGGAGGTGAGAAAGGGGACTGTAAAATTGCAAGGTGGTATAGAAGAGTTGACGCTGGGAGTAGAACAGCTGACAGTGGGACAAAAGGAGTTGGGGGACCAGGTAAAGAAGAACACAGCGGTAATAGAGGGTTTAAAATCAACACAGAAGGAGATGAAAAAGGACGTAGGGGTAATTAAAAAAGAGTGTCAGACGGTACATGAGGAACTGACGAGGAAAATGAACAAGGTGGTAGAGGTGATGGAGGTTAAAGAGCGGGAGGTGTGGGAGCACATAGAAAAAAATAAGGTGGAGTTAGAGGAAGAACTTAAGGGGGCGCACGAGGAGATGAAGGAGGTGAAGCAGAAATTAGAAGAAGTGGAAGAAGGGGTGAGCGAAATTAAGAAGCGACGGAGAGAGGATAAGAAAGAGATAAAAGAGGAAGTAAAAGAATTGGTCCAAAGTCTGTGTTCGGATCGTGATGATGTGCTCATTAACCGGATGAGGGATTCACAGGTGATGGAGGAGAAGCGAAGAGAAAGAGGACCCGGTGTAAGTGGTGACCAATATGGTCGTGTGTGTGATGCGCCAGGTGATTTAATAAGCTTGGGGGTCGAGATGGACCCGGATGTTCGTGAGAGGCCAAGAGTGAGGTGTATGGCTGGTCCGGAGTGTATGGAACGAGGGTGCGAGCGAGAGGGTCCGGTGATGGGAGAGGTGCGAGGTGTGAGTGAGCAAGGTTGTGGTGGTATGGAATGGGTAGCGGGTTGCGGAAGCGTGACCCATGCATCGACACCAACAGGGGTAGTTTTTAGAGGGACAGGGGAGGCACGGGAGCCCCTTGGGGGTAATGTACTGTGGGGGCCCAGCCGGTTCGGCCCCACGCTGACCCCGCAAGGGGCGACGCACGGGGTCCGGTGGCGGGCAACGGCTCGCAAGCGAGGTGGTCCCACAAGGTCCCACTCGCGCCGTATGACGGCAAGAGTGATCTACGCGCGTACCTGGCGCAGTTTGACTGTGTGTGTAAGGGCAACGGTTGGGGTGAGGACGAAGGTGGAGTACACCTGGTGGCCGCATTGCGCGGCGCGGCGGCGGAGGTGCTGACGGCATTACCACCGGGTGCTCTCACCCTGCCAGCCCTCCGCGATGCCCTAATTAATTGATTCGGCATTGAACAGCAGAGCGAGCTTGTTAAAGCTCAGCTCGCGCTGCGAAAACGCAAGCCCCAGGAAGCCATCGGGGAACTTGCCCACGACATTCGCCGCGCAGTGGGGATCGCACATGCTAACATGGCAGCGGATTCCCGGGAAAGCCTGGCGCTGGACCATTTTATCCAGGCCCTCCCGGATATTGAGCTCCGGCAACAGCTCGCCATGTGGCGCCCGCAGACTCTGAGCCAGGCGGCAGACGCTGCAGCCCGTTGGGAAGCAGCGAGGCCCCTGGCCCGGGGGAGCGAGCGTCACGCAATGGCGGAATGGCGGCCCGCCCCCGACGTGAGTCCTGACCTGGCGGGCATGGTCCGGAGGCTGGTGGACCAGCGCCTGGCGGGACCTGGACCATGGCAGGCGGCCCCGGAGGTGGCCCGCGGTGGACCACGAGCGGGTAATCCAATTCGGACCTTCAGGGGGGGAAATTTGGAATTCCGGAGACAAGCACCTTATCAGGTGAGGTGCTATACTTGCAACCGTCTGGGTCACCTGGCGCGGTACTGTCGAGCCACGCGCCGGGATGATCCCCGGCGGTTGAGGTCCTCAACTCCGCCCAGGGGGGAGCGGGTTAGCCGATCCCAGACACCCCCCCGCCAGACCCCGGGAAACTAGAAGGTGTCGGGCACGTAGGGCGGTGTTCGGCAGAAGAGGATGGAGGAGAGCCCTCATTGACGCGACAGGTCATTTATTGTGGCCAAATTGGAACCGGTAGCCTGACAATCAGATGCAAAATTGCCGGCGTGGGGGTAGACGCCGTAGTGGACACAGGAGCTAGCGCCACGATCATCAGCCCTGTGGTCCTTGATTCGAGTGCAGGTGGCTGGGATAAGATCCAGCGCCTGCAAAATTATAGTTTGCAACTTGCTACCGGGGTAACGGCCCCGATCATAGGGCGTGGTTCTGTGACCCTCAAGTTAGGGTCGGTAAGGAGGGAGATAGATGTTTGGGTGGTGGAGGTGTGCGACCCATGTTTAATAGGGTTGGATTTGTTGACTGCCAGCGGTGGTAAAATCGACTTGTGCCAGGGGATCCTGCAGGTGGGAGTAGAAGAGCTGCCGTTAGGGGGAGTGAGCACGGCCGAGAGAGCGGAGCTGGAGGCTTCCGAGGCCGTGACCATTCCTCCAAGGGCCGAGGCGATAGTGCCGGCCCGATGGGCAGCTCGCCCAACATGGCAGGAGTCCTGCGGCCTGGTCAAACCGGTGGCAGCGCAGTCCATACCGGGTTTAATCGTGGGCCGCACCCTTGTAAAAACGGACGGACCGGTAGTGGCTCGAGTAATAAATATAAGTACAGAACCACGCACTATAGTAAGGGGCACGAGGGTAGCTGGCTGCACCCCAGTTGAGGAAGTCGCGACAGTGAGGGGCGAGAACGTCCAGCCGAGCCGGCCCCAGGGGGAGCCTTCAATAAGAAGTAGGAATTGGCCCGATCCCATTTGCGAGATGGTAAATCGTAGTAGCGTAGAGTTGGGAGGTACCCAGAGGGAGGCCTTACACAAACTGGTTGGGTCCCATTTGGACCTCTTCTCCCTGTCCACCGAGGATATTGGACGTACGGGCCTGGTGAAACATCAGATCCACACCGGTGAGGCCCGGCCTATTCGTCAGGCCGCCCGACGGCTCCCTTGGAGCAAGAGGGCGGAAGCTGACGAGCAGGTTGAAAAAATGCTCGACGCAGGCGTGATCGAGCCCTCGGGAAGTCCTTGGATGTCACCTGTTGTGCTGGTCAAAAAGAAGGATGGGACCACGCTGTTCTGCGTGGACTATCGCCAGCTAAACAACGTGACACTCAAGGACTCATATCCCCTGCCAAGGATTGATGACACCCTCGATGCCGTTGCGGGCTCAAATTGGTTCTCAACTTTGGACCTCAAGAGTGGGTATTGGCAGGTGGAGATGGATAGGGCAGGGAAGGAGAAAACGGCATTTTCCACAGGTAAGGGACTGTATCAGTTTACTGTGATGCCGTTTGGTTTGTGTAACGCCCCCGCCACCTTTGAAAGATTGATGGAACATGTACTAGGCGGCATGCCATGGCAATCATGCCTGGTGTACCTGGATGACGTCCTAGTACATGCCAAAACGTTCCCCCAGGCAGTAGCTAATTTGGACCAGGTGTTTAGGTGCCTCAGACAGGCAGGGTTGAAACTGAGCCCCAGTAAGTGCACCTTGTTTGCCAAGGAGGTGGCCTATTTAGGCCACGTCATCGGTTGCGAGGGGGTAAAAAAGGACCCAGACAAAATTAAAGCGGTAGAGGAGTGGCCCGCACCACGTACCATCAAAGAGGTGCGGGGATTTTGGGGACTCTGCTCCTACTACCGGCGCTTCGTGGCGAAATTTGCGGAGTTGGCTCGGCCCCTTCACCGCCTTACGGAGAAGGGGACGAGATTTAATTGGACAAGGGAGTGCCACGAGGCCTTCCAAAAATTGAAGGGGTGTCTAACATCCGCACCCCTTCTAGCTTACCCCACTAGCAACGGGGCATTTACCCTGGACACGGATGCGAGCCAGGAAGGATTGGGCGCAGTTTTGTCTCAGACACAGGAGGGCGTGGAGAGAGTGATTGGTTACTATAGTCGGGCCTTAAGTAGGCCCGAGCGAAATTATTGTGTCACTCGCAAATAGTTATTGGCTATGCTGGCTGCCATGAACCATTTCCACCCGTACTTGTACGGGCGGAAATTTTTGGTTAGAACTGACCATTCCTCCTTGCAATGGCTCCTTCGGTTCAAGGAACCGGAGGGCCAAATTGCAAGGTGGTTGGAAAAGTTGCAGCAGTACGATTTTGATGTGGCCCATAGGGCCGGGAAGGCCCATGGTAATGCGGACGCACTCTCTCGGCGTCCTTGTCTGGGGGAAAACTGCAAATTTTGTGCGAGACACGAGGAGAGGGAACAATTGGGCGATTCGGACCCGACCCTCGTTGTCCGTGCAACCCGGGTGAGAGGGCCAATTTTGCCACTAACCGCAGATGAGGAATTCGGAACTTTGGCTTGGAGCGCGGCCCAGCAGGAGGACCCCGTACTAGGGCCGGTGCACGAATGGGTGAGATTGGGGCAAAGACCTAATGGGGAAGAGGTCACCCCCCTCGGGGCACAGACCAAGGCATATTGGGCTCAGTGGAAAACCCTGGAATTGAAGGATAACATCTTGTATCGCAAGTGGGTGGAGGTTCCCTCTGATAAAACTTCCTGGCTGGTGGTAGTCCCAAATAAATTTAAGACCGATATATTGCAACAGGTGCATGGTACCCGCCCCGGCGGCCATTTGGGCAGGACAAAGACGACATCGCAGGTACGCCGGAGGTTTTATTGGGTGAATATGGGGCGCGACATACAGGACTGGTGTCGGAGATGCGACACCTGTACTGCCAAAAAGGGACCAGCACAGAGGATGAGGGCCCCCCTTCAATTACACCAGGTGGGGGCCCCCCTAGAGCGGGTGGCCGTGGATATCCTAGGCCCACTACCCCGCACCCGCCTAGGTAATAAGTACATCCTCGTTGTGATGGACTACTTCACCAAGTGGCCGGAGGCCTACGCCCTCCCCAACCAAGAAGCAGGGGTGGTAGCGCAGGCCTTCGTGGAAGGATTTGTGTGCCGGCATGGGATTCCGCAGGAGTTGCACACCGACCAGGGACGAAATTTTGAGAGCAAATTGCTAAAAGATGTGTGCAGTCTCCTGTCAATTCGGAAAACAAGAACAACGCCTTTAAGACCTCAATCTGACGGGATGGTAGAAAGATTCAACCGAACTTTAATCCAACAACTGGCACTGTTCACCGCCACCCGTCAGGATGACTGGGACGAACATCTCCCTTATTTGCTCATGGCCTACCGAACCAGCCAGCACGGGGCCACCGCATGCAGCCCAGCGTTGCTTATGTATGGGCGGGAGTTACGGGCTCCCGCCGACTTGCTATGCGGTCCCGTGCCAGACACAGTGGTTAACCCGCCGAGGGAGGGGTATGCACGTCACCTAGAGGAAGGCATGGAGCTAGTCCATGCCTTCGCCCGCCGCCAACTCCATCTGGCGGGGGAAAAGATGAAGCGCAGGTACGACCACCGGAGCCAGGGGAGTCAGTACACTCCGGGGATGAAGATTTGGTTCTTCAATCCCCGGAGGAGGAAGGGTAGGTGCCCGAAACTCACCTCTCCCTGGCAAGGCCCGGGGGTCGTCCTGTCGCAAGTCTGTGACGTGGTAGTAAAAATCAAAATGGGGCCACGAGCCCTCCCTCGGATCGTCCACGCCGACCGGATAAGGCCTTACACCGGCGAGCAGGCGCCCCCGTGGATTGCCTCGGCTTTAGATGCCGAGGCGGGACCCAGTACCTCTGAATAAGGGGGGCTTATTAGTGCCAGAGGACTGGGGGATTGATGAGCGATGGGCCCGGTGGGTAAGGGTGGCATCCCTGCCACCCTTCCCATGATTGGGGCAAATGCGCTATAGATTATGGGGTGTATGGCAGTGAAAACTAGCCCGGGTGGGTTAGGTTATATTGATAGGGACTAGAGGTGACTATGGGTGACAAGATTTAAGTAAGAGACTTGGTACCTGTAGTGGGGACGTAGTAGCTTAGTGTTTGATAATGACGTGGGAGCGCTGAGTGTAAGGGAAGACGGAGGAGCGCGAGTTTTAGAAGGGAGTAGACAGAGCAGATGATGCAGTGTGAATGGAAGTGCTGGTGAGCAGCTTCAAATGAGGCAACGGTGAGGCAATGCTCCGAGGTGTGTGTGAGTGTACAAGTGATGAATGAGAGAGCATTGTGGATGAGTGTCATGGTGAGTAGTGAGTGTTGTGGATCAGCGCGAATGCGCTTGGGGGAGAGAAGGGTGCAGGCGGCACCAAGTATGAGAGCACAGGTGTGCAAGTACAGGTGTGTGGAATATATGGAGCAGAGAATGAGTGGTGTGGAGAGAGTTGGAGTAAGTGGTACGGAGTGGTGTGCATGGTGCGAAGGTGTGGATGGGGGAAGAGTGGACCCCTTTTCACGAGTACCCGGGGAGGGTAGTTTAAAGAATAGTTAGAAGGTATAGGTAAATTGTGGTTGGATATTGGCATTTGTGGTGCGGTTGCAGAATGGTATTGTGGATGGGTGCATTGGTGTGGTGAAATTGGCTGGTCGTGTGGCCTGTTAGTATGAGTGTGAATGGTTGGGCACTCCGCCACTGTTAGATGTCGGCCAGGTGAGGCCGCAGGTGGGCACTGGGAGCCGTTAGTGTCAGTGGGTGCCTGAGGATCCCGGGTGTGGATTGGGCAGCCCGTGCCAGAGAGGGCACTGAGGGGGTGAGAGTGCGAGAGGGCCTTCCCCAGTTAGTTAGGTTAGGGTGAGGAGCAGGTGAGCTCGGTAGGCAACAACAGTGGTGGAGATGTGCAGGTGGGCGGACCTGCTGGGAGCGTCACATGACCCAGCCACCGAAATTGTGCGGGAGCACCGAGTGTTGAATCGGGGAGTGAGACCCAAATTGATGGTGTGCACCACAGATGGTCAATGGGATTTTGGTTCTTCGAACCACATAGAGTAATAAGTGCCAATGGTTTGGCAGGAGAAAGACCCCGGGTAATGTAAAGTTGTTAAAGTCATTTAGGAAATAGTTAGGATTGATGAACCTGTCGCAACATACGCAGCCACTTACCTGAGGTGATGATGATGACTCCACACCTGTGTTTTCTTTGTTTTGTGTTGCAGGAAAGGAGAATTGCTGTTTGGATTTGTGAGACGCATCACGACGTGGATGAGACATTGGGGTGATTCCATCTCTCCCTCCTTAGGAGGGACTGATGATGAATTGGTGATGGCAGATTTTGATGTTGAGTTGGAGATGGCAGATTTTGATGAGAGTTGGAAATGGCAAATTTGATTGGTTAGGAGGGAGAGAAGACGAATTTGGTTTATGGGAGGAACGGGGAAGACAGTAGGGACGTTGTTGATGTGTAAAGTAGATGTTTATGGGTAGTGTTGTGTTTTGTGGATACAGTAAGGGGTAAGGGAGGGGCAATGTAGGTTACCTGGTGGGGGGGGGGCGTACGGTAGGAACGTACCTGTCTCACCTGGTTCCCATGTGCCCCCAGTGTGCATTACCTTGTATTGCGTGCACTTTTGCGCCCTTACCACCTTACTCACTTGTCTTCTTTTGTCTCCCACCTCCGAGGATCTGGCTTTGGGGCAGAGAGAGAGGAGAGAGAGGTGCTGGCTCCGCAGTTGTGGGCCTGTACTTCCGCTGCTTGCTGCCTGGATCGATACACCATATGGACCGCAATTTTTGTGGCTGCCCACAATGGACCGCAGTTCTTTTGCGGTCAAGCACCACCCGTGGATGGACCTCTGGGTCAACGTGGCACCTATGCCATACAGGTGAACCACTTTTAGTTGGCCCCCCTGACGGCCACAATTCAGAAATGGACGCGGTTGGCGCCTTTTTTTTTTTTTTTGTATACAAGATCGAGGCTCGTGAAAGAGCGAACATTAATCACACAGAAAGACAAACCGACACATAAAACATATAACATAGGGAGCGGTAGACAAGATGAGGAGAGAGGGGGAAGGACACAAACACAACATTTGAGAGCAGGGACCGAGAGACATGGAGACATCGAGAGATCTGAGAGAGGGCGAGGGCTTTGGGGGGGGGGGCGTGGGAAGGGGGCGGTGGGAGAGGTATAAAACATATGGACACTGCCAGGACTTCCAGGAAAGAAGTTGGAATTTCAAACAAGGTGGATCTGGGGTGAATTAGCGGGGGTAGAAAAGATCAAGGTTTTGGATGGGGGAAGATAAGAGATGGTGGTGAACAGCTGTTTTAAAGACCTGGAGGGAGGAGTGGGATTGAAGGGAGTGAGGGAGTTTGTTCCAGAGGCGGGAGAAAAGAGGAATGAAAGAGTGAAGGTGAGCAGAGAGCCGAGATTTCGGCAGTTTAACCATCAGAGGGTTGCTGGCAGATCTTGTGCGACCTGTAGGAATATTTTGGGGACAGAGCACAGAGAGAGCTGGGGGTGCAAGGCCGGAGAGGAGTCGGTAGAAGACAGAAAGACCACCTACCTGCCTGCGGTGAGTGAGTGAAAGGCCCTCAGAGATAGCTTCATCGCGGGAGATTCCAATAATTCTGAAAGCTTTGGTTTCAACAGCGTGAAGCCGAGCTAGGTGTGAGGCAGGAGCACCGGCCCATAGGGGAGAACAGTATTCCATTGAGCTGCGGATGAAAGCCTTGTATGTGGTGAGGAGCTCAGGTGTGCCGAGGAAGGACTTCGCACGACGGAGGATGCCCAGTCGGCGACTGGCTTTGGAGGCCAGCTTGGAAATGTGGTTTTCCCAAGAAAGATCATGGCAGATAGTGAGACCCAAAATCTTGAGCGACAGAACTTCTTGGAGAGGATTGTTGAGAAAGTAGATGGGAGGGTTGTCCAGTCGATCTTTTCGGAGAGACATAGTAAGAGTGTGAGATTTGTCAGGATTGAAAGACATGTTCCACTTGTTTGACCAGTCTGTGATTTTGTCCAGGTCTTCAGAGAGTGAGGAGGCAGCAGACTGCCGATCTGAGGGAAGAGGAATGGAGCGGCAGAGAGTGGAGTCATCAGCAAAGAGATAGAGAGGATTTTCGAGAGAGTCAGAGAGATCATTGATGAAGACCAGAAAAAGCACGGGGCCCAGAACACTGCCTTGGGGAACTCCAGCCTGAACAGGAAGAGGAGATGAGAGAAACCCATTCAGGGCCACACGTTGACGACGACTAGAGAGGAAGTCCGCCAGCCATGCGTGGAGATTTCCATGGATACCAAAGGAGGAGAGTTTGGTGAGCAGAGCGGGGTGCCAGACCGTGTCGAAGGCACGTGATATGTCGAGGGAGACAGCTCTAATTTCCTGTTTGGCATTGAGGACCTCCATCCATTGTTGAGACAGCAGAAGCAGCATGTTCAGAGTAGAGTGACCTGGTCTGAAACCAAATTGATGATCAGAGATCAAGCCATTGGAGAAGAGGAAAGATTTCATATCCGAAGCAATGATGGATTCCATGACTTTGCTGATAATTGGGAGAAGGCTGATTGGTCTGTAGTTGCTAGGATCTGTTTTTGAACCTTTTTTGTGCAAAGCGGTGATGTTGGCTGATTTCCAAGCAGATGGCAGTTGACCTTGAGCAAAAGAGAGGGTGAAGAGAACAGAGAGAGGGTGAGATAGAGCAGCAGAGCAGGATTTTAGGACCCGTGGGCTGATGCCGTCGGGTCCAGTTGCAGAATCAGAGTCGAGGGTTGACAGAAACTTTTCCACCTTGTCAGGAGGAAAGGACACGGAGTCCAGGAGCAGCAGGGTACGACTGGGTATGGTGGGTACAGAGAGGGATGGGTTTGGGACACAAGATTTAGAGGCAAACACAGAGTTGAGGCATTCAGCTTTTTCACGTGCGGAGTCAGCTGTGTAGCCGTTTGAGGTAAGGGAGGGGATGGAGGGGGAACAAACACCAGAAACGGATTTGACCAGACGCCACCAGGATTTGGAAGAGGGAGACAGATAAGAGAGTTCGGTCTTGAGAACGGAGAGATATTGTTTCCTGGCTCTCCTGAGGGTGGACACACACTTGTTTCGGGCTTTGTGAAAGGAAATGAGATTTCCTTCCGTTGGATTTGCTTTCCAGGAGACGAAGGCAAGTTGTTTCTGGGCAACAGCCTCACCACAAGATTCCGTGTACCATGGACGGGAGGAAGGGTATGACAACTGAAGACGAGATGGGATAAATCTGTGCATGAGAGAGAGCAATTTACTTTGGAAGAATTCCCAGGATGAGTTGATGTCAGAGGTGGTAGAGATGGGAGACCAGTCCAGATGATTGATGGCTGCTTGAAGACCGTGCCAGTTGGCCTGACTGAAATGCCAGACTCGTCGACGCTGAGCAGGCTCCCTGAGGATGGTCAGAGAGATGTCCACTTTAACAAGGACATGATCAGATGATCCGATCGGAGCAGAAGAAGAGCAGCAGACATTTTCAGGGAAGTTAGTCATAACCAAGTCCAGAAGAGAAGATGTTCCGTTGACTGAGATCCGGGTCGGGAAATTGACAGATTGTGTCAGTCCCAGTGAGTCGCAGAAGTCCTTTGCTGAGGAGCCATGGCTGGTGAGAGAGGTACCCACACCCAGCCAACTGGCATGATGACAGTTGAAATCACCACATATGAGGAAGAGAGAGTTGGGATGAGTAGATAGAAGTTGGTCCATATCATCAGACAGCGAGATGTAGATGGAGTCATCACTGTTTGGTGGACGGTACAACACACATATGAACAAGAGGTGGGAGCGAAGGGGAAGCCGTAGCCAGAGGTATTCCTGGGGGTGAGGTGGAGAGAGTGCAGTGCAGGGCGAGTGAGGAAGAGAGTTTTTGATAAAGATAGCAACCCCGCCTCCAGGACGAGGCTCAGGTCTATCATACCGGAGGAGGGAGTAGCCCGGGAGAGATACTATGGAATCAGAGACATCATAAAGGAGGAAAGTTTCTGTTAAGCAGATCACGTCTGGTTTGACAGAAGCAACCTGTATGGAGAGATCAGTTAAGTTTGAACGAAGGCCCCGGATGTTTGAGGTCCATACCGTTAATGAAGAGGAAGGGGGAGCATCAGATACAGAACAGGGGGGAGGAGGGGTAGGGTAAGATGTGGAAGAGGTGGAAGAGGTAGGGAGAGCTGTTGAAGGTGTGTCAGAGATTTCAGAATAGCTCGGAGAAAGGGAAGGATGGGGCGGACAAAAGGTTTGATGGTGATTGGGTGAGCCACTATGAGGTGTTATTTGAGGAGGGGGAAGAGCGAGGCAGAAGGTTGGGGGAGATGGAGGTGAGAGTTTGAAGGGGGAAGAAGCGGGGAGGACGCTTTGAGGTGGGGGAGTGAGAGGGGGGAAATTGAGAAGCAATGAGGGTGGGGAGATTTGAAGGGGAGGGGTGAGGGGGGAGTTTGGGAGGGAAGGGACAAGGGGAGGGATTTGAAAGGGATGGGATATGGGGGAGATTTGGAGGGGAGGGGTGAGGCAGGAGTCTAGGAGGGGAGGGGCGAGGGGGCGTCTTGGCGGGGAGGGGTGAGGGGGTAGTTTAGGAGGGAGGGGGCAAGGGGGGAGATTTGAAAGGGATGGGTGATGGGGAAGATTTGGAGGGGAGGGGTGATGGGGAAGATTTGGAGGGGAGGGGTTATGGGGAAGGTTTGGAGGGGAGGGGTGAGATTGGATTTTTGAAAGTGTACGATTTATGGGAAATGAACATTTATTGCAAAATGAGTTTCTTGTGACCTTCGAGTTAAAAATACGTTTAATGACGCTGGATGGAGGATGGAGTGCAGGAGAGTTTAGGGAATGTAGAAAAAAGGCACTATAGGAGATGGATATTTTTTTTGGGATGAATTGATTTGGTGAGCAAGTCGAAAGCAGCCTTTTAAAGAAGAAGAAGAAAAAGGTGTTATAAAATATGACGGAATACATAACTTGAGGGGAAAGTGTAAACATTGAAGGTTAATGAGTGAAAACTATCTGGGGAAATGGGGGAGAAACACGTGGTCGAAGAACGAGCGAACGAATAAGAATGAATAAACGAATGAGAACAGAGAAGGAAATGTTTTTTTTTTTTTTTTTTTTTTTTTTTTTGAGTTGAGATTTACACAAGGAAGTAGGCTATGGGTGAAAAGCCTGGGAATACAGAGAACGAAAGTTATTGGATCACAAACGACGGACCACTGAGAGAAAAACAAAGCCTCAAGGTTGTACAGTGCACACTGTACAAGGCCTCAAGACACGACACGGCAAACAGACGATCAATTTATGAAAGATAAACACCGAGAAACAACCAAAGTTGCACACAATAACTTCACACACCGAAAGATAAATACAGTTTCGACAAAATACAATTGTGAACAGACTTAACTTCGAAAAACGTGGAGACCGTGTGGAGCTTTGAAAATCCCTGCCGCTGTCTCCAAGATCTCGCGAGATCTCCATCTTTAACCTTTCTTTATTTCTAAAGAAGCCAGAAGGCCAAGTGCACTCCATGAAGGCAAGACCAGCGGCAGAACATCGGCCAGCTGCGACACCACCGGTGACCATGGACACTTAATTGTGCATTTTTATGAACACTTTATTGGTGCACTGGATGGTGCTGACTGTGCGTAATGGGGTGGTGCTTTTGGTGCTTGGACGGGGTGCTCTGCACATTATTAAAGGCCGTAGGGCCACAGGGCACTCGTGGGTTGGTGTATCGATGCTGGCATGCGTGCTCTCCCTATGCATAACATCTGCATGTGTTCCTCAAAGAACAGGTCCTGGATCGTAGTGTAAATATCAGTGTTGTATAAATAATGCTCCCTACCGGCTGTATGTTTAGTTTGAGGATGCTTTCCGCGATTCGGTTATCCTGTGGGTGTGTTTCTGTTAGGAGAAGGGTGCAACGTCGCAGGGGGACATATTTACTCATTTGTGAACATCTGTAAAACTGTCGCACTCAGGGTTGAGTTAATAGTAGAGGGAACTACATCTGAGTGCCACACTAAAGTAGGTAAAAATTTATCGGGTCGGGACGCCCCGAGGTAGAGAAGGGTGCAATGTTGCGGATATGGGATTTGCATCCATCCATATCCGCTTGTAAATATTCCCCTATTTCCTCAATACTTCCCAACTCTCCCCAAATCCCCCATTCCCTAGTCCCATTTTCTGTAAACAACACTCTGTAGACCCGACCTCCCCCTATTTCCCCCATTAAATGTCGTGCCCAGGTTCACCGCATCTCATGTAAGACAACTATAGGACATCTTGCTAGTTATTCTTAGTCTATGTCAGTTAAGGACTCTTTTCCATTAATTCTGACCCTTCGTTGCACCAGAATGTGATTGTATGGCACCGTTAGGAAGTTTAGGACCTCCCAATACCTCCCCGCAGCTCGTCCTCACAGTTCAACAACAACAACAACAACAACAACAACCACAACAACGAGCGCAGGGAGTGCGCGTCCTCACTCCGGCTTGGTTGGTAGGGGTGTTGGGAGGGCACCAGGCCTTCCCAACGAGCCGCCATCGAACATGTGCTCGATGGGGTTACCAAATAGGGGCTCCCTGTCAGCTCCTCGTCAAGGGTGGAGCCCGGTAACACCCGCACCCAATGGAAGTGGCGGACTGGCCCAGTGGGGCGGAACCAACCAGCCGAGGGCGTGTCACTCCCCGCTGAGCATGCGCAGGGAGAGGGAGGTGACGTCAGATGCGCGCCGAGCTGAGAGAAAGCAAGACGTCCCCTCCGAGCGCTGTGACACCTCCCCGCATCTTCTGGACCATGCTTTATCCTGTCCCCGAGCCAAGGTGCACCTTGAGCTATCGACTACCTGTCTCTTCCTGCCATCAATCCCTGTGTAAGTCTGCCTTGTTCCGTTTGTCTGTGGTCTGTCTGGGATAAGATAAGACGGTAATTAAGTGCCCATCTCTTCTGTGTCTTTACCTCACTGCCTTGTAATCTACCCCTTTTCTCCACCACTGTAATTATACCCTCCTTCGGAGGTCTTGAGAACTGTACCCCTTGCGTCGTTTCCTCTTTCCCAGTCGTCGTGTCCTTTCTATCATTGATTTGGCATAGCGCGATTTGGCCAACGTCTGGGTGAATCGGGTGAGTTGGGGAAGAACCGGGGAAACTGTTAGGTCGCGGCAATACCACCGCTCGGTAAATAACATCTTTAACCGCGTCTGTAACAATATATATATATATATATATATATATATATATTGTGAGAAACCACCGGTGAAACCACCTGTTCTCACCCAGATTTGGTGCCCCGCCCACCGCGTGACGTGGCCTCCTTGGAGCCTCACGCGATCGGGAGGCGATTCGGCACGTGATTGGTGGAGAGTCCAGAGAGCGCGGTAGCCATCTTGTGCAACGGACGCGGCTCGAAGGCTCCGAGTGGGAAATCTCAAAAGGGCTTTCCTTGAATCCTCACGACAGCCGAGTTGGGCTGGTCGATTACAGTTCGGTATTTTACGAGCGAGTAACTCCGGAAGAGAACGAGTGATTCCCGGATCTCGTAGATTGGAACCGCGAGTGATTGCCTGCTTCGTGTTGGAGCTGCTGGCCGACCGTTCCTGCCCGCCTTGTGCGGTGAATTCCATCCTGTTACCCTCCGAGTCCCGGAGATCGTCGATTGGAGCCGCGAGTGATCTTACCTGCGTCCTGTTTGGAGCGTCTGTTGCCGACAGTTCCTGCAGGCTTTGTGCAGTTTATTCCATTTTGTTACCTTTCATGGTTTTGTGATCGAGCCAATAAAGCATCGTGCCTTACCCCTAGAAGGCCGATTAAAACACAACGGTGTTTATTGAGTTCTCTCTGTCCACTCCGTGGACTACTTGAAGCCCGGACATTAACGTCCGTATTCCGTGCTGGGAACCATTTCACAGCCGGGATCGCGACAAATGGGTTGCTCGTCCTAGGATCATTCAAGTAAGAGACATTCGAATTGAGACGGGAATTCTGCATCTGCATCTTCTTTGCATCTGCTCACCAGCGGACGCCGTCTTGGAGGAGCCTTCTCACCAGCGGACGCCGTCGTGGAGGAGCCTTCTCGCCAGCGGGCGCCGTCTTGGAGGAGCCTTCTCGCCGTGGGACGCTGTCTTGGGTGGTGCTTCACTGCCGAATAAGTGAATAGCTTCGGATCCCTCCAAACAACCGACAAAAAAAAAAAAAAACGTGAGTATTTGTACGTGGTATTTTTCTCATTGGCAATTTGATGTGCGGTGGTGATATTGTGTAGTTCGTGTCGTATTTCCCCAACAGAGCGTTGTGTTTGAGCGTTGTGTTTTGTGCCTTGTCTTATGATAACTCGTAGCCAAGCTATGTCGACCAGAGAAGTGAGAGTTCAACCTGATCATGTTGACAGTCGCGTGGGTGGCGATGCGAGCGACGCAATCAGCCTTGACCCAGTCACTAAACCCGATATGTTAGGAAGCGATTCCATCATGACTAAATGCATGCGTTCGCCTTTCTGGACCGGGCTGACTCCGGTTCAACAACTTGACATGTATAACAGGGAGAATGACAGGGCAGAGGCAGAGCGTGCTGCGGCAGCAGAGGGAGAGCGTGCAGCAGCAGAGAGAGAGCATGCGGCAGCAGAGAGAGAGCGTGAGAGAGAGAGAGAGCGTGCTGCGGCAGCAGAGAGAGAGCATGCGGCAGCAGAGAGAGAGCGTGAGAGAGAGAGAGAGAGCGTGCGGCAGCAGCAGAGGCAGCAGCAGAAGCTGAACACGTCAGAGAGCATGAGTTGCGAATGTTGACTGAACGACCGCGGGCAGAGGGGTCTGCTGCAAGAGTCCCGGAAACTGTTCATGTTCGTTTGCCGGACTGGACGGGAGACACGAAGCCAGAAGCGTATCTGGAGATGGCGGAGAAGTTGTTGGCTGCCGGTGGCATTGATGAGAGCTTGTGGGTCGGCCATCTTGTGAGCCATCTATCTGAGAAGGCGAGGGAGGTATATGCGAGGATGGCAACCGAGGACGCAAACAAATACAGGGCATTGAAGGCCGAGATTTTGAACGCCTATGCGGTGTCCGCATGTATTTATAGGAGAAATTTTTTCAGCTGGACTCGTGAGTCCAGTCAAACCTATGAGGAACATTCGCGGGCCTTGTTGGAACAGCTGCAGAGATGGTTCAAGGGGAGCAAGGTTGAGTTACCTCAAGCGGTTGCGGAACTCCTGGTGCGTTACCGTATCGATCAACAGCTTCCGCCTGACTTAGCATTGTTTCTTGTCGACAAAGACACTGTTTCCTTGGCAGACTGCGTCAACCTTATTGATAAACATGTTTTGGCGTGCAAAATGCTGCAAGTCACGCAGTCGCGTCGTAAGACGGAGGAGTCTGCGATCAAGACCGCCCCCCGTCTGCCCGGCGGCTGGATCGAGGGGAGGGGTTCTCCGATGCCCTCCACTGGTGGCGGTCGCGAGCCGCAGACCAGGGCAGGGCCCTGGTGCGATTTCTGCAAACGCGTGGGGCACGGTGAAAACCGCTGCTTCTCTAATCCCGCTAGTCCGGCCTACCGAGGCAACCCTCCTGTTAAGTCGGAGGGAGATCAGTGGAGCTCATCCGCCGGGCCCTCGCACACGACGGTGGCATCGGTGACCGAGGTCACTGCCACCGAGGCTAATTCCATTCATCCACTGTACCAGGATTATTCAGGGACAGCCTTAGTGGGTGGCCCTGATTCGATGCTGAAGTTTGAGGCCCAATACCTTCGGGATACTGGGGCGACACGGTGTGTTCTCCGGGCGGGGGTAGTTCCGGCCTCTCAGATGCGTTATACCGGCGAGTATACCCTCCTTCGGGGCATTGACCGGGTTCTTGGCCGGTATCCCCTTGCCCTCCTCGAGGTCCGGAGTGACATTTTTAAGGGTCCAGTGACCTGTGTGGTGGTACCCTACTACCCGATACCCGGGGTCTCCTTGCTGATTGGCAATGATGCCATGGCCAGGGAGGAGTCATTGACTCTGACCTGTGGGGGGGTCACTAGATCCCAGAGTAAACAGGCGGAGAGAGTGGCGGAGTCAGACATATCTTCACTCTGGCCCGAGGAGCCTAGCGCCTCGACTCCAGTTCCCGACGGTGACGTTGCGTCAGCTGAAGTCCACCCGAGCCTCCCGTCAAGCCACCCTCAGGTGCCGTGCTCCTCAGGGACCGCTCCCGCCATGTCGCGATTCAGCAGGAACGCTAATGCTAAGGTATATGTGGGAAACCTGGGCAATGGAGCAGCGAAAGCCGAGCTAGGGAGGGTCTTCGAACATTACGGACCACTCCGCAACGTATGGGTTGCTCGAAACCCACCTGGATTTGCAGTTGTTGAGTTTGAAGAGCCACGAGATGCTGAAGATTCGGTCAGAGCCCTTGATGGAAGGTTAATTTGCGGATCGCGTGTGTGCGTCGAGATGTCGAATGGCATGTCGCGGCGGCCTCGTTTCAGACGCCCTTTGGTCCGCAGGCCTTTCGACCCGAACGATCGATGTTACCAGTGCGGTGAAAGGGGTCATTACGCATATGACTGTTGTTCTCGACACCGGAGGAGTACCCGCCGCTCTAGGTCTCGGCCCGTTTCCTTCCTGTCAACGCTTCCCCCAACTTGAGTTTGGCCCCCTTGCCTCTCTATTGTGCTTTGTGTGAAGTGTAACTCTTGTAGGGTAGATATTAATGTGGTGTATGGTGTTAAAATTTGTGTGTGAAAAAAAAAAACCAAACTGGTTCATTGTTAACCTGTTAATGCCTGTTAATTGCCTGTGCGTTAATAATTGCGTTATTGTTGCGCTATTGCGTTGCGTTGTATTGTTGCGTTGTTGCGTTATTGTTGTTAATAAGTGTTAATAATTGTTAATTGCGTTAATTGCCTGTTAGCGATTACCGCCATCATCTTGCCATGTGATTTGCACCTACTACAAATACTGGTTTTAAAAACGCCGTCTATTCGACGGGGTTTTTACTTAGGGGGGGAGGACTGTGAGAAACCACCGGTGAAACCACCTGTTCTCACCCAGATTTGGTGCCCCGCCCACCGCGTGACGTGGCCTCCTTGGAGCCTCACGCGATCGGGAGGCGATTCGGCACGTGATTGGTGGAGAGTCCAGAGAGCGCGGTAGCCATCTTGTGCAACGGACGCGGCTCGAAGGCTCCGAGTGGGAAATCTCAAAAGGGCTTTCCTTGAATCCTCACGACAGCCGAGTTGGGCTGGTCGATTACAGTTCGGTATTTTACGAGCGAGTAACTCCGGAAGAGAACGAGTGATTCCCGGATCTCGTAGATTGGAACCGCGAGTGATTGCCTGCTTCGTGTTGGAGCTGCTGGCCGACCGTTCCTGCCGGCCTTGTGCGGTGAATTCCATCCTGTTACCCTCCGAGTCCCGGAGATCGTCGATTGGAGCCGCGAGTGATCTTACCTGCGTCCTGTTTGGAGCGTCTGTTGCCGACAGTTCCTGCAGGCTTTGTGCAGTTTATTCCATTTTGTTACCTTTCATGGTTTTGTGATCGAGCCAATAAAGCATCGTGCCTTACCCCTAGAAGGCCGATTAAAACACAACGGTGTTTATTGAGTTCTCTCTGTCCACTCCGTGGACTACTTGAAGCCCGGACATTAACGTCCGTATTCCGTGCTGGGAACCATTTCACAGCCGGGATCGCGACAATATATATATATATATATATATATATATATATATATATATATATATATATATATATATATATATATATATTGTTACGGATCTCAGAGTACGGCACTCCTGTTAGCAAGGGGGGGTTAATCCCCTTGTCTTGTTAAACTGGCCGTCTCCGGTCCTGGAACTATCCCACTCCTTTGCGGGGTGAGATTTGCCAGGGTAATTGGTCAACAGTTTCCCAAATACCTTCACCAATCTCTCCGCAAAGCAGGGAGACGAGTCCCTGCTCGAACCGCGGATGTGATGGTAAATGCTGAGCGGTTTAGCAATCCACGATCCGAGCCGTTAACAAAAGGACTAAACCCGATTAAAAACGGTTGGCCAAATTGTGCCACAGGTACTCAATTGGGGACAGGACGCAAGCGATCAGATGAGAGGAACCAAAGAATAAGAAGGGTTAAGGAAGAACAAATATGATTTATTAACTACACTAAAAGAGGAAATGAAAGGCAAGAATATACAAAAGGAGGAAATAAAAGGACATAGGGCAAGCTTATCTAAACAGTCTTAACTTATCACGACCCCAGGACAAACAGACAGACTCACACGGAATGGTAGCTGGTAGGGGAGGAAGGTCCTGGCAGATGGTTCCAGGCGATGGGATCCGTCCAGGCTCCGGGTCCGCGGGCGAAGAACGGCAGGCAGCTTCGCGTATCGTTGGCGCGCGACCGGACCTTACATATACGAGGGGCTGGAATGCTGCGTACGTATAGCGTGCCGAACGCTCTCAAACCAAACGGGAGTTCGTGTCAAACGATCGTTCCAAGCGATCCTCTGCGCAGTTCTTCATCAAAGGTTTGACTCCTTTGCTCTCCCTGGCGCATCTCTCGCATCTGCCGATCATCTGCCTCATCTCCCCAAAAGGGCTTCGCGCTTATATTACAAGCCTCGTGTATCAAGCCGCGTCCGCTTCGCTCCGCCTACTCGTGAACACGCCTCGGCCCGGATTGGTCGCGAGGGTTCATTGGTACCTCCCCTCATGACGCGTTGATGGGGCCATGCCTATGTTCCTGGCCGCTCCTCCCTTCTTCTCCCACTCTGCCACGTGGCTTATGGTGGCAGGCAGGAACAACCAAAAGGCAGCGAACGCTGAGGCGGCTGCGGCTGGTAGAGGCATGTCATACAATTTGGAGAGTGTAAAGCCGCAAAATGAATAGGATTGGAAAAAGGGGCCTAGGTTATTTGATTAATGCAACGCAGATTCAACTATTGGAAACAGATCCTTACCTGAAACACATACTAATGAAATAACTAAAGAAGAAACCTATGGTGTGCTACGTGTTGCTCGTGGCCTAACTATGGGTGCGATCTTTAACGTTAGACAAATGTGGGTATTTACAGGGGATTATTTATAAGGGAACATTTACAAAAATTTACCAAGTGGAGGGTTCTAAAAACCACAACACAGCACCCTCCTTTCCTCACAGGACGTCCCGGCCCGAAAACTTTACTTTCGTGTGACACTCAGGTGTGGTAAACCTCTACTATTAACTTCACCCTGAGTGTGACATTTTAAAAACAGTTAAGTATGTCCCGCCTGCTACGTTGCATCCTACCTAACAGATTCACACCCACAGACTAACGAATTGCGGAATTAATTTTCAAACTAAACATTTACGGTGGGGAGCATTATTTACAAAGACACTATTTGGTATTTACAAACGCGAACCCAGGACCTGTCTTTTGGGAAACAAAAGAAGATGTTTTGAAAAGAGGAAGGCATACACTGCACTGCACCGATACCACCAGCACCAATAAGCACCAATTTGAAAAAAGCACCAAAGCACCATCTGGTGCACAGTCATCACAGTTCCTATAATAATCAGCAGATGACGTCTTCTCTTCTCTGCTGGGCCGATGCTTCTGGACGACTTCTTGCTTTTTTTGTTTTCTTTTTTTTTTGTATACAAAGTCGAGGCTCGTGTAAGAGCTAACGCATTGAACACAAAAAAGACAAACAGACACATAAAACATAAAATGAAGGGAGCGGGAGACAAGAGGGGCAGAGAGAGGGAAACACACAAACACAACAGTAGAGAGCAGGGACATCGAGAGATCTATGGAAGGGAGAGGGCTGGAGTGTTGTTGGAGAGGGGGGGGAGGGGGGCGAGTGGTACACAGAATATAACAAATGGACATTGCGAGGAATTTCCGGAATGAAGTCGGAGATTCAAAGAGGTGGATTTGGGATGTATTAACGGGGGTAGAAAAGATCAAGGTTTTGGATGGGGAAGATAAGAGATGGTAGTGAACAGCTGTTTTAATGAAAGATACGCTCATTTTACCCCACAAAAACACAGACACATACACACACACACATAAAAACACAAACACACGCATAAACACAGCATATACACACACACACAGGCACACACATAAACACATATACACACACAGACATGCACACACAGACACAGACACACACATAAACACACACATACACATAAACACACAGACACACACACACACACACACACACACACATACATACACACACTAGGCTTGCTGCCTAGTTGGTAATAATAAGAAGGCACAAAACGTGTCCATTTCTTTAATTATGACCAGCAGGGGCCAACTAAGCTGGTCCACCTGCATGGCTTAGGTGCCACCTTTACCGTGGTCCGCAAGCAAGATCTCCCTGGCCACAATGGCCGGTCCCCAGCAGAGGTGCCAGGCCCCAAAACGTTGGGGGTCCATGAATGTGGTGCTCGGCCACAGACCTGTGGTCCATATGGTGGTGCTCAGCCACAACAACGTGTGGTCCATAAGTGTGGTACCGGTCCAGGCAGGCAGCAGTGAGGGTGCGGGCACACAACAGCCGGCACATGCACACTCCCCCCGGGCCCAAAAGAAACAAATCCATGAGTGGGGGAAGGAGGACAAGCAAGCAGCGGGGCAAGATCGCAAGGGTACACATCAACACAAGGTAATGCAGAGGTGAGGTGTGCAGGAGAGCGAGCCGAGAAAGCTCGTCCCTACCATATGCCCCCCGACCCTCCCCCCCCGTCACCTAATCTACCCTTGCCCTTACCCCGTATTTACACAATTTACAAATCCATCGCTAACGTCCTGTCTTCCTCATATCTCCCCTAATACCAAATTCGTCAACAATCCCTCGACCAAATTTGCCATCAATCAATTTATCATCAATGCCTCCTAAGGAGGAAGAGATGGAATAACAAGCACAATGTCATACCCACGTCATGATGCGTCTTACATACCAGACATTTGCAAAAAACGGTGGTGTGGAGTCCTATCACCCTGGTGAGTGGATGCAGATGGTGCGAAGAGATTTTTAATCCTAACTACTTTCTAAATGACATTAACACTTTTATTCTAACCGGGGTCTTTCCCTGCCAAACCATTGGCCATCTTACACTATATGGTTCTAAGAACCGAACTCCCATTGACCAAACTGTGGTGCTCACCAATTTGGGGTCTCACTCCCCCGATTCTGCTCCCTGTGCCCTCGCACAATTTCAAGGCTGGGTCGTGTGGCACTCCCAGCAGGTCAGCTCACCTGCACACCTCCGCCACTGCAGTTGTCTCCCGAGCTTACCTGCTCCTTACACTAACCTACCTGGGGAAGGCCCTCTGGAGCTCTCACCCCCTACCGCCCTCTCTGGCGTCGGGCTACCCAGGTCCGTCCTCCGGATCCTCGGGCCCCATTGAACACTACTGGCTCCCAGAGCCTACCTGCGGCCTCACCTGGTCGACAGACTAACAGCGGCGGAGTGCCCATTTAATCTTTCCCACTAACAGGCCACACGCCCAGCCATTCCACTTTACTCATGCACCAATCACAACACTCCTGTGCAACTACCCGCACCACAGATGCCAATATCCAACCACAATTTACCTACTCCCTCTACCTACTTTTAAACTACCCTCCCTGGGTACTCGTGAAGGGGTCCATCTTCCCCCATCCACTCCTTTCGCACCAACCACTCCACTCCACATATTCCACACTACTCACTCCACACCATACTCCATACCATCCATTCCGTACTCCATTCCATCTATTCCATACAACCATTCCCCATTCACCTGTACTTGCACACCTTGTGCCCACACACCTGGTGGCACTTGCACACCTGGTGGCACCTGCACACCCGGTGGCACTTGCAACCTCCTTCCCTCCAGGACCATTCACTCAATACAATACACTCAATCACACCTTTTACAATACTCTGCTCAATGACTTCCTACACACACACTACATCATCTGATCTACCTGGTTTTCCCTCTAACTTAGTGCTTCCCGTCTTCCCTTATACTATTGCACATCCCACGTCGTTAACAACCACTAATCTATTCTGCGTCCCCTCTACCGGTATCATGTCGCTACTTAAATCTACAGTCACCTATGGTCATCTTTATAAATCCCTATACATTATCCAAACCCTCCCTGGCTTGGTTTTCACCACCATACCCCATAAAATTATAGCTCCTTTGCCCCCACGTGTGAGGGATGGTAGGGATACCACCCCCCGACACTGGGTATCAATTTCAACTCCTCTATATCAGGTATAGCCTGGTGTTGCGCTAGCGGCTAGGGTGCTAGCTTAGGATCCTAGGATCCTGGGTTCGAATTCCGGTCGATCGCTGAATTAACGGCAGGGGGGTTGACTCAGCCTGTTCATCCTTCTGAGGTCGGCAAATTGAGTACCAGTTCACTGGTAATTCCCTGTTTGTCGTAAAAAGGCGACAAAAAGAGTTGGCGGCAGGATGGGCATCCGGCCATAAAACATTGCTTCAAAAAAGGGGACCAACCTGTTTGTCGTAAAAAGGCTACAAAAAGAGTTGGCGGCAGGATGTGCATCCAGCCATAAAACATTGCTTCAAAAAAGGGGACCAACAAAAACAACAACAACCACGGTGCCCGAAAAAGGCCAACCCCTGCTTTGCGGGGAAAAATGGCCTCTAAAGGTGTTTTTTTTTTGTTTTTTTTATATCAGGTATCAATCCAAACCAAAACACTATCATCATCCATTAGTCCGCTAAACTTGAGCTTCTCGGTGCGTCCATGCATTCTTTATAGCTCGGCTTCGCAAAGCCGAGCAATGCATACGGGTGGTTTGGTCTCCTGCAGGTTGAGTCCGTTCGGCATTCGGATTCAGGGGGGGTAGGTTTCGTCGGGCCAAGGCTCCAAGCACCATCCCAGTGCGGGGCCTTGCGCTCCCAAGTGCGATGGCCTAGCCTTGCCCGGTTGGAGCACCGCCACCACAAGGGGGTGCCGCTCCAACCCCTCCTCCTTCCTCTCGAACTGGGCCGCCCGCTTTGCCTGGCAAAGTGCGGACTCGACCGTGCAGGGCGGGGCCTGGCCCGAATCATGCATGGTGCTCCGAAGAGGAGCGACGCGACACCGATCCTCGCCGGCTCCCGCAGCACACACAGCCCGGCACGGACCGGGAGCTCGCGTCGGCTAAACGTCGGTCTGAACGCTGTCCCGGTTAACGTCGATGCTCGGCTTGTATGCTCACACGCATACGCGACCTGTTCTATACTCACGTTCGCACACCAAGCCGTCCTCTCGCCTTCCATACACTTCATGCATTCCAGGCATTCCTCTCACGCATCCATTCTCCTCGCGCACTCTGTTATCACACACTCCGTAACACATTCCGTCACCGCACTCTCTCCCCATGCACACTCTTGTGCACACTCCCCCGGTACATACTCCGTACCACTCACGGGTGTGTACTCCCGCATACACCCATTCACGTGCTCCGATGTGCCCTCCCGCACATGCGCCACAACCAACTCAGGTATGCGTTCTCGCACACCCGCCACAACCAACTCACTCTCTGCATCACACTCATCACACCCACTTCCACACTCTGTATCGCTCTCACTCTCTGTGTCGCATTCATCACACCGACACTCCAACGTGCGTTCGCCCTCACACTCGGTAACACACTCGCGCCTCGACGCCATTCGCACATGCGCGCCATTGCCATTCATAACGTGCACCACGGACGTTTTACGAGCGCCCGGGTTACACCTGCATCCCAAGCGTGCGAAAATTATTTTTGCACCAAACACAGCCCGACTCACCTGGGCGCTTCCTCTTCTTCGCTCCAACACCACCTGCAAACTTTCATTGGGGTTAATAAGCACAGCATCACGATGCGAATTCAGACTTTGTACAGTTTCCCTCTCTTCCTTCTGCGAGTGCTTTTCCAAGTGCGTCTCTTCAATTCCAATTTCCATTACTATTTGTTCGGTTTTAATTTCTTTTTCCTTTCCCTCGATGACCGCTGGCTCTATTAAAATTTTCTCTACTTCGGCGGTCGCCGGCTTCCCCATACCCCGGGTCGCGATCTCTACCCCGGTCCACGTGACTTTGCCTTGCTCAACGTCACTTCTCCCGCGCTCCACAAGTCACGTTACCTCGTCGCGTACCCTTGGGACCCTCTCGCCCAACTCGCGCCCAATGTCCTTCCCCAATTTTTCCATGTTACCCCTGGATTCCTCCCTTTCTGACTCTGCACTCATTTCTTTTAGTTCATTAGTCATTTGAACACCCATGTTGTTAATTTCCCTGGCGGATATGAGCCCCTGGGCATACATTTTGTTTTCTTCATCCCACTGGGTCAAAAATGTCATCAATTGTGCCATTAAATGGTCCCATTCTGTTGGCACCGCGGGCTCGACCCTCGTCACCATGTGCGAGGCGCCGCCATCTTGTGCACCTGCAACCCCCGCTACCGCACCTTCTTTGCTTTCCTCCTGCATTACTCCCACCTCTTCCCTGGGGTCCTGGGTCGACTCTAACTCCTCATTTACCTCCTCATTCTCCCCCACCGGCATCCGATCGCTTTGAATATCCATGGCACGATGTAAATTTGGTTTTTAATACTAGATCTCGGCCGCTCGTAATTTCGACCAAATATTTTTCCGATGGATTAAAAATTTTGTTCTGGCTTCAATCCCACTCCCCGACACCAATTGTTACGGATCTCAGAGTACGGCACGTTTAGGCATGTTTAGGCATGTGGAATTTTTTAAAGGCATGTTTACAAATTAATTGAAAGTGGGAGAAAGTGAAAAGCTGAAATGTGTTCAGTCAATTGGTATTCAACCCCTTTGCTATGACACTCCACCTTGAGCTCAGATTCATCCAATTTCCTTGGATTATCCTTGAGATGTCTCTACAACTTGAATGGAGTCCACCTGTGGCCAATTCAATTGAATGGACACGCTTTATAAAGAAACACACCTTTCTATATAAGGTCCCACAGTTGACAGTGCAGAAGTCAGAGCAGAAATTCTAATATAAAGTCCAAGGAACTGTCCGTAGAACTCCAAGATAGAATAATTGTGAGGAGGCATAGATCTGGAGAAGGGTAAAAAAAACAATTTCTAGAGTGTTGAATGTTCCCAAGAGCGCAGTGAGCTTCATCGTGAGGAAATGGAAAGAATATGGAAATACCCAGACTCTTCCTCCAGCTGTCTGTCTGACCAAACTGGGCACAAATGACCTTTGTCAAGGAGGTGACCAATAACCCAATGACCGCTCTAACAGAACTACAGATTTCCTTGGCTGAGATGGGAGAACCTGCTGGAGGACAAGTCTCTGCAGCACTTCACAAATCTAAGATTTATGGGAGAGTGGCCAGACAGAAGCCACTCCTGGGAAAAGGCACATCACAGCATGCCTGGAGTTTGCAAAAAGGCACGTGAAAGCAGCATGAGGCAAAATATTATGTGGTCTGATGAGAGGAAAATTGAACTCTTTAGCCCAAATGCAACGTGCTACGTCTGGCGAAACCGAGCACAGCTCATCACCCAAATAACACCATAATCCCTACTGTGAAACATGGTGTTGGCAGCATCATGCTATGGGAATGCTTTTCAGCAGCAGGGACTGGTAGACTTGTAAGGATAGATGGAACAAAGAATGGAGCAAAATACAGGCAAATCCTTGAGGAGAACCTGCTTCAGAGTGAAAAAGACCTTAGACGGTGAAGAACATTTACATTCCGCCAACAGGACAATGAACTCAAGTATCCAGCCAAAGCAACACTGGAATGGCTTCAGAACAAGAACGTGAATGTCTTCGTTTGGACCAGCCAAAGCCCAGACTTGAATCCTCTTGAGAATCTTGAAGATTACTGTTCACCGACGCTCCCCATCCAATTTGACAGAGCTTGAGCAAATCTACAAGGAGGAATGGGAGAAACTCCCCAAATCCAGGTGTGCAAAGCTGATACAGACATACCCAGAAGGCTTAAACCTGAAATCGCTGCCAAAGGCGCTTCTACGAAGTATTGACTTATGATGCTGAATAACTGTAAATTAGTTGTTTGTGTATTTCATTTTCAATTATTTTGTAAAAATTTCTAAAAACATGTTTTCACTTTGTCATTATGTGGTATTTTGTGTCAATCTGTGACCAAAAAATTAAATTTCATCTATTTTAAATTCAGGCTGTAACGCAACAAAATGTGAAAAGGTCAAGGGGTGTAAATACTTTGTGAAGGCATTATACAGTGCTGAGAAAAAGTTTGCATACCCTTTAGAATTTTCTGTATTTCTGCATAAATTTGACCTAAATGTGATAAGGTCTTCATCTAAGTCCTAATCTTATATATAAAGCTGAGTTTGTGTCTATGGGTCATGAGCGCCATCAAATCACCCCTCCTCTCCTCTCCCCCACGTTATAAGCACCGCCTTTTTGCCAAGTCACACCTTTCTCTCCAACGGCCCAGAAACCCAACCGCCACATTTTGGGGAGTCAAACGCAGTTACTTTCTGTCTGCTGGACACAGTAACTGTCGCTTATAGTCTGGAGGAGGGGTTGGGGTGGGGTGGGAGGAGGGAGGGAATGCGATGGGAGGAAGGAGGGGAAAGGGTGAGGTTGGAGTCCGAAGAGAGGGAGTGGGAGGAGGAAGAGGATGGTGTGGGAGTTTGGGCAAGGGGTGGGGTGGGAGTCCAGAGGGGAGGAGGTGTGGTGGGAGGAGGCAGGGGAAGGGGTGGAAGGAGGGACCAGGCGTTGCCCCACCCCCTCTCCCATTGCCAGTAATAGATAAACAGAACCTGATTAAAGAAATAGCACACAAAAAAATCTACTTTTTAATTTATTAATTGAGCAAAATGATCCAACATTAGATTCCTTTGTCGAAAAACGATGTGAACCTCTATGTTAATCAGCTCAATTAAAGGGATAATTACAGTCAGCTGTTTCAATCAATGGGATGAGAAACAGGAGTGTGTTTGGGTTTGGGAGCAGGTTAATTTTTGGAGTGAGAGAGGCAGCCGGCTGTTTCCAACTATTTTCTGTCTAAAGGCTCGACCAGGAATCACACCAGAAAACCTGTCATTAATGATTAAAAAACCTGTCATTAAAGGTCTTTGTCCGAGTAATTCGGGGAATCTCGCGACTGCACTGTGAAAAAATGTTATTATTTATTTTTAACGATGTGTATAAAGCAAGTTGACAAGGCAGGTGCCACCGTGCTCCGTGAAACGTCTAAACCGGCTATGTGACGTTCTGGCACTCCTTCATACCTGACAGCTGGGGATGTGGGGGGGGGGGGGGGGGAGAGGTTGGGGAGGAAGGGGCTGGGAGTTGTGGGCAGGCCGGGGGGGGGGGCTGGGAGGTGCAGGGGCGAATGGGGTGTGGGGGTCTGGGATCACAGGGTGATGGTCTGGGGAGAAACGTTGAGGGTCGAGGAGGGGATGAAGGGTCAGGGAGGAGTGGGGACATCTGGGAGTGGGAGTGGGAGTGGGAGTGGGGGGGGGGGCTGAGAAGGAGAAGGTGGTCTCCCCTCTCCCCGGGTAGGGGAATTTTGTATTCCAATGTGAAAGCAGGATCGGTACTTTAATTGTGTGAAATGAACTAAGGTATCAATATGAACCGAAGATCGGTACTTTCATTGTGTAAAATGAACTAAGGTATCAATATGAACCGAAGATCGGTACTTTCATTGTGTAAAATGAACTAAGGTATCAATATGAACCCAGGATCGGTACTTTCACTGTGTGAAATGACCTAAGGTACAAATATGAACCCAGGATCGGTACTTTCATTGTGTGAAATGACCTAAGGTACCAATATGAACCCAGGATCGGTACTTTCATTGTGTGAAATGACCTAAGGTACCAATATGAACCCAGGATCGGTACTTTCATTGTGTGAAATGACCTAAGGTACCAATATGAACCCAGGATCGGTACTTTCATTGTGTGAAATGAACTAAGGTATCAATATGAACCCAGGATCGGTACTTTCATTGTGTGAAATGACCTAAGGTACCAACATGAACCCAGGATCGGTACTTTCATTGTGTGAAATGACCTAAGGTACCAATATGAACCCAGGATCGGTACTTTCATTGTGTGAAATGACCTAAGGTACAAATATGAACCCAGGATCGGTACTTTTATTGTGTGAAATGACCTAAGGTACAAATATGAACTGAGGATTGGTACTTTCATTGTGTGAAATGACCTAAGGTACCAATATGAACTGAGGATCGGTACTTTATTTTTGTGAAATTAACTAAGGTACCAATATGAACTGAGGATCAGTACTTTAATTGTGTAAAATGACCTAGGTTACCAATTTCAACCAAATATCGGTACTCTAATGGTGTAAAATGAACTGAGGTATCAATACAAACATAGGATCGGTACTTTAATTGTGTAAAATGAATTAATGTACCGATTTGAACTAAGTATCGGTACTTTAATTGTGTAACATGAACTATGGTAGCAAACTGAACTTAAGATCTGTACTTTAATTGTGTAAAATGAATTAATGTACCGATTTGAACTAAGTATCGGTACTTTAATTGTGTAACATGAACTATGGTAGCAAACTGAACTTAAGATCGGTACTTTAATTGTGTAAAATGAACTACGGTATCAATGATTTAATATTTTGAAAGGTCCACGTGAACTTATAAATACATATTCTGATTCCGATTTCCCATACTCTATTACAGAACGTGGGTGCTGCCAAAGCCTCTTATTGGCAAGGGTTATAATGGGTAGTTTGCCACTGCCTTGCCAGTAGTAGTTAGCGCACGAATTTGTAATTTGTTCAGGATGCCGGCTCTTCGTGAAGGACACTGTGGGATCCTTAACATCCACCAACTAATACCAGCCGAGGCACACGCGTTGATGAATCAACCTGCCTGTGTAACAGCAGGGGTTTTTAATGCTGAGTCTGGATTCAAATCCAGGCGAGATGGTTTAGAGGCAAGTGTGCATACCTCTGGGCCGTCCTGTCAGCTCTGATTGTATGTATGCATGTATGTATGTATGTATGTATGTATGTATGTATGTATGTGTGTATGTATGTATATATGTTTGTGCATGTATGTATGTATGTATATGTATGTATGCATGTGTGTGTATGTATGTGTGTGCATTTATGCATGTATATATGTATATATGTATGTATGTGTGTGCATGTATGTGTGTATGTATATATGTATGTATGTATATATGCATGCATATGTGTGTATGTATGTGTGTGCATTCATGTATGTGTGTATGTATATATGTATGTATGTGTAAATATATGTATGCATGTGTGTGTATGTACGTGTGTGCATTTATGTATGTATGTATATATGCATGCATGTGTGTATGTATATGTGTGCATTCATGTATGTGTGTATGTATATATGTATGTATGTATATATGCATGCATATGTGTGTATGTATGTGTGTGCATTCATGTATGTATGTATGTATATATGTATGTATATGTGTGCATGTATGTATGTGTGTATGTATATATGTATGTATGTATATATGCATGCATATGTGTGTATGTATGTGTGTGCATTCATGTATGTGTGTATGTATATATGTATGTATGTGTAAATGTATGTATCCATGTGTGTGTATGTATGTGTGTGCATTTATGTATGTATACAACAAACAACAACATGCATTTTAAGGACATTTTCCCTGCCAGAGCGGGGTTAGCCTTGCGAGCCCCATGACAATCTTCTCCATTTTGGCCTATTTTCTGCATCTCCCCTTGTTAACCCCCTTGCCCGCATTTCTTCTTCCACCATCTTTAGCCAAGTCTTTATCGGTCTTCCCCGTCCTCTACTTCCTTCTACATTCATTTCCATCACTCTTCTCAACCAGTCACTTTCATCCTTCCTCAACACATGACCAAACCATCTCAACCTGTTCCTCTTCACAGCATCAATCACAGGCTCTATTCCCATCATCTTTCGCAATTCATCATTTGTCTTCCTCTCTCTCAACGATACTTCACACATCCACCGAACCATTCGCATTTCCACCCTTTCCAGCCTTCGTTGCTGCTCTACGTTCATTACCCATGTCTCGCTCCTATAAATCATAACACTTCTCACACATGCAGCCCGTTGTGTACCCCGGTTTAGAATAGGTACACCGTATCCCTGCGTGTCGTAAGAGGCGACTAAAAGGGTTGGCGTCAGGAGGGGCATCCGGCCATAAAAAACATTGCCTCAAAAAGAGAACCATGACAATTGCATTTATGTATGCATGTATATATGTATATATGTATGTATGTGTGTGCATTTATGTATGTGTGTATGTATATATGTATGTATGTGTAAATGTATGTATCCATGTGTGTGTATATATGTGTACATTTATGTATGTATGTATGTATATATGTATGTATGTGTAAAGTTTTGGCTTCCAAGTTCGGTTGTATGCATTAATGAAATGAATTATTTTACAAAAAAAAATTTTTTTAATAAAAATTTTACAAAAGATCTTGTATACAAAAAAATAAAAAATAAAAAACTTTAGTTCCGAGTAAAATGTCAAGGACATTCAAGGTGTTTGTTGACCTTTAGCAACCTCTACGAGTTATAACCTTTATGTACCATAGGATACATTTCGGAAGCTTTAATAATGTGGTTCAAACGTGGCAACAAGCAAAAGGCAACCAGACCCCCGATTGATGAAAACGCTAAGGAGCCACCTGCCACAATGTACAGGTGCGCGATGTTTGCCGACGTCGAAACGTTAAACGCGTCTCCGTTTCATGAGCTCATCGCCCTCCTCTTCCCTCCCTCCTCGACGCACATGGACCGTCGCCCGTGTGGCCGACAGTCCCAAGGAAAGCCTCGCGCTCTGACCCACTTTATACGGCACCTCACAGGTCGATAATCAGCCATTCGAATCTCCCCCGCAGGTTAATGTGTTGACTGTCAGGTCAATTGAAAACAACCTTTTAAAATGTTACTTGTATGGGGATTAAATTTTGAGCGCGCGCCTCGCTCGTGCAATAGCGCAGGGGTCGCGCGCAGATCGATGTCGCTACGAACGAGAAATTGATCCGCGGAGCGTTACCTTTATTGGGGTCGCGATTCGGAATTGCGCGTCTGGTACCTGCGCACTTCGGATCGCAAATCGAAAACAGAGACGAGATCCTCCGCTTGTGCAGCGTCGCAAATTGAGCGGCATTTCGATTATTCACGTGTCGCGGCTCGTTTCTTAAAGCCGAGAAATGAACAGCAAGAGGAAAAAAGGTACAGAATAAACGCTGCTTCACGTACTCCGTACAGGTGACTGCATGGGATAGGTAGGTCATCGTGGCTTGGTGTCCATTTTACAACTTCTTCGGGAATACCGACTGCACTCAACTTTTAAACAATGGGAACTCAGCGACCCGACAATATCAATTGTCCCATTGTCTCTAACAAAGCCGTGGGAAAGGGAAAGGGAATTGCTCGGTTCAAACTGTCGCAAGAATTACTTGGGAAATTCCACTTTAATATTAAAGTCCGAATCAGTAAGTCCGTGTCCCGCACACTAAAACGTCCGCAATCAACACTGAAATGAACATACTTCTGGAAATTGTAAAACATATAAAATTATTTGTTCCGTTTATTGAGCTCCGAGCGATGGTTGTTCGTCGCACGAATCACATCACGTGGTGTGGCAAGAGAATCACGAGGAAAACACAGTCCTGAGAATTTTTGTTCAGGGAACATCCTGAAATCTTGCGGCACATCTGGCTTTCAGGTAATGTGGGGCAAGATTCCCCCCTCATCCTCAGTCCTGGTTATAGATTCAGTATCCTGAGCGTCTACACCATGAGAGGGCTCCTTGAGTGAAGGCACAACGGGAGGGGTTGTGGCAATGTTGCCCCACCTTACTGTCTCCACTTAAAGGGGGTTGTAAACGGACAGAAGATGCAGTTTTGGGGGATTATGTTAATCCATACAACATTCACGAAGTACCATTGTATGGTGAATAAAACACAACGTTTGGTGTTTCTGTTCTGCCAAACTACAGTCTTACTAATTCCATATTCATCGAAGGGAAACTCAGATGGATTAAGTGGGAAAATGTCGGACACATTCAACAAGTTATTCACGACAAATTAATCTCCAAACAATATCGTTCATATCTGTTAAAGTTCATTGTTTATATACATTAAATCTTTTCAATCGCATGTTTAAATGCGTAATTTCGTGTGTGTGACGAGGTGTGTTTACATGTGTGTGTTTGTGTATATATTATACATGGTGTTTACATGTGTATATATGTGTTTACGTGTGTGTGTGTGTGTGTGTGTGTGTGTTTGTACGTTTGTATGTGCGTGTGTGTTTACATGTGTGTATATGTATGCGTTTACATATGTGTATAAATGTGTGTTTACATGTGGGCATATGTTTGTTTACATGTGTGTATATGTTTGTGTTTACATGTGTGTATAAGTGTGTGTTTATATGTGTGTATAAGTGTGTGTTTACATGTGGGTATATGTTTGTTTACATGTGTGTATGTGTGTGTGTTTACATGTGTGTATACATGTGGGTATATGTTTGTTTACATGTGTGTATATGTGTTTGTTTACATGTGTGTATAAGTGTGTGTTTACATGTGTGTATAAGTGTGTATTTACATGTGTGTGTTTACATGTGGGTATATGTTTGTTTATGTGTGTGTGTGTGTGTGTGTGTGTGTGTGTGTGTTTACATGTGTATATACGTATTTACGTGTGTGTGTGTGTGTGTGTGTGTGTGTGTGTGTGTGTGTGTGTGTGTATGTGTTTACATGTCTGTGTGTGTGTTGAGATGCGTGTGTGTGTGTGTGTGTATGTGTTCATGTGTGTGCTTACATGTGCATATGTGTGTGTGTTTACATGTGTGTGGTATATATATATGTGTGTGTGTGTGTGTGTGTATATATATATATATATATAGAAAAATTGCATTTTTGTTCAGTAAATATTTTTCTTACTATTATCTATCTATAATTCCAGTAATCTCTGTCTGTCTGTACGTTTGTCTGTGACCGCTGTTTCTCGACAACCACGGGTCCGATATACTTTTAACTTGCCAGGTATATTGCTGGGGACCCGAGGATGTGCCTTTTCAAGGTTTCATATTAATCGGACAATTACTTACCGAGCTATGTCCAAAAAACGATTCAACCAATCAGAGAGCAGCGAACGATCGCGTGTGCCGAACGTGGCGGGCACACTCTGCCTCGGATGGCACATTTGAGAGCGTATTCATTTATTTCACGTTTGCAAACTATGTTGGCGTTAAACTATGTTTTACAACTAATAAAAACGAATTTGCGATTCATTCGCTTTCCTGCGCGTTTGTGCACGCGATGGCGATTTCTTTACCAAACTCCGGAAGCCGTTCGCTTTGGACCAAACCATTGCATGTAAATAGAGGGGGGGGATTGTCACCACTCGCAAGCCGTTCGCTTTGGACCAAACCATTTCATGTAAATAGAGGGGGGGGATATAATTTTAGATATAGATATAGTACGGGCATGCCCTAGTAATATAGAATAACGATATGAAATGTGAAGTTGCTGCACAAAATAAAAGTAAATTGCGCTTTTCACCCAACATGGGTGTGTGTGTGTATACATGTATTTGTGTATGTATATATTTATATATATATATATACATACACATATATATATATATATATATATATATATATATATATATATATATATATATATATATATATATATATATATATATATATACACAGTCACGTGAAAAAGTAAGTGCACCCCATGTAAAATGTTGACTTTTTCAACATATTTCAACATACAGCTATTTGATTTTCATTTCAACAATATTGACAGATAAAGGTGATATAATATAACAAATATCATGAAACATTTACATTTTGTAGTCCATTGTATAATTTAAATAAACATAAATGCAAATTTCGCATGTGGAAAAAGTAAGTACACCCCTACATTTATCACTACTTCAAAAACCTAAAATTAGAATCAGGTGCACCAGCTCATGTGCAAATGATTAGAACATCGTTAGAGAGGATCTTGGAGGAAACTGTCTGATTTGAACTTCAGACATTTAGTTTGGTTTGCTCTTTGTTGTTGAAGTGTGCAGTGTCACCATGCCTAGATCAAAAGAGCTCTCTGAGGCCTTCAGAAAGAAGGTTATGGGTGCCTACGAGTATTGGAAGGGATTTAAAAAGATCTCCAAACAATATGAAATCAATCATTCGACTGTCCGGTAGATCATCTCCAAGTGGAGAAGATCCCAAACAACTGCCAAGTTGTTCAGGCCAGGCCGCCCCGGCAAGTTCAGCCCGAGAGCAGACCGCAAGATGCTGAAAGAAGTCTCGAAGAACCCCAGAATGTCATCACGGGACCGACAGGTTGCTCTTGCCACTGTTGATGTCAAAGTGCACGAGTCTACCATTAGAAAGAGGCTGCACAAATTTGATCTACATGGGAGGTGTGCCAGGAGGAAACCTTTGCTGTCCAGAAAGAACATCAGGGCAAAACTAAAGTTTGCCAATGAACACCTTGGCAAAGACCAGCACTTCTGGAGCAATGTGCTCTGGACAGATGAGTCAAAGGTAGAGTTATTTGGCCACAGTACCAGAAGACATGTTTGGCGAAAACCAAAGACAGCATTTGACCACAAGAACCTGATACCAACTATAAAGCATGGTGGTGGAAATATTATGGTTTGGGGTAGCTTTGCTGCATCAAGGCCTGGGCAGCTCACCATCATAGAATCCACTATGAATTCTTCATTGTACCAGAGGGTGCTTGAGGATAATGTGAGGCCATCTGTCGGAAAGTTGAAGCTCAACCGAAGGTGGACCTTACAACATGACAATGACTCTAAACATACCAGTAAATCCACCAAGGAATGGCTGAAAAGAAAGAAATGGAGGGTTCTGGAATGGCCAAGTCAAAGCCGGGATCTAAATCCCATCGAGATGTTGTGGGGGGATTTGAAACGAGCTGTGCATGCAAGAAACCCCTCAATCATCGCACAGCTGAAAGAATTCTGCATGGAGGAGTGGGCAAAAATTTCTCCCAGACGATGTCAGAGACTGGTAGACAGTTATAAGAAACGCCTACTTGAGGTTGTTTCTGCCAAAGGTGGCAATACCACCTATTAGAGCCAAGGGTGTCCTTACTTTTTCCACATGCGAAATTTGCATTTATGTTTATTTAAATTATACAATGGACTACAAAATGTAAATGTTTCATGTTATTTGTTATATTATATCACCTTTATCTATCAAAATATTGATGAAATGAAGATCAAATAGCTGTATGTTGAAATATGTTGAAAAAGTCAAACCTTTACATTATGGGGTGTACTGTCTTACTTTTTCACGTGACTGTATATATATATATATATATATATATATATATATATATATATATATATATATATATATATATATATATATATTCATATATATATATATATAGATGTATAGATGTATATACATATATAATTGTGATGCTCTTGCAAAGTTGGCAGCTTGAATGTGCATCTATATTATATAATTGTCATGAGGAGTTATATTATATAATCTCAAATCCTGCAGAAGCTCAGGTGTGCAGTCTGTTAAAACGCACCTCACACAGATTCAAAACAAAGCCGCAAAATGCTCAGTTACGGGACTAATAAAGGAGGGAATGATTCAGTGCGAGGTGGGGGGGCGAGGGGAGAAGCCCCTAAAGCGATGCGCCGAATGAATTGTAAAGAAGACTTTTGCAAAGCGATAAAATGCGTAATTTTTGTGCAGTCAGTAAATAAGTGTCGGCACGTCCCGTGAAAGTGCACAAGAGAGCGCAGCGCTATTATTTAATACAATCCACCATGGTAGTGCCTCGTTCGGTCGCGCACCCCGAGCGTGGTGCCAACACCATTTGTCCGCCTCGGATTGTGCTACCCCCGGGGCTAAACTCCGCAATGTCCTTGCCTCCCTCGGGGCGCCTTCCTCCGCCGTCGATGGCGACGCGTCCGTCCCTCCGCACGGAGGAAACTATAACATTGCGCGGAGAGATTGTCCGCCTCGAGGAACGCGTTATGAACAACAACTACTATAACTACGAACGGTTCGCACGAGGCGTTTCACGCTCGCGGAACAATTACTTTTAATCGATTCGGTCACATCTTCGATGCGATAACGTTCAGTGTTGGGATTAACGAAAGCGGTGTAATTAAACATTGCACGAAGGGGACAAAAACGCGCACAAGATGATAGCTTTTTGTTTACCGCGCGAACAACTTTGATATATTAGAATTAGAGGAAGCGCGACTTTGGTGCAGCTGCTGCACAACTTGATCGTTTTCAATGAATCTCAGCGAAAAAGACAATTGTTAATATGGACGTACAGAGAGAGACAGAGAGATAAATTAATTAAAGAGAATTGATTTACATATATGTATGTATGTACGTATGTGTATGTATGCATGCATGTAGTATGTATGTGTATGTATGCATGCATGTATGTATGTATGTGTATGTGTATGTGTATGTATGTATGTATGTATGTATATATGTGTATGTATGCATATATGTGTATGTATGTATGTATTTATATATGTATGTATGTATGTACGTTTGTATATATGTATGTATGTGTATGTATCTATGTATGTATGTATGTATGTCTATATGTATGTGTGTATCTGTATATGTATGTATATAATATGTGTATATGTATGTATATGTATGTATATATGTGCATATGTATATATATGTGTATATGTATGTATATATGTGTATATGTATATATATATATTATATGTATATATATTATGTGTATATGTGTATGTGTATGTATATATTATATATATTATGTGTATATGTATATATACACACATACATACACACACACACACACACACACACACACACACACACACACTTGTGGTTGGTTCAGTGGTCGAGCTCCACCATTTACCGGCTAAACGCATATTACGCATTGCTCTGACGTCTCCCCACCACAGCCTATGGTCTTGATGTCATAAGTTGCTGATCCTATTGCGAGCGTAATTTTAGCCTCCCCAGCAGTCCCGCGGTATATATACTCGGCAGCAGCTCCAAGTCTGCTTCAGCTCATGGTTTCGTGCTCGTCTCCCAATGGGTACCACTCTCCATCATCACCACGTTCCGACTTCTCTGGGACTAGATCTTCCTACAACGGTCTTGTAGTCCCCAGAGTTTCGATTGTTCAGGTTTTCCTGTTTCTTTCTTCGACGTCTCTAGTTTCAAGCACAAGGTAACGTTCGCATTGCGCGTTATCTCCGGTTTTATTTTACTTTCTTTATTTTTTTGAAATATATTTCCAAACCAGTTCTTGCACATCCGCGTGTACCATGATCGTGTACACACATACAAGGCATTATATTGCAGACATCGTTACATATACATACATATAATTTGATATACATATATATGTATATATATACAGAGGAGGTGTTATTCGGTTGATTGTAAACTTTCGTTGTGAAGTTCGTAAGTTGCTGTGACATTGTAAAGTGCACTTTTTGCATCCTGGGTTATTGCAATATTGTTTTTAAACGCGTCGTCGAGTTCGCTTCTTCGTAACGTCTTCCCACGCGCCTGTGCAGTTTCAATGGATTTTCCCATCCACCAGCTTCTGGGTCGCCAGGAGAAGGCGCCGAGCCCTGACGGTATCATGGCGGGTGAGCGCGCCGCGGAGGCACGACCACCCGGCAGCGCGTCCCCGAAACCCAACCAGGTGGGCGAGGTGGTCTTGTACGGCGTGCCGATCATTTCTCTGGTCATCGACGGTTTCGAGCGCCTGTGTCTGGCCCAGATCTCGAACACCCTACTCAAGAACTTCAGCTACAACGAGATCCACAACCGGCGCGTGGCGCTCGGCATCACGTGCGTGCAGTGCACCCCGGTGCAGCTGGAGCTGCTGCGGCGCGCGGGGGCCATGCCCGTGTCGTCGCGCCGATGCGGGATGATCACCCGGCGGGAGGCCGAGCGCCTGTGCAAGTCCTTCCTGGGGGAGCACGACCCGCCCAAGCTTCCCGAGAACTTCGCGTTCGACGTGACGCACGCGTGCGCCTGGGGGTGCCGCGGCAGTTTCATCCCGACCCGCTACAACAGCTCCCGCGCAAAGTGCATCAAGTGCGCCTTCTGCAACCTGTTCTTCTCTCCGAACAAGTTCATCTTTCACTCGCATCGCACCACCGACGCCAAGTACGTGCAGCCAGACGCGGCGAACTTCAACTCGTGGCGCCGTCATCTCACGCTCACCGACAAGAATCCCTCCGAAGAGCTTCTGTGTGCCTGGGAAGACGTCAAAGCCATGTTTAACGGTGGCAGCAGGAAGCGCGCTCTCGTCCCAAGGGTCGTCGGAGAGAAGTGCCCACAGGGTGTGATGGGTCCTCAGGGCAAGACCATCGAGGCGATGATAAAACGGAGCCGGTTCGGGGACGACGAGTGCGTTCGGTTGAGCGGAGACCCTCTGCGAGATTACCCCTCCGTGCCCGTGCCTGGGAAGGCTCTGGGTCTTGCTCCGGCGCCACCATTACCCATGTACCCGGGATTCCACCCCATGACGCCGCACGGGTTGTGTCTGAAGAAAGACGAAACGCCTCCGCTCTACGGTCAGGGTCAGAACATCTTTAACGTCCTCTGTCCGACAAACAAAGACTCCATCTTCTCACCCTTCTACATGCTGTGGCACTTACAGCACGTCAACGGCGGTCTCCCTCTTCCCAAATATCCCTTTTCCCAACTCAACAAGTACACCGCGTACTGGATCAACAACATGTCGGCGCCCGGGGTCTCCTCGGAGCTCGGGCTGGAGAGCGACCAGGAAAGCCTGACGCACGCAGGGAGCGGCACGGACAGCGAGCGCTCGTCCAGCGCACAGTCCCGCCGGGACGAGGACGACGACTCGCGGTCGATACGCGGGACCCGGGGCGGCGACCCCGCGGGGAAAGCGAGGCAACACCAGGGCTACTTCTCGGCGTTTCGTCCCGTCGCTAACGACGCCGAGAGCATCGCCAAGCTGCACGGCAAGGAGAGCGGCCCGTTCGGCTCGTTTCGGGACGGGATGACGCCGTCGGACACGCTCCTGGGACTCTCGGCGGCGGAAGGAGCGCGGGCGGAGGAGCGAGCGGACGGGGAGTACAAGTGGTCGTATAAGGAGCGCTCGCCGTCGTCGTGCGGCCCGAGGGGTACTTGTGACGGGCAGGCCTCGGGGGATCACGCAGGTCGCTCCGAAAGCACGGACGCCAACAAGGTAAATACATTTCACCCTCCGCATGACATTAACGCGCCATTAAATCACGTCGATGCCCTCTAGGCCATTCGTGCATCGCACTCGATAAACGCCTCCCGTCTCTTTTATCCATAATCTATTACATAATTCCTCAAAGCCGTTTAGCCTGGGTTCAAATCCTGGCCCCGGCTATAAACTGCCGTCCTGGTGTTTCACGGGCGTTGAGATTCATGTATCACCTGACGGACGTTAAATACCGCAGGATGTCATTTACAAAGAGCTGGCGAGCTATCGCCGGCACCATGAACAAATCACAAATTCCTGCTCAAACTTTAGTCGAATCGAACGTCAGGCCTGGCCAGCCTGTTCGTGAAAGGCTTGTGCCAAAACTTCCCCTGGCCACCACCACAAGAACGTGGGAATAAGTGTGACACTTAAAGAGGAAGAAGATTCTACCGTGTGTGTGTGTGTGTGTGTGTGTGTGTGTGTGTGTGTGTGTGTGTGTGTGTGTGTGTGTGTGTGTGTGTGTGTGTGTGTGTGTGTGTGTGTGTCCGTCCAAGTGCTTGAGCTAAAACTTAGTGAGACAATGAAATTATAGTATTATGATGTCACGTGCTATATTCTACTTCAAGAGTTCGGCCTGAGAGCCCATATTAAAGAAGAAGAAGACTGTTTCATCCGCACTATTTGAACAGCGTGTAAATTACTCATCATTCTGAGCACGGAATGTCCTAATTTCCCGAGGTTTTTTCACAAACACCTCATAACATGTGACCTCCACCTCACGTCACCTGAGTGACTACACACGGGACTGAACGTTTCATAGTTGTGATTTTCTTTCCCATGCTCTGCAGGTGTGTGGAGACAAAACGGGGGCTTCTGGGGGTGGACGAGGAATGGGTGAAACGTACTCGGGAAAGATCCGCTTCGACCCAGGTAAGTTTGCACCTGACTTTCATAAACTCATGAAAAGTTTTACATTAAGCTAGATTTAACGTCTTTTGTATTGAATTCTGATCAATTCACATTTTATTTATCTCTGTTTTCAGTTTCCAACATCTCAGAAGAATACAAGGGACTCGAGTATCCACCCTACTTCCCAAATGGTATCGGATATTTGTGTTGTGACGTCTTGTCTAGTTTCATTGTAAGACGTGTGAGTTGAAGTGTGCAAGACCAAATGTTCCTTCTCACAAAGTGTTTTCTCCCACAGAAAATCTCCACACGTTGCTGCTTCATCAAATGGCCGTCAGGCGGAAAATCGAACAGGAATTCCAGTCGCTAAAAGGTTCGTCAAAGCGATCCATTTGGTCAAACTTGGATCATTCACTGCATGGAAAGCGAGATTTTATACTCTTTATTGTGTCATTTTTAAAGATTATTACAAAATACCATCTCACTACAGCGTTTGCATGGATGGTGGTATTTTTTATCGCATCCTTACACTTGCCACACACACTTACACTTACATCACACTACATCCTTGTGTAGCGATATCGCACACTTATACAGCAATATCACACCCTGACACCAACATCACACACTTATATAGCAATATCACACCCTGACACCTACATCACACACTTATACAGCAATATCACACCCTGACACCTATATCACCCACTTATACAGCAATATCACACCCTGTCACCTACATCACCCACTTATACAGCAATATCACACCCTGACACCTACATCACACCCTTATATAGCGATATCACACCCTGACACCTATATCACCCACTTATACAGCAATATCACACCCTGACACCTATATCACCCACTTATACAGCAATATCACACCCTGACACCTACATCACACACTTATACAGCAATATCACACCCTGACACCTACATCACACACTTATACAGCAATATCACACCCTGTCACCTACATCACACCCTTATATAGCGATATCACACCTGACACTTACATCACACCCTAACATCGTGATATCACATGCTGACATCTACATCACGCACTTATATAGTAATATCACACCCTGACACCTACATCACACCCTTATATAGCAATATCACACCCTGACACCTACATCACACCCTTAAATAGTAATATCACACCCTGACACCTACATCACACCCTTATATAGCAATATCACACTCTGACACCTACATCACACACTTACATAGCAATATCCCACCCTGACATCTACATCACACACTTATACAGCAATATCACACCCTGATACCTACATCACACCTTTATATAGCAATATCACACCGTGACACCTACATTACACACTTATATAGCAATATCACACCCTGACACCTACATCACACCCCCACATAGCAATATCACACCCTGACACCTACATCACACCCTTATATTGCAATATCACTCCCTGACACCTACCCTGATCACGCCCTGACACTTACATCACACCCTTATATAGCAATATCACACCCTGACACTTACATCACACCCTTATATAGCAATATCACACCCTTATATAGCAATATCACACCCTGACACTTACATCACACCCTTATATAGCAATATCACACCCTGACACTTACATCACACCCTTATATAGCAATATCACACCCTTATATAGCAATATCACATCCTGACACTTATATCACACCCTTATATAGTGATATCACACCCTGACACTTACATCACACCCTTATATAGCGATATCACACCCTGACACTTACATCACACCCTTATATAGCGATATCACACCCTGACACCTACATCACACCCTTATATTGCAATATCACTCCCTGACACCTACCCTGATCACGCCCTAACCCTTACATCACACCCTTATATAGCAATATCACACCCTGACACCTACATCACACCCTTATATAGCAATATCACACCCTTATATAGCAATATCACACCCTGACACTTACATCACACCCTTATATAGCAATATCACACCCTTATATAGCAATATCACACCCTGACACTTACATCACACCCTTATATAGCAATATCACACCCTGACACTTACATCACACCCTTATATAGCAATATCACACCCTTATATAGCAATATCACATCCTGACACTTATATCACACCCTTATATAGTGATATCACACCCTGACACTTACATCACACCCTTATATAGCGATATCACACACTTATATAGTGAAATCACACCCTGACACTTACATCACACCCTCATATACCTCACAGTGTGGCTTGGGTGCATCCTCCATGCAGACATCGATACTTTAATCTCTCCTATAAGAGAGGTCTGTCAGTCTGTGTCACCATTTTTCTCAGAGATGTCCAAACGGATCTTCATCAAACTTTTAGAAGTTCATCAATGAGTGTCGTGGACTGTTTTAGGCAAAATAGATTTGAAAATTTTGAAAGAAGAAGTTGGATTTTTTTTCATATCTTTATCATGCCTACGTTTTTGTAACTATGTGAAAGGTAATAAGAAATGATCCCCAACCCCATACCTTAGTGGGTTTGGGAGGTGTTTTAGGCTCTGACAAAAAAAATGAGAAAGAAAAAACAAAATTTGATTTCTTCAAAATGTCAACAGGTTTAGAACAGCACCTGACAACATTGGTTACCACAGAAAGTATTCACACCCCTTGACTTTTTCACATTTTGTTGTGTTACAGCCTGAATTGAAAGTGGATTAAATTGAGATTCTTTTGTTACTGAATTCCACATAATACCTCATAATGTCAAAGTGGAATTCTTTAAAAAAAAGTTTTTTACATCATTAAAAATGAAAAGCTCAAATGTGTTCAATCAATAGGTACAGTCACGTGAAAAAGTAAGTACACCCCATGTAAAGTTTTGACTTTTTCAACATATTTCAACATACAGCTATTTGATCTTCATTTCAACAATATTGATAGATAAAGGTGATATAATATAACAAATATCATGAAACATTTACATTTTGTAGTCCATTGTATAATTTAAATAAACATAAATGCAAATTTCGCATGTGGAAAAAGTAAGTACACCCTTGGCTCTAATAGGTGGTATTGCCCCCTTTGGCAGAAACAACCTCAAGTAGGCATTTCTTATAACTGTCTACCAGTCTCTGACATCCACTGGGAGAAATTTTTGCCCACTCCTCCATGCAGAATTCTTTCAGCTGTGCGTTGTTTGAGGGGTTTCTTGCATGCACAGCTCGTTTCAAATCCCCCCACATCTCGATGGGATTTAGATCCGGGCTTTGACTTGGCCATTCCAGAACCCTCCATTTCTTTCTTTTCAGCCATTCCTTGGTGGATTTATTGGTATGTTTAGGCTCATTGTCATGTTGCAAGGTCCACTTTCGGTTGAGCTTCAACTTTCCGACAGATGGCCTCACATTATCCTCAAGCACCCTCTGGTACAATTAAGAATTCATAGTGGATTCTATGATGGTGAGCTGCCCAGGCCCTGATGCAGCAAAGCTGCCCCAAACCATAATATTTCCACCACCATGCTTTACAGTTGGTATCAGGTTCTTGTGGTCAAATGCTGTCTTTGGTTTTCGCCAAACATGTCTTCTGGTACTGTGGCCAAATAGCTCTACCTTTGACTCATCTGTCCAGAGCACATTGTTCCAGAAGTGCTGGTCTTTGCCGAGGTGTTCATTGGCAAACTTTAGTCTTGCCCTGATGTTCTTTCCGGATAGCAAAGGTTTCCTCCTGGCACACCTCCCATGTCGATCAAAATTTGTGCAGCCTCTTTCTAATGGTAGACTCGTGCACTTTGACATCAACAGTGGCAAGAGCTACCTGTAGGTCCGTGATGACATTCTGGGGTTCTTAGAGACTTCTTTCAGCATCTTGCAGTCTGCTCTTGGGCTGAACTTGCTGGGGCGGCCTGGCCTGAACAAGTTGGCAGTTTGTTTGGAATCTTCTCTACTTGTAGATCATCTTCAGGACAGTCTAATGATTGATTTCAAATTGTTTGTAGATCTTTTTAAATCCCCTCCCAGACTCGTAGGCATCTATAATCTTCTTTCTGAAGGCCTCAGAGAGCTCTTTTGATCTCGGCATGGTGATGCCGCACACTTCAACAACAAAGAGCAAACCAAACTAAATGTCTGAGGTTTAAATAAGACAGGTTCCTCCAAGATCCTCTCTAATGATGTTCTAATCATTTACACCTGAGCTGGTGCACCTGATTCTAATTTTAGGTTTTTGAAGTAGTGATAAATGTAGGGGTGTACTTACTTTTTCCACATGCGAAATTTGCATTTATGTTTATTTAAATTATACAATGGACTACAAAATGTAAATGTTTCATGATATTTGTTATATTATGTCACCTTTATCTGTGAATATTGTTGAAATGAAGATCAAATGGCTGTATGTTGAAATATGTTGAAAAAGTCAAAACTTTACATGTGGTGTACTTACTTTTTCACATGACTGTATATTCAACCCCTTTGCTATGACACTCCAAATTGAGCTCAGGTGCAATTTCCTTTGATCATCCTTAGGATGTTTCTACATCTTGATTTGAGTCCACCTGTGGCCAATTCAATTGATTGGACATGTTTTAGAAAGAAACATCTTTCTACATAAGGTCCCACAGTTGACAGTGTATGTCAGAGCAGAAACTCTACCATGAGGTTAAAGGAACTGTCCGTAGAACTCGGAGATAGAATTGTGAGGAGGCATAGATCTGGGAAAGGGTAAAAAAAAAAACAATTTCTCGAGCGTTGAATGTCCCAAGAGCACAGTAAGCTTCATCGTTAGGAAATAGAAAGAATACAGAACTACCCAGACTCTTCGTAGAGCTGGCTGTCCTACCAAACTGAGCAACCGGGCAGGAAGGACCTTGGTCACGGAGGTGACTAAGAACCCAATGACCACTCTGACAGAACTACAGAGTTTCTTTGCCAAGATGGGAGAACCTGCCAGAAGGAGAACAGATCTTTGCAGCACTTTGCAGATCAAAGACTGTGCTACCAAATATTTTGAAAAGCACTTCAAAATCGTAGGCTTAATGGGAGAGTGGCCAGACGTAAGCCACTCCTGAGAAAAAGGCACATGACAGCACACCTGGAGTTTGCAAAAAGTCACATGAAAGACAGAGTATGAGGCAAAATATAAATTGAACTCTTGGCCTGAATGCAAAGCGCTATCTCTGGCAGAAATCGTGCACAGCTTATCACCCATTTCCCACCATGAAGCGTGGTGGTGGCAGCATCATGCTATGGTGATGCTTTTCAGTGGCAGTGACTAGGAGATTTGTAAGAACAGAGGGAAAAATTAAAGGAGCCAAATACAGGCAAATCCTTGAGGAGAACCTGCTTCGGAGTGCTAAAGACTTTCCACTGCGGTGAAAATTTACATTCCAACAGGACAGTGACCCCAAGCATACAGACAAAGCAACACCGGAATGACTTCAGAACAAGAAAGTGAAAGTGCTTGAATGGCCCAGCCAAAGCCCAGACTTGAATCCCATTGAGAATCTGAGGAAAGACTTGAAGATTGCTCTTCACCGATGCTTCACATCCAATTTGACAGAGCTTGAGCAAATCTGTAAGGAAGAATGGGAGAAACTGTCCAAATCCAGATGTGTGAAGCTGATACAGACATACCCAAGAAGACTCGAAGCTGTAATGGCTTCCAAAGGTGCTTATACGAAGTACTGACTTGGTGGGTTGAATACTTATCTGAATTAGATATTTCTGTATTTCATTTTTAATTGTTTTGGAAAAAAAAATGGGGAAACAAATTCCACTTTGACATTATGGGGTATTATGTGCAGACCAGTGACAAAAAATCTCAGTTTAATCCATTTTAAATTTAGGCTGTAACACAATAAAATGTGAAAAACAGTCAAGGGGTGTGAATACTTTCTGAAGGCACTATAAACAGTCAAGTCAAGAAGTGTGAATACTTTTTGAAGGCACTATAGGAGAATGACCCCAAACACTTCAAAAGGCACCCAGGAATGGTTCAAGACAAAACGCTGGACTGTTTGAAGTGGCCAGCAATGAGTCCAGACCTAAATCCCATTGAACACCAGTGAGATCTGAAAACAGCAGTTGGGAGAAGGCACCTTTCAAATCTGGGAAAACTGGAGCAGTTTACACAAGAAGAGTGGGCCTAACTGCCAGTAACTGCCAGAGGTGTAGGAAGCTCATTCATGGCTATACGAGGTGCTTGACTGCAGGTATTTTATCCAAAGACTGTGCTACCAACTATTAAGTCTAGGGTGTCAATAATTTGGACAATGCCTTTTCTATTTATTTTCTGATTTAAAAGGATACATTAAGTTCTGAATCAAAAACAAAGGTTCTGTATTATTAACAGTGAAATATAGAATTGTGGAAACCAAATACCTTTGTCAATTCCAACTTATTTTTAGAGTTATTTGAAAAAATTGCAAGGGTGACAATATTTTTGGCCATGACTGTATATACAGTACATTATTATTATTTCATTTTATTTTATTTTTTCATTAGATTTCTGTGTCCAACCTCAAAACTAGATTTCCAAATTCGTGGAGGTACAGTCATGTGAAAAAGTAAGTACACCCCATGTAAAGTTTTGACTTTTTCAACATATTTCAACATACAGCTATTTGATCTTCATTTCAACAATATTGATAGATAAAGGTGATATAATATAACAAATATCATGAAACATTTACATTTTGTAGTCCATTGTATAATTTAAATAAACATAAATGCAAATTTCGCATGTGGAAAAAGTAAGTACACCCCTACATTTATCATGACTTCAAATACCTAAAATTAGAATTTAGAGGCCCTCTGTCGGAAAGTTGAAGCTCAACCGAAGATGAACCTTGCAACATGACAATGACCCTAAACATACCAGTAAATCCACCAAGGAATGGCTGAAAACAAAGAAATGGAGGGTTCTGGAATGGCCAAGTCAAAGCCCGGATCTAAATCCCATCGAGATGTTGTGGGGGGATTTGAAACGAGCTGTGCATGCAAGAAACCCCTCAAACATCGCACAGCTGAAAGAATTCTGCATGGAGGAGTGGACCAAAATTTCTCCCAGTTGATGTCAGAGACTGGTAGACAGTTATAAGGAACGCCTACTTGAGGTTGTTTCTGCCAAAGGGAGCAATACCACCTATTAGAGCCAAGGGTGTACTTACTTTTTCCACATGCGAAATTTGCATTTATGTTTATTTAAATTATACAATGGACTACAAAATGTAAATGTTTCATGATATTTGTTATATTATATCACCGTTTTCTATTAATATTGTTGAAATGAAGATCAAATAGCTGTATGTTGAAATATGTTGAAAAAGTCAAAACTTTACATGGGGTGTACTTACTTTTTCACGTGACTGTAATCCTTCATTGGCATGTGCATATATCAGGCATATCCTGATAATCCATATTTATTGACTTATAATTGTTGTTATTGAAAACCTATTATTTTAATTATTGTAACCTAATATTATTGTATTGATCCTTATTTCTCATGTTATAAATGCCTGTATATAAATAGTACCCACACAGCCAGAGTACTAGATAGTGAGTGGGTGATATCATTTGCTTACCTCGCATAACATTTTCGATGGTATCCGAGATCAGGTTCCTGACTGGAATCCTAGCTTGATCGTAGCAGTGAATTCATTGGCAATGTTTCACTCCTTATCATCCAGGTTTTCCCATCTTTTAACACATTGACAATATTTTTGGAAATTGACGTCAGAAATTGGTATAATAGGGCCATTTTGAGCCGGCACAATGTGCAAACAACACCCCGTACGGGCCGCCATATTGGATCGAGGAAGCAGGAGACGGGTGTCGGTCAGCATACACAATACACATGGACACCATTGATTGGCTGTTCGCCACCGTCACATGGCAGCTGAGCACAATTTTTGGCGGTTGTTCCCTCGTTAATGAAGTGAATCGAAAATCAGGAATATTGGTGATTCCTAATCTCAACATCACCAAGTATATCTGGTGTGAAAATTGGGTTGCATAAAAAAAATTTGCATCAGTATGACAGCGCTAGAGTTTTTGACCATGGTCTAAAAGGCCTGTCTTTCGAGAGGGACAGACACAGAAAGAGCACAAAAAACTATAAATAGTAATATTTCTCAAAGCAATATAAAATATATGATTGTACATGGAATATTTTACTTTTTGCAATCAAATATTGTAATCACTTACAACTTACACTGTACAAAGAGAGAAGGTCAAAGCACCACAAAACACACGTGGAACGTAGACAATGTTGAGCTCTTCACCGCACCACCTTCCACGGCCGCTGCTGAAAGCAAAATGAAAAGCTTGGCGAGCACAGCTATTTATATCATTAGTTGCTATGGCAATATTCTATGAAGCATACCATTTCTTTATCCATTGTCCTGGGTGATGTGACCTGCAGGAGGCAGACAGAGACTGCACTGGCTGACTTTTATTCGTGGATATTTTCGTTTCGGAATTTTTCTGACTGTTTTGTGATTTTCCTGGGACATTGGCTTTGATTTGCTTCAGTATGCAAACTTTCAGCTTTCTACCTCACCTAGAAGGTGCTAAACATTTATATGAGTGGGTGAATGAATGATTGGTTAAAAAGAGCTTTGCAATCAGTGGTTAGAAAGAGCATCCTTGTACTTATACCTACAACACACCCTTACACCTACATCACACTCTCGCATATCTATATCACATCGTGATACCCACAACGTACAATACCCACATCACACCCATAAATCTCAAGCTGAAGCTCTAAAAGGCAGAAACATAGAATCAAAGTAGAAGACATCTCAACATTGTCAAACTCAAGTCTCAAGAAAACAGAAGACACTTTGTCATAGAGTTGAGAAAGCGTTTTCGGCCACTAACCATAAATAACCATAACCATAATAACACTAACCATAATTAACCCAAAATAGGAAGAAGACCAAGATGTCACGAAGAAATGGGACATCATTAAAGAGGTATACAACGAAACCGTACAGAAAGTCATTGGTTTTAGAAAGAAGAAATATAAAGAATGATTAACACCAGGGACATGGAAGAAAATTGACAAAAGGAAGCATTTGAAGGAATAGATGTTGAGCACAAAGCTACCGAGGCTCCGGGAACAGGTCAAACAAGCCTACAAGGCCAAAGATAAGGCAGTCAGGAAGAGTGAACACAAAGACAAGAGGCCATTTTTAGAGGAGTTACCTGGTAAAGCTGAACAGGTTGCAGTAAGGGGGGAGCTGTGCGGTAAAAACACAAATCACTCTGCCCCTGTGAAAGATAAAGGAGGGAATGTTATACGACCAGAGCGTCAGCAGCACCAAGATGGGTTCAACATTTCCGTGATGTCCTGAACAGCCCAGAGCCAGATGAACCAGCTGATCCTCTACCAGCGGAGGATATCCTTAGGGTCAACATTGAGCATTCCGAGGAAAAAGTCAGAGGTACATCACACTCAAACATTCCTACACCACACTCCCACATTCCTACATCACACTCTCACATACCTACATCACATTGTGATATACCTACATCAGACTCTCACATACCTACATCATATTGTGATATACCTACATCACACCCTTTCACCTACATCACACCCTTACACCTGCATCACACTCTCACATACGTACATCACACTCTCACATACCTACATCACATTGTGATATACCTAAATTTTATCCTTATACCTACAACTCATCCTTATACCTAAAACACATTATTTTACCTACAACACATTATTGTACATCAAAGTTGACCCCGAACATCAGATACGAATGACTAAGAACCCTCCTCAGCCCACTGTCATGTCAAGTCTTTCCTTGGGAAATCTGAACGTCGAACAATATACAAGACCTTCCTCTGCAATTCGATGGAATAATGCTGTCTCCTTCGGATTGGCGCCCCTGCTGCACACATTATACATCTTCATTTCGTAGAGATAAAGGCCCTCAAAATAATTGGAATCTCTTCCGATAAAATTGAATATGTGGGCCTGTTACTCAGCCTTTGAGGTTGCTGGCTTCTCTTGTCTTCCACCACCACCTCTCTGGTCTTGCACAAGCTACTCTTTCCGTGCACTGTCATTCCCCAAGGTTTCTGCTTGGTGCATGTGGTCTGCCAGTAACCCACTTCTTTTCCTGCAGATTTTTTTTCTTGCACGTGGAGCTATCTTCCTCAGTCTGTTCAATCTCATTCTTCCCTCCAGGGCTTGACGACAGCTGTTCGCCCAACCTCAGGTCATCCCCGTGATTTTTCTACCCTCATTAACCCTCCTCAGCCCTCCCCTTTTTTCGACGTTATTGTGTATTCTACTTTCTCTTTTCACCTTCCTTTCCTTTTTAATCTCTCCCCTCGCTGTTCCATCCCTGGTTTTCCCCTCTTCTTCTTTCATCCCTTTATTGCTGTGTGTGTGAGCTTGTATCAGCTTGTTCACGTCCACCCCACTGCCATGCCCTCCTCTACATCCTCTTGTTCTTCCCATCACTTATTATGTCTCCAAGTTTCCCTCTGTTATGTCCCTCTACCAGCTCTTGGTGTGTTTCCCTCCTTTCCATCGTGTCTTTTCTGTTCTATTCTGAACCATTCTATGACCTAGCTCTTTCGAGCGTTGACTTTGTCGATAGACAAATGTCAAAAGACAAAAGCCTCAAAATTCTTATGAGGCACAAAGCAATATAAAATATACAGTTCAAAAACAACAAACACTGGGAGTGATAACCTATATAAGGAACTTTTATTTTGAGAGTACAATACCTCAACACCATGAAGTATAATTAAGAGAAGGATAAAACCTCTGGCTAAATCTACACAACACAAAGCAGATCCTCATCCTGGTGAGTTTGTCCATACAGGTCAAGAATATAATAATGTTCTCAGGTGTATGATACAGCAGTGGGACATACCCAGCATAGAGTTGTAGTGTGAGGACAGATCTACTTCAATGTCCAGTCTGGGTATAACCGGGGGTTTTATCCTCCTGAATTGTCATTTTCCTGGCCACCTCTCCAGATCTGTTTGTGGACCACAGACAGGATGGTGCGTGCCAGACCAGTCCTCTTGTTCGGGATCCATGCAGATGCGGCAATAGTCATTACCTCGTACACGCGAGGTGAAAAGTGGAGTCAAGCAATTGGTTCACTTCTGTCTGCCTGTCCTGTCTACAAACGTCATTTTGTGATCGAGGAACAACTGCTTACTTTCAATTGAATGTTGTATTTTGAACATTAATCGGAAAATGAACCTGCAGTTTAGCAGTACTTTGGCTCTGAATTCATCCCGATCACACATGCGCGGAGAGGAGTGAAATAATATCTAACTCTGTCTGGCAGGCAAACAAATTTGAAAATCATTCCAAACAGGGAACTTACTGGATTTTAAGGATGTCATAAAGGACAACCTTCAAAATCTTTTTCTTTTTCAAATCCATTATATACTTGAACAATGTTGAACACAAATCGCATTTTAGCACTTTCAAAACCCTTCCTTTTAGCAGTACGTGAACAAAATATTACGCCAGTTTACGTCATCACGACCAATCAAATTTCCCGCTCGTATGCCCCGCCCATGTCCTTGTTTCTCAAGACAGCACAGGGTAAGGTGTTCTATAAACTCTCTATTGTGGTATGTTGGTTCCATTGTCATTTGTTCAGAGCAAGATCCTGGTACCATTACAGTGAAGGAGTTTGTATTTTATCATGAAATATACTTCAATATACCTATCACTCATATCACATATACTTTAATATACCTATCTTTAATATACCATCCCTATCTCCTCCTGTATGACTTATAGGTGCATTTGGTAGGATAAGTAAACCGTAGCATGCTCGGCACGTCATGTATTCTTCACCTATTACTCAACGATTATCATCACTATATGTTTGTCCGTTCATGGGTGGGGCTTACTCCGTTGAGGGAGGGGCTACACCCATTCTGGGAGGGGCTTCAAAAACAAATCTCCACTATTTTGTTTGCTCTGCATACCTATATATATATATATATATACCTACATTCACGTGAAAAAGTAAGTACACCCAATGTAAAGTTTTGACTTTTTCAACATATTTCAACATACAGCTATTTGATCTTCATTTCAACAATATTAATAGATAACGGTGATATAATCTATCTATAATTCCAGCAATCTCTGTGTGTATGTTTGTATGTTTGTATGTTTGTATGTTTGTATGTTTGTATGTTTGTATGTATGTTTGTCTGTGACCGCTGTTTCTCGACAACTACCGGTCCGATATACTTGAAACTTGCCAGGTATATTGCTGGGGACCCGAGGATGTGCCTTTTCAAGGTTTGAAATTAATCGGACAAGCAGTTACCGAGCTATGTCCAAAAAACGATTCAACCAATCAGAGAGCAGCGAGCTATCACGTGTGCCGAACGTGGCGAACAGACTCTGCCTCGGACGGCACATTTGAGAGCGTATTCATTTATTTCACGTTTGCAAACTATGTTGGCGCTATGTTGGCGTTAAACTATGTTTTAAAACTAATAAAAACTAATTTGCGATTCATCGTAACTGCGATATACGACCTTCCGGAGCTCCCGTGAGAGCGTGCGCCATTACGGATAGTAATTCAATTAAAAACATAAAAACATTGTCCCAATTCAGTCAGAGCGAAGGGCGTTGTTTTAAGCGAAGAGCGTTTTATTTTTCCCCTTAAATTCAGTCGCCGGACGGTGAAAGCTTTTTTTTGGGGGCAGCTACTGGCAGCGACGTACGGCCAATCACAGGACACGTTGTTGTGTCGACGTGCCGTGTTGTTTTCCCTCGCGGTTTGGAATGTTTTTCCTTTTCATTTCTTTTCTCTTCCTTACGGAAGTACGGGCATTTCCTTAAATTTGCGATTCTTTCGCTTTCCTGCGCGTTTGGGCACGCTATGGCGATTTCTTTACCAAACTCCGAAGCCGTTCGCTTTGGACCAAACCATTTCATGTAAATAGAGGGGGGGAATTGTCACCGTACTCGCAAGCCGTTCGCTTTGGACCAAACCATTTCATGTAAATAGAGGGGGGGGATATAATTTTAGATATAGATATAGTACGGGCATGCCCTAGTATAACAAATATCATGAAACATTTACATTTTATAGTCCATTGTATAATTTAAATAAACATAAATGCAAATTTCGCATGTGGAAAAAGTAAGTACACCCTTGGCTCCAATAGGTGGTATTGCCCCCATTGGCAGAAACAACCTCAAGTAGGCGTTTCTTATAACTGTCTACCAGTCTCTGACATCGACTGGGAGAAATTTTTGACCACTCCGCCATGCAGAATTCTTTCAGCTGTGTGATGTTTGAGGGGTTTCTTGCATGCACAGCTCGTTTCAAATCCCCCCACAACATCTCGATGGGATTTAGATCCGGGCTTTGACTTGGCCATTCCAGAACCCTCCATTTATTTATTTTCAGCCATTCCTTGGTGGATTTACTGGTATGTTTAGGGTCATTGTCATGTTGCAAGGTCCACCTTCGGTTGAACTTCAACTTTCCGACAGATGGCCTCACATTAACCTCAAGCACCCTCTGGTACAATGAAGAATTCATAGTGGATTCTGTGATGGTGAGCTGCACAGGCCCTGGTGCAGCAAAGCTGCCCCAAACAATAATATTTCCACCACCATGCTTTGCAGTTGGTATCAGGTTCTTGCAGTCAAATGCTGTCTTTGGTTTTCGCCAAAAATGTCTTCTGGTACTATGGCCAAATAGCTCTACCTTTGACTCATCTGTCCAGAGCACATTGTTCCAGAAGTGCTTGTCTTTGCCTTGGTGTTCATTGGCAAACTTTAGTCTTGCCCTGATGTTCTTTCTGGACAGCAAAGGTTTCCTCCTGGCACACCTCCCATGTAGATCAAATTTGTGCAGCCTCTTTCTAATGGTAGACTCGTGCACTTTGACATCAACAGTGGCAAGAGCTATCTGTAGGTCCCGTGATGACATTCTGGGGTTCTTAGTAGTGTAGCAGCATAGCAAACCTGTTGTGCATTTTGTGATACAAGCACCAAATTTGGCACAAATGTACATTAATATGTTGCGAACATTTTCAGATATTGGGCCACTTGAAATTCCGTAATTTTTTTTTTTCAAATTTTTTCAAATTTCGTAATTTCAAATTTTTCGGGTGACACCGTCACAATTTCGGTCTTCGAGGCCGGCCGATATAGTGGGGCGGCTTAGCCCAAATATTCAAAAGAATTGTGCATTTTGTGATACAAGCACCAAATTTGGCACAAATGTACATTAATATGTTGCGAACATTGTGTGGTCAGCAATGAAGACGAGAGTCTGAATTACATGTATGCAAAAGACCTTGTGAACCAGTGAAGCAAATACACGGGTAAGCATGAATTAAATCTAGGGCATGATATAATTTCCATGATGTTTACCTCTACACTCAATGGTGGAAGGAGGTAATGTTTTGATCCCAGCTTGTCTGTATGTCTGTTTGTCTGTTAGTCCACAAAATTCCAGACAAAGCTTGTAGTAGTGGTAGTTGTAGTGGTAGTGGTGATAACAGAAATTGTTATATAGAACTGAACTTATATTATTATTATATGCAGAAAATAACTTCATTTCTATATGCCCTGCAGTGGACAGGTTAATTGGTTTATGCACTGAAGGGGTCACCCTGGTGTGCACTGCTGTGTTCTGCCTCACTGAGTTGTTCAGGTATGATGTACTCAGCACAAGCTTCCGGTCGGCCCGGAGGTGGGGGTGCGGGGCCTGTCACGGAACGTCAAAACAAACGGCCTGCCGGGGCCGCCCAAAAGTCGGGCGTGAGGGGCGCGTCCACTAATGGAACGCCTCTCGCTTCCCAGATCGAGGGCCACGTGGTCAGGAGAACCTCGTCCCTTCCGGTCACACTTTGCCTATCGGCCGGCCTCGAAGACCGAAATTGTGACGGTGTCACCCGAAAAATTTGAAATTACGAAATTTGAAAAAATTTGAAAAAAGAAATTACGGAATTTCAAGTGGCCCAATATCTGAAAATGTTCGCAACATATTAATGTACATTTGTGCCAAATTTGGTGCTTGTATCACAAAATGCACAATTCTTTTGAATATTTGGGCTAAGCCGCCCCACTATAGACTTCTGTCAGCATCTTGCGGTCTGCTCTCGGGCTGAACTTGCTGGGGCGGCCTGGCCTGAACAAGTTGGCAGTTGTTTGGAATCTTCTCCACTTGTAGATGATCTTCCAGACAGTCGAATGATTGATATCAAATTGTTTGGAGATCTTTTTAAATCCCTTCCCAGACTCGTAGGCATCTATAACCTTCTTTCTGAAGGCCTCAGAGAGCTATTTTGATCTAGGCATGGTGATGCTGCACACTTCAACAACAAAGAGCAAACCAAACTAAATGTCTGAGGTTTAAATAAGACAGGTTCCTCCAAGATCCTCTCTAACGATGTTCTAATCATTTTCACCTGAGCTGGTGCACCTGATTCTAATTTTAGGTATTTGAAGTCGTGATAAATGTCGGGATGTACTTACTTTTTCCACATGCGAAATTTGCATTTATGTTTATTTAAATTATACAATGAACTACAAAATGTAAATGTTTCATGATATTTGTTATATTATATGACCTTTATCTATCAATATTGTTGAAATGAAGATCAAATAGCTGTATGTTGAAATATGTTGAAAAAGTCAAAACTTTACATGGGGTGTACTTACTTTTTCACGTGACTGTATGTGCATATATTTTGTGTATTCCTTGTCAAATAGAATGGTGCAGATGTACATAAAGCCTTTTTTTGTGCATGTAAACGCACATAGACGTATTTAAACTATCTTGCCTGGGTTTGAATCCCAACCCCGGTATAAACTGTCATTCTGTTGCTCCGCAGGTAGGGCAAGCCTTCAATGCATGTTCCGTCCCTTGGATGGACATTAAACCGGGCGTCCCGTCTTCCGGCATTAGTTGGTGGACGTTAAAGATCCCACGGTGTCCTTCGCAAAGCGAGCGAGCTCTCGCCGGCACCCTGAACAAATTACAAATTCCTGCAAAATGTTGTTATTGCTGACCAATGTTTTGGGATTATCAGGTTATGATTATCATCACTTATTGTGAGTTTTGTGTTATTTATTTGAATTTTATGTTTATTATATCAAGCCTTTTTGGAGGATTGCCTCTCGTGTATTGTGTTTTAGGTTTTGTCCTCTTTTAATTCATACATTTTAATTGTCATGTCAGATGAAAAAGGTAAAATGACATTCTTTATAAGACAACACTAGCGTGACTCGCCTCACCACACGTCGTTTCAGAGGGTAGGCATCTTTCACTATCGGTGTCTTTTGGGTCTTCATGGTGTTTTGGGTCTTCAGGGCCATTTGGGTCTTCAGGGTCTTTTGGATCCTCTAGGCCTTTAAGGGTATTTTGGGTCTTTGAGGTGTTTTGGGTCTTCAGGGTCGTTTGAGTCTTTGGTGTCTTCAGAGGCTTTTGGGTCTCAAGGGTCTTCGGTGTATTTTGGGTCTTTGGGGTCTTCAGGGGCTTTTGGGTGTTAAGGGTCTTTTGGTTCTTCTTTTTCTTTAAGGGTCTTTAGGTCTTTTGGGGGTATTCGGGGTCTTTTGGGTCTTTGGGGTATTTTTGGTCTTCAGGGTCTTTTGGGTCTTCGGGGTATTTTTGGGTCTTCGGGGTCTTTTTGGTCTTAGGGGTCTTTTGGATCTTTGGGGTCTTTTGCATCTTCTGGGTGTTTTGGGTCTTCTGGGTGTTTTGGGTCTTTGGGATGTTTTGGGTCTTGGGGGTGTTTTGGGTCTTTCGGGTGTTTTGGGTATTCGGGGTGTTTTGGGTATTTGGGGTGTTTTGGGTATTCGGGGTGTTTTGGGTATTCGGGGTGTTTTGGGTCTTCGGGGTGTTTTGGGTCTTCGGGGTGTTTTGGGTCTTCGGGGTGTTTTGGGTCTTCGGGGTGTTTTGGGTCTTTGGGGTCTTTTGGGTCTTCGGGGTCTTTTTGAGCCTCAGGGCCTTGAAGGGTATTTTGGTGTTTTGGGGCTTTGGTGTCTTTGGGGGTCTTCAGGGTATTTTGGGTCTTCAGGGGTCTTGGTGGTCTGAAGGGTCTTGGGGGAATTAAAGGGTCGTCAAAGGTCTGAGGGGTCTCAGCAGTCTTAACGCAATTAAGAGGGTTAATTAAGATGTTGGTAATTTGATTTGAAGAAGAAGAAGACGTTTTCATCGCATATAAACATAGCGACTTACATAACCATATACGTTTGCTCGATTATAATAAGAGGATTATAATAAGATACATTCCATCATTTCTGAGGAACCATCATATCTACATATCACGTATGCAAAAATGGCCGAATTTCCAGACAAACACAGCTTGCTTGTGTGTGGTGAGATCAACGAGCCATTTCAAGAAGATCTTGCACGATGTCGAATGAACGTAAGGTCAAGTCGGGACAATCGTGCTAGTCCTACGTTCCTACAATACCTGTAAGTACCAAGGCCGCGTACTGAGGGACTGTAAATTGCCTAACTGTCACACCTTTGTTAAGCCTTAATAGACCAGGAGCCCAGAAGGTTTATTCAAGTGAAAAGCGCCGAAGCAACTGACCACGTGGGTTGAAAGGGTTCTACCCTCAAAAATGCATTGCTGCCGGGTCAGGGCCGGTGCCTTCCCGTCCAAATCGCCCAAAATAGGGACGCCATTACCGAAAATCCTATTTTCATCAATATCTGGAAAACTAAACATGGCAGTATCACAAATCTGGTGTCCACACCCATGTTTTCATGGTCAATCATCATAAAAATGCATTTCTCCTTAGCCAGGGTTGTGTCTTTCCCGCCCAAAAGCACCAAAAGTGCCCAAAGTAAGGAACAACACCAACAACAACATGCATTTTAAGGCCATTTTCCCTGCTAGAGCGGGGGTTAGCCTTGCGGTCCCCATGACAATCTTCTCCATTTTGCCCTATTTTCTGCATCTCTCCTTGTTAACCCCCTTGCCCGCATTTCTTTTTCCACCATCTTTAGCCAAGTCTTTCTCGGTCTTCCCCGTCCTCTACTTCCTTCTACATTCATTTCCATCGCTCTTCTCAACCAGTCACTTTCATCCTTCCTCAACACATGACCAAACCATGGTAAGGAAACCATTGCTGAAAATCCTATTTCCCTCAATATCTGGACAACTATACATGGGAGTATCACAAATCTGTGGTCTACACCCATGTTTTCATGGTCAATCATTACAAAAATGCATTTCTCCTTGGTCAAGCCCAAAAGCGCCCAAAATAAGGATACCATTGTTAAAAAAACAAGTACAAAAAGTTTTAATTAAAACAAAAGCCGCGTCGATGTTACACAATGCCTAGATGCAGCTGTGCCTATAACGTCGATGTTATAGGCACAGGACATTCCTATTGATTCGATTACTTGATGTTATTTTTGTGCAAAGTGAAAATATATCTCGGCAATTTCCCGTGTGTGGCGACCAATTTTTAATATATCTCGGCATTTTCCCGTCTGTTATTTCAGGCGGTGTATGACTGACCATGCTGCAATTAAAAATATATATCTCTTGAATCAGAATCAATTCCCTTGAATCAGAGCCATCACTGTCGTCACCTCCTTTGGCTCCTTGACATGTGACGTTCCCTAAAGTGGGCATTTTCTTCTTGTACCTTATGCACATTTTGGAGAAATTATTTTCACCTTCACGCGTTTTACAGGTTTTACCGAAGGCCGGACACTGCCTTGGACGATGCTTCTGGTAGCACTTTCGACATGTGTACAATTGTGACATTTCACCTAGCAAAAGATTCCTTCTCCTCTCAGGAACAGCAAGGATAGGCTTATCAATCGGCTGCGATTCTCACTTCCTTCAGCTGGCTGGCAATCTCTTCACTATCACGGGAATGTGGCAGTGCTTTGTCCAGTGTAAGATCACCAACATTTTCACGAAGAAAGAGTGCTTGTCGTTTTGCGCCGCTGATTCCAAACACCAAACGATCACAAATCGTAACATGCGAATCATAACATGCGTAGATTCTTTGTACTCCGTTTAAAAAAAAAAATCTTCTTCAAGTCCACGACAAATTGATCTCCTGTTTCTCCCTCGTGCTGGGAGCGCTTCCAGAACTTGTATCTCTCGAACAAAGTGGGTTTTTTTTTCTGAGGATTGCAATAGTGTGCAAATTCATTCATGACGTCTTTCAATTTGTTGTTGTCCTCTGCGTCCTCAAAATCAAAGGTGTTAAACACCCCCAATCTGTGCTCCACAACACAATGGAGGAGTATCATGACTTCTACATCTTCCAATTTGCCATCAGCCCCAGTGGCCTACAAGTACAACGTAAATCGTTGTTCCCAACATTTTCTGGTTTCACTTACGTTTCCCTCAAGACACAGGGAGTCCGGAGGTATAAGTTGCTCCATACTGGATAGTTTACCGCTGCCACCATGTAACATTCGCAACACCACATTCTTGTGGTGTATGTCCACATTCTTGTCAACATACAATATTGGTATATGTCTTGCGAGAACAACTCTCCAAACTACCTTTAGGTCTCCATTCATAATTCACAAAAACAGATTGAATGTGTGTCAACGACAAATTGATTCGATTTTAGTGAAGATCTGGATACAAGAACTTATTGTTTTTTTCAGTGATTCTTCACCATTGAGAGATGGGGCCAAAAACGACATACAGTATAGCGCAATATTTCAAAACGTTGTGGATGGATTGTGAGTTGTGACAAAATTTGGTGAATGAGGTGGATAGGTGACAATAACAAGTTGATTAGATTTAGTTGAGGTCTGGACGCAGGTCCGGCCTATCAGTGGGATACAAAATGTAAACTGTTCAGCCTGGTGGAGTTATGTGCTCTACCGTGTGCCATTATAGTTATTACCCCGCACACACAAAGCGAAAAGTGGGGTTAAACAATTGGTTCATGTTCATCTATCCATCTGTGTACAAACGTCATTTTATGATCGAGTAACAACTTAATTTCAATTGAATGTTATATTTTGAACACGAATCGGATTAAGAATTGAAAAACAAACCTGTAGTTTGGTAGTAATTTGGCTTTGAATTCATCCCAATCGCCCATGTGCAGAGGAGTGAGATAGTATTTACCTCCAACACCAAAGGCGGATGGAGGTTATGTTTTCACCCATGTCTGTTTGTCTGTTTGTTACTTGCAAAATCGCAATTTTTTCAAGTATATCGGTCAGTCGACTTTGTTATGCTGAAAACTGAAAATTTCCATCATTTGTTATGACGTCAGTCTGTCTTGTCGGTCTGTGTCGTTTGTTATTGGTTCACGAGTTATCAAACAGAGTGACCACTTTATTCGTCATGGGTGTGTGTCTGTGTGTCTGTGTGTCTGTCCGCAGCATAACTACCCGATGATGTCATCCGATCTTGATGAAACTTGGGTGGGAGGTTGATATCATGATCTAGTTGTGTCCTGCCTAGAGTGGGCGTATTGCGACCATTGTGGGCGGAGCCACGCCCAAAAAAGATGTCTTTTTAGGGGTTAATCGAGTTAAAGCTACATCTTCTCCTAGGGGTTTGGTGGAATCTGACAGGGGTTTCGGTATTTGGTTAGGCCAATGTCATGTGTCTAGCCACATGGAGCTCGATTTTTCATTTTCGCCCCAAGGTCAAGGTCACAAGGTCACAAAATTTAGAAAAGTCGATTTTTGATGGTTTTATTACATTGTTCGCTCCCTGATAGGGTGAAATGTCGTACATGATCTGATATTATCACATACATCATGAAATACAAGTTTTCCAACAAATTTGAGAATCTTCGACCTTTGACCTTTGAAAGTCACAAAGGTCAAATTTTCAAAGTTGTCGGAATTGAACCGAATTTTCGGTATTGTGTAGCTAAATAACCTCAAAACTGATTATACATTATTTTCTATCTCATTTCAAGGTCAGTAACCTTCGTTTTGACATTTCCAGGCCAGCACCACACACAATTACGTACAGCTGGCTCTTAAAGGCATGTGCACGCAGCGCATTGGAGCCCTTTGTAAATAGGCATGTACACCGCATGTCGGGGGCTGACACCTGCCACGTGGGCCCCTGACCCCCCAGTCCGGGCCTGTTTCGGTTATAGTCCGTCCTTTGTCATGGAATATCGCTCGCTCGTGAACCATCGTCGTCTCTTGACTTGTGACGTTTTCTTTTGTGAAATTTTCAACTTATGTTTCTTATGAAATTTTCAATTTTCGTCATGTCGGTCTGTCTCGTTTGTTTGTCTGTGAGTGCGATAACTCGTGAACCCTTTCAACTATCTTTGTCAGACTTTACCAGAGGATTCCAAAATAAACAATTCAGGCTGGCAATGCTATTTTACTATTATAGGTCAAAGGTCAAGGTGACAGTGATGTTTTTTTGTCCTACCTATCAGGCAGTAGCCTGATGCCTTCTTGGTATTCTGTCTGCTTGTCAATCACCTCCTACAGGTCACAATTCTAAACCGATCGTCATGAAACTTTACTAAGTTGTAGAGGAAGTCACAACTGAGAAACCTATTGATTTTGAGGTCAAAGGTAATCTTGAGGTCAAATTTCTAAAATCATCATTTTCCATCCGACTTGAAAGTTGAACAGGATTTGCATATTGAGTCACTGAATTGGGAAACCAACTATATTTGCGGTCAAAAGGTCAAAGGTCAACTCAAGGTCAAACAAACTTCTAAAATCAACTTACATCTGAAAAATTGTCACATTTCATCCGATTAACTTGAAAATTAAACAGCAATTGCATATTTCATAGTGCATAACTAAATTGGGAAACCAACTATTTTTGAGGTCAAAAGGTCAAAGGTCAACTCAAAGCCAAACATCTAAAATAATCAATTTTCATCTGAAAAATAATCAATTTTCATCCAATACAGCTGAGCTTTGATTAATATTGTCAATTTAAATCTTAATGAAATGGACAATTTGATGTATCCATGGCACCTTTTTAGGGGATGGGGTGGATTTTGCAAGTATCGTGCTCTATATGATGTCTTTCTTGTTTGTTTGCCTGTCTGTGAGCAGGATATCTCAAAAAGTTGTGAATGGATTCAGACGAAATTTGGTGCTGATGCTGGGTATGTGATGTGGATGAAGTGATTCGATTTTGGTGAAGATCTCGATTCGGATCTTGATGCAATAATTTTTAAGTGATTCTTTACCATTGAGAGATAGGGCAAAAAACGGTACATAGAACGATACCTCAAAAAGTTTGGGACGGAGTCGGCCAAAACTTGGTGGACAGGTTGGGTGTGTGACTAGGAAAATTGATTCAATTTTAGTGTAGATTTGAATCCGGATCAGATAATTTTTTGAAGTGATTCATCACCACTGAGTGATAGGGGCAAAACCGATATACAGTATATCTCAAAAAGTTATGGACGAGTTCGGCCAAAATTTGGTGGACAAGTTGGGTGTGTGACAAAGGCAAACAAGTTCAATTTTGGTGAAGATCTGAATCCAGATCCGGATGTGAGAGTTTTAAATTGTTTTAAGTGCTTCTTCACCATTAAGTGCAAGGGCCAAAATCGACATATAACACGATATTTCAAAAAGTTGTGGACGACTGCTGACAAATTTGGTGGACGAGTTGGGTAAGTGCCGAGAACATTTTTTAGATTTTGGTTCAGGTCCGGATCCAGATCTGGCCTATCAGTGGGATACAAAACGTAAACTGTTCAGCCTGGCAGAGGTATAGCCTCTACTGAGTGTCATTATAGTTTACTCTGTTTGCCTGCCTGGCAGTCAAACAAAATTGAAAACTGTTCCAAACATAAATCTTAGTGTCTTTAAGGATGTCATTAAGTATACATACAATGTGCACGAATAACTCATGTAACGTGTTCGAGTGGTGTAATCGATACTGCGATAAAACTGTGGTAAATTCCAGAATTAATTTATTTATATGACTTTTACAATCCTTATTTTATTCAAATTAAATTTTTTACTTGAACAATGTAGAACACAAATCGCCTTTTTATCACTTCCAAGAACCTCCAGGTGTGCAGTACTTGGACATGTTAAGTAAGGTGGTGCATAAGGTTGGTGTATGCGACTGCTTCAATTGTACTAAACTTAAAAATACTTAAAAATTTACTTTAAAAATATATACTTAAAAATTGCAAGAGAAAACATGTTCTATGAACTCTCTAGTTATTATTATTCAGTCTTGAGCTATTCAATAATTCAAGCTTGAGTTATGAGGTGTTGACTCCATCCTTCACTGCTAGTTAGAGGTTATTAGAGACCCGCAGCCATTTAAGAAAGTTAAAGTCATAAAATGTCGATCGCTATTGTAGTCGCTATTGTAACAAAAAAAAGAATGTCGATTAGGGATGAAGAGAAGGCAACATTGTGTCGTTTTGAGGAATCTCTATGTCAGAAAAAATGAATACACAGGAAGACATTAAAGGGATTTTTAGTACTTTAAAATTTTAGGATTTTGTTTTGTTTTTTGTAATTTTAATTTTTAATTTTGGTACTTAATCGGACAAAACATTACAAGACGATCGCTGTCTTCTAAAACCAACCTGGCATTGTAGGACTACAACTGTGTTCTGACGAACGTTGCGATTACAAGTACCTATAAAGGTGTTGTCTTATTATTAAGGTTGTGTGTCATTATCATGGTTGAGTTATCAAAGATATTTTTGTTTGAAAGTGTCCTGGACAAGGATATTTGGTTCTGTAAGACAAGTGACATTAACAACTGATAACTTTCCTGAAACAGATTTTCACCACAAGGTGATGCAACAACACGGTACTGTGGTTAACACATATATCACAGTTAGCAGTTAATACAGAGATCACAGTTAGCGGTTAACACAGAGATCACAGATACAATTAACACAGAGATCACAGTTAGTGAGTCTGCGAGTGGAAACAAATAAAGTTTAAGACAACTTGATTTCAGAGGTTCCTCCAAAATTTCCCTCTATTGTAACACACACAGATTCCATTTATTGTTGTAACACACACATATTTCCCCTATTGTTACGCAGAAAGATTCCCTCCATTGAAACACACAAAGATTCTCTCCATTGCAACACACACAGATTCCCTCTATTATAACACACAAAGATTCCCTCTGTTATAACACACAAAGATTCCCTCCATTGTAATACACAAATATTCCCTCTCGTGTAACACATATAGATTCCCTCTATTGTCACACAAAGATTCCCTCTATTGGAACACCCAAATATTCCCTCCATTGTATCACACAAAGATTCCCTCTATTGTAACACACAAAGATTCCCTCTATTATAACACACAAAGATTCCCTCTGTTATAACACACAGAGATTCCCTCCATTGTAATACACAAAGAATCCCTCTGTTATAACACGCAAATATTCCCTCTATTGTCACACAAAGATTCCCTCTCGTGTAACACACAAAGATTCCCTCTATTGTAACACACAAAGATTCCCTCTATTATAACACACAAAGATTCCCTCTGTTATAACACACAGAGATTCCCTCCATTGTAATACACAAAGAATCCCTCTGTTATAACACGCAAATATTCCCTCTATTGTCACACAAAGATTCCCTCTCGTGTAACACACAAAGATTCCCTCTATTGTCACACGAAGATTCCCTCTATTGTCACACAAAGATTCCCTCTATTGGAACACCCAAAGATTCCCTCCATTGTAACACACAAAGATTCCCTCTATTATAACACACAAAGATTCCCTCTGTTATAACACACAGAGATTCCCTCCATTGTAATACACAAAGAATCCCTCTGTTATAACACACAAAGATTCCCTCTATTGGAACACCCAAATATTCCCTCTATTGTCACACAAAGATTCCCTCTATTGGAACACCCAAATATTCCCTCTATTGTCACACAAAGATTCCCTCTTGTGTAACACACAAAGATTCCCTCTATTGTCACACAAATATTCCCTCTCGTGTAACACACATAGATTCCCTCTATTTTAACACACATAGATTCCCTCTATTTTAACACACAAAGATTCCCTCTATTATAACACACAAAGATTCCCTCTATTGGAACACCCAAAGATTCCCTCCATTGTAACACACAAAGATTCCCTCCATTGTAACACACAAAGAATCCCTCTGTTATAACACACAAAGATTCCCTCTATTGGAACACCCAAATATTCCCTCTATTGTCACACAAAGATTCCCTCCATTGTCACACAAATATTCCCTCTCGTGTAACACACAAAGATTCCCTCTATTGTCACACAAAGATTCCCTCTCGTGTAACACACAAATATTCCCTCTATTGTCACACAAATATTCCCTCTCGTGTAACATGCATAGATTCCCTCTATTTTAACACACATAGATTCCCTCTATTTTAACACACAAAGATTCCCTCTATTATAACACACAAAGATTCCCTCTATTGGAACACACAAAGATTCCCTCCATTGTAACACACAAAGATTCCCTCCATTGTAACACACAAAGATTCCCTCTATTGTAACACACAACGATTCCCTCTATTATAACACACAAAGATTCCTCCCTATTGTAACACACAAAGATTTCCTCTATTGTAACACACAAAGATTCCCTATATTTTAACACACAAAAATTCCCTCCATTGTGGCATGCAAAGATCGCCCCCTATTGTAACACACAAAGATTCCCCCCTATTGTAACACACAAAGATTCCCCCCTATTGTAACACATAAAGATTCCTCTCTATTGTAACACACAAAGATTTCCTCTATTGTAACACACAAAGATTCCCTCTATTTTAACACACAAAGATTCCCTCCATTGTAACACACAAAGATTCCCCCCTATTGTAACACACAAAGATTCCCCCCTATTGTAACACACAAAGATTTCCTCTATTGTAACACACAAAGATTCCCCCCTATTGTAACACACAAAGATTCCCCCCTATTGTAACACACAAAGATTCCCCCCTATTGTAACACACAAAGATTCCCCCCTATTGTAACACACAAAGATTCCCCCCTATTGTGACACACGAAGATTCCCCCCTATTGTAACACACAAAGATTCCCTTTATTGTAACACACAAAGATTCCCTCTATTTTAACACACAAAAATTCCCTCCATTGTGGCATGCAAAGATTCCCCCCTATTGTAACACACAAAGATTCCCCCCTATTGTAACACACAAAGATTCCCCCCCTATTGTAACACACAAAGATTTCCTCTATTGTAACACACAAAGATTCCCTCTATTTTAACACACAAAGATTCCCTCCATTGTAACACACAAAGATTCCCCCCTATTGTAACACACAAAGATTCCCCCCTATTGTAACACACAAAGATTTCCTCTATTGTAACACAATTCAGGAATCCTCAATTGCTACAAGGTTTCCTGTCGCTTTACAATACCAGCCATCGTGTATCGTCATGATCGCCATTTTGTCGCCACTCCTGATTCATGCCGCAACGGCCCACAGCCAAAGAGTGTTTGTAGATCGATAATCTCAGGATTAACTCGACAGGATTTTAGTGGCATTTCGTTTCCCACCTGCAGAACTAGCCCAACCTTGGCTGTTTATGCACCCAAAGCCTTATAGACCAGGAGTCCAGAAGGTTTATTCAAGTGAAATGCGCCGAAGCAACTGACCACGTGGGTTGGGTTGAAAGGATTCTACCTCCACATCACAAAAATGCATTGCTTCCGGGTCAGGGCCGGTGCCTTCCCGCCCAAATCGCCCAAAATAGGGACGCCATTACCGAAAATCCTATTTTCATCAATATCTGCAAAACTATACATGGCAGTATCACAAATCTGGTGTCTACACCCATGTTTTCATGGTCAATCATCATGAAAATGTATTTCTCCTCAGCCAGGGTTGTGTCTTTCCTGCCCAAAAGCACCCAAAGTGCCCAAAGTAAGGAAACCATTGCTGAAAATCCTATTTTCCTCAATATCTGGAAAACTATACATGGGAGTATCACAAATCTGGTGTCTACACCCATGTTTTCATGGTCAATCAATATAAAAATGCATTTCTCCTTAGCCAGGGTTGTGTCTTTCCCACCCAAAAGCACCCAAAGTGCCCAAAGTAAGGAAACCATTGCTGAAAATCCTATTTTCATCAATATCTGCAAAACTATACATGGCAGTATCACAAATCTGGTGTCTACACCCATGTTTTCATGGTCAATCATTATAAAAATGCATTTCTCCTTAGCCAGGGTTGTGTCTTTCCCGCCCAAAAGCACCAAAAGTGCCCAAAGTAAGGAAACCATTGCTGAAAATCCTATTTTCCTCAATATCTGGAAAACTATACATGGCAGTATCACAAATCTGGTGTCTACACCCATGTTTTCATGGTCAATCATCATGAAAATGCATTTCTCCTCAGCCAGGGTTGTGTCTTTCCTGCCCAAAAGCACCCAAAGTGCCCAAAGTAAGGAAACCATTGCTGAAAATCCTATTTTCCTCAATATCTGGAAAACTATACATGGGAGTATTACAATTATATCACAAATCTGGTGTCTACACCCATGTTTTCATGGTCAATCAATATAAAAATGCATTTCTCCTTAGCCAGGGTTGTGTCTTTCCCACCCAAAAGCACCCAAAGTGCCCAAAGTAAGGAAACCATTGCTGAAAATCGTATTTCCCTCAATATCTGGACAACTATACATGGGAGTATTACAAATCTGCTGTCTACACCCATGTTTTCATGGTCAATCATTACAAAAATGCATTTCTCCTTAGCCAGGGTTGTGTCTTTCCTGCCCAAAAGCACCCAAAGTGCCCAAAGTAAGGAAACCATTGCTGAAAATCGTATTTTCCTCAATATCTGGACAACTATACATGGGAGTATCACAAATGATGTGTCTACACCCATGTTTTCATGGTCAATCATTACAAAAATGCATTTCTCCTTAGCCAGGGTTGTGTCTTTCCCGCCCAAAAGCACCCAAAGTAAGGAAACAATTGCTGAAATCCTACTTTCCTCAATATCTGGAAAACTATACATGAGAATATCACAAATGATGTGTCTACACCCATGTTTTCATGGTCAATTATTACATTGCCAACAATTGCAGTGCTTTAATAATGACTAAATTCCCCATGTATTATCTAAACAATGGTGTATTATATTGTACCGTACATGGTGTTATGTAACATGTCTTGATTTTATTGCAAAATTTGCTATACTAGTTCATTTGCTATACTTTACTATACTATTGCATCATTCTGCTTGGGCTCTCTGGAAGGTCGGAAGGGATCAGCATCATCATGGACTATGGATCTGGCAACAACCGAAGGTACATCGGCGTCTCTAAAGTAGCTGCCATTCTTGAGAAGAAACAGCCTGGTATAACTGAAGCAATCATCGGCCTTCATGCCCTGACTGGTTGTGATTTCACATCATGTTTCTTCAGAAAGGGCAAAGTTAAGCCCCTCCAGTGGCTGGAATCAGATCCAGCTCATATGATGGCATTGCGATCTCTGAGTTCTGAGGAAGTAGATGTTCCAGGTGTTACCGCCTTTGTCTGCTCGCTGTATGAGTTCAAAACCTCCGACATTAATGAAGCCAGATACAAGGCATTCATGCGCATGAGTGGTGGTAATGAGAAGGAGCCCCTTGCCAGAATCAAGAAGATAAACTGTGCTTCTCTTCCCCCGTGCAGCAAGACACTTGGTAATCATATCAAAAGAGCCCGATATGTGGCAAGAATCTGGAAGAGGGCTGACCAGACTGATCCAACAGGTGGGGCAAGTCCCACAGACTGTGGATGGAAGTTGACTCAAAACTGCTTTGAACCAGATTAGTACCCAGGAAGTGCACTACCAGAGTCCCTCACAGGCCTACCTACGGATGACGGAGACAGAGTTGGAACAGCTTCCATAGATGACGAGGAATCAGACATCGATAGTACTTGGAGTGAGGACAGCAATACTAGTGATGCGAGTGACGGAGGAGACACGTAAAAATGCAGAGATGTCAGAACAACTAGTGTCATTGAACAGTACTATTTTCCTTCTGAAGGACAATGACTCTGCAAGTTGTGAGTTAAGGACACAAGTTGGATGGAAACACCATAATACACCATTGTTGAGGTAATGCATGGTGAACTAGATATTTTAAACACTGTAAATGTTGTCAATGTAATGACTGACCATGAAAACATGGGTGTAGACACGTCATTTGTGACTTTAAACACTTTTCTTGCACAACGTTTCTAAAAATGTTGAAAACCTAAACACAAATGTCAAATTCATAAACACCGTCTGTTTAATAAACACAAGCCATCAACTTCCTAAACATGTTTAGCATAAATTTAAACATGTTTAGAAACGTGGTGCAAGATAGTGTTTAGAAAATTGTTTAAAGTCTAAGCACTGTTTTTGCATATGGTATTATCATGTATAGTTTTCCAGATAATTAGGAAAGAATTTTTAGCCGCGTCGCAGACGCTGCTCGTAGAGTGCCCGCTGCTGTTGTTGTTGTTCTTCTTCTTGTTCTTCTTCTTCTTCTTGTTGTTTAGCAGAGAAGACAAAACCTCAAAGCTCCACCCATTCTGGGAACCATAGCTCCACCCATTGTGGGAGAGGCTTCATATAAACAAATATCCACCATTTTATTAACTCGCATAGCTTTGAGGCCTGTTTTGTAGGCCCGTGGTGTCTTGCTCTCTCACACAGTTTTCTTTCAAATCAAATTCGATATATCATTTCATTTTTCACAGTCGCTAACATAGTTTTAGACTCGGTTGAAAAAAAAACGTGAAGAAAATCCGATGAAAGTTGCCCTTTATAGAACGAAATGAATTCTCAAAGGCCTGTAAATTCAAGTCCATTGAGATAGTTTTTTTTTAAATCGCGGCATGGTCAGTCATACACCGCCCGAAATAACAGACGGGAAAATGCCGAGATATATATATTTTGTTTAAATCGCGGCATGGTCAGTCATACACCGCCCGAAATAACAGACGGGAAAATGCCGAGATATATTAAAAATTCGTCCATTTGATGACAATCGTCACGATGAAATATTTAATTTATACGTCGTCACAATAATGTGGAGAGAGGAGCATAGCTTCGTTTACGTGTCGCCACACACGGGAAATTGCCGAGATTTTTTTTTTTAAATCGCAGCATGGTCAGTCATACACTGCCTGAAATAACAGATGGGAAAATGCCGAGATATATTAAAAATTCATCGCCACACACGGGAAATTGCCGAGATATATTTTCACTTTGCACAAAAATAACATCAAGTAATCGAATCAATAGGAATGTCCTGTGCCTATAACATCGACGTTATAGGCACAGCTGCATCTAGGCATTGTGTAACATCGACGCGGTTTTTGTTTTAATTAAAACTTTTTGTACTGTTTTTTTAACAATGGTATCCTTATTTTGGGCGCTTTTGGGCTTGACCAAGGAGAAATGCATTTTTGTAATGATTGACCATGAAAACATGGGTGTAGACCGCAGATTTGTGATACTCCCATATATAGTTGTCCAGATATTGAGGGAAATAGGATTTTCAGCAATGGTTTCCTTACCATGGTTTGGTCATGTGTCTGTGAATGTGCACTCCTTCGAGAAAGCTTGGCTTACCAAGCTGAAAGTGAACGGTCAAGGTCTTTAGTTTCAAGCTTGATACTGATGCAGAGGCCAATGTGCTGCCTCGGAGTATTTATCACCAACTTCCGGTGCAGAAGAACCTACAAAAAAACAAATGTGGTAGTGTCGTTCTATGGCAATCACAAGGTGTCACCGGAAGGCAAGGTCTTACTTTGCTCAAACAATGACGTCACACACAGTGGAGTTTTACTTTGCAACTATATCATCTTCACCCATTCTTGGATTAAAGGCATGCACACAGCTGGATATTGTTCGGAGAATGCACACAGCAATGGAAACTTGTCTGGACAAGGAGAAATGTGTTCAGGAATTCGATGATGTGTTTGACGGACGTGGAGAAATGTCAGGTGAGTACCATATTGAATTGAAAGCTGGTGCTATTCCGGTAATTCACCCACCAATAAGAGTACCACTCAGCCTACATGATAAACTCAAACAAACCTTGAATCATTTAAGAGAATGGATCATTTATCATTTATCATTTAGGCTTTCATCCGCAGCTCAATGGAATACTGTTCCCCCCTCTGGGCTGGTGCTCCTGCCTCACACCTAGCTCGTCTTCACGCTGTTGAAACCAAAGCTTTCAGAATCATTGGAATCTCCCTTGATGAAGCTATCTTGGAGGGCCTTTCACTCACTCACCGCAGGCAGGTTGGTGGTCTTTCTGTCTTCTACCGACTCCTCTCCGGCCTTGCTCCCCCAGCTCTATCTGTGCTTTGTCCCCAAATATTCCTACAGGTCGCACAAGATCTGCCAGCAACCCTCTTATGGTTAAACTGCCAAAATCTAGGCTCTCTGCTCACCTTCACTCTTTCATTCCCCTTTTCTCCCTCCTCTGGAACAAACTCCCCCACTCCCTTCAATCCCACGCCTCCCTCCAGGTCTTTAAAACAGCTGTTCACCACCATCTCTTATCTTCCCCCATCCAAAACCTTGATCTTTTCTACCCCCGCTAATTCACCCCAGATACACTTTTTCGAAATTCCAACTTCTTTCCTGGAAGTCCTTGCAGTGTTCATATTGTAACGGATTTGAGAAGTGTAACGGATTTGAGAAGTGTAACGAATTTGAGAAGTGTAACAATTTTGAGAAAGTGTAACGAATGTGAAAAGTATGGTTTTGTTGTGTGTAACTGACCCTCGTAATGTAAAGAATAGTCGCAGCTCGTCCTCTTAGTTAATTCCATAAACCTACACACAGGACACGATATATCCTTTTAAATAGTTAGTCCCTTATTCTCTGTAGGCTAAGGATGTGTTTCCCACTAGTTTGACTCTTCATTGCACCGAATTAAATAAGAGTAGGCCCTCCGACGCCCCATGGCAGTTTCCAAGTGCCAGGTTTGCCACTTTGTTGCAATTGACACTTTAGGCACTTTGCTGCATTTTCATCTGCCGTCCACTTTGCAGCATTTGACTCCATTACGCACGAGGTAACGCCGAAGAAGAAAGGCGGGTCTCCACCTCGTCATAGAGGGGAGGAGTAAGTCGGCCCCGCTCATCCAACCCAGAACAAGGGGTTTGGCCTGAGAGGGCGGAGAGAGAATGCTTGGGGGAGGTTCGCAAAGGGTGAAGGGCGGGGCCTATATAACCCGCCGCGGGACGCTCCCCAAGCAGATGGGTCCAGGAGATGCGCTGGAGACGAGCAGGTTTGACCGAGCCGCCATGAGACGTGCCAAGGTGAGACGTGCCGCGCTGCAGGAAAAGCGGACCGGGGCAACGCAAGGAGCGCACGAGGCAGCAGTACAGAGAAAGGAACTTCGCCCGCGCAGTTTGGGACCAGAGCTCGGCTTCTTGACGGCGGTGCCTTCTGGCCCGACCGTGTCCAGTACCCGCTGAACCTTCCTTGCCTCTAAAAGCCACCCATCTCCAAGCCATTCCTTCCGGCCTGCATTTCCCCGTGTAAGTGTGATCGTCCGTCTGTCTTTCACGTTGTCCTGGGGTTTATTAATTAAGCTTGTATAGGTAAGCTAATGATTTCACTGTGTCTGCTCCTTCCATTTTCTGTATATAACCAACTGCTCTCTTTGCCTTGGCTTGTGTAAATAATTAATAAAACCTGTTATTCCTCCGTACGTCTTCTTCTTCTTCCTCTTTACATTCGGTCGCTCTAGAGGTTTCCAAATTGAATATCTGTGGCGCGATTTCGGCCAACGTCCAGGAATCGGGTTAGTCGGGGTAACTGTACGACCGCGGGGCCACCGCTCGGCAAACACAACATCTTATCCGCGGGCCGTAACAATATGTTTTATACCTCTCCCACCTCCCCCCAAGCCCTCCCCCTCCCACATTCCTCTCGATGTCCCTGCTCTCAAATGTTGTGTTGGTGTCCTTCCCCCTCTCTCCCCATCTTGTCAACCGCTCCCCTTATTTTGTGTTTTATGTGTCGTTTTGTGTCGGTTTGACTTTTTGTGTGATTAATGTTAGCTCTTTCACGAGCCTCTATCTTGTATACAAAAAAAAAGAAAAAAAAAAGAGAATGATAGAGTTGTATCCAAGGTGGATAAACCCACCGATTGGGTGAATAGACTGGTAATGGTTGAAAAGAAGAATGGTTCCCTGCGCCTGTTTAGGGGCAAAACCTACCTGTGCGTTGTGGATTACTATTCCAAATTTCCCGAAATATGTCTGCTAAAAGATAATACAGGTAGTACTGTTGTTACTCAATTGAAATCTCTGTTTGCATTCAATGGTATTCCTAATGAATTAATTGCAAATAACATTCCGTTTGCTGGTTGAGAGCTACAACAGTTTGCCAAGGCGTGGGGATTTAGAATTGTGACCTCTATAGTCCCAGATACCTACAGTCTAACGGTATGAGTGAAAGGGCATTAGGACCATCAAGCAGCTCCTGAGAAAAGCAGACGATCCTTATATTGCATTGTTGGAGTAACGGAATACTCCAATCACTGGACTGAAATGCTCTCCTGCTCAGATTATGAACAGTACAAGGCTAAAGTCAAGATTACCATCAGCTGCACATCTGTTGCAACCCAAAGTGGTGATGGACGTCAGAACAGAGCTACTAAAATTGCATGAAAAACAAAAGTACGACTCCGATCGGATCGCAGTGCCAATCCTCTGGACGAACTCGAAGCAAATGACTGTATTCGCTTATGGGGTGTGGAATCAAGCCTGGTTGACTGTGTCATGCAAGCCCCAGGTCATACATAGTCCAATCAGAAACGGGGAGTAGGTCAGGTCTTATGTAGAAACAGACATCATCTGCAAAAAATTGCAGAGCCTGCTCCTGCAGTAGTACCTGGCTTTGAGTCATCACCAGTGTGTATATGCCTGAGGCCTGTGTCTCCCTCCACCAGAGGAATGGAATTGGCTTCCACCACCCCACCAGCAATTCCTATAGTAGCTGAGGCTTCATCCCATGTCTTTCACACCATGAGATCTGGGTGATGTGTGAACCCCCAACCCCCTACCCCTCCCCCTCATAGACTGGATCTGTGAAATGTGGTCACGAGTCAACCCTAGTGGACAATGTTGATTTGGGCTGTTTAATGTGAATATCTTTAAATGAACTTAGTGAATATGCTAATGATGGCTAGCTTGGTTTGTGGCTCCCTGTGAGACATTAACCATGGTGTAACAGTAATTTAGAGTAAATTCGTAGTATTTCTTATTTCATGTTATTCTCTTTCATTAATAGCCTGTAACTCAGTTGTGTTCTACTTCGGTTATGTTCAATTTTATTAGAAATTTAAATTTAGTTTAATTTTTAGAGATTAAAATGGGAGGTGTCACATACCTTATAATCATACTGTATGTATGCTGTTTATATAATTGTCCCCCGTCGCACAGCGTAGCGAAAGGGGGACTATGGCTTTCCCCTCCGTCCGTGTGTCCGTGCGTGCGTGCGTGTGTGTGTGCGTGCGTGCGTACGTGCGTAAGCGAAAGACCGCATTCGAATTTGGTGTGTGGGTGCAACCCACGTCAAAATCCAAGATAGCCGCCGCCATGTATGTCTGATGCCATGTATGTCTTAACCTTGTGAGATGAATATATAAGCGAAGTACCAACTTCTAATCTGGTGTGTGGGTGTATCTCGGCATAAGGAAGAACGCTATTGAAAATTGGGTCGCCACGTCAAAATCCAAGATGGCCGCCGCCATGTATGTCTTTTTTTTTTTTTTTTTTTTTTTTTTTTTGTATACAAGATCGAGGCTCGTGAAAGAGCGAACTGAACCTTGTGAGATGAATATCTTGAAAAATAAGCGAAGTACCAACTTCTAATTTGGTGTGTAGGTGTATCTCGGCATAAGGAAGAACGCTATTGAAAATTGGGTCGCCACGTCAAAATCCAAGATGGCCGCCACCATATATATGTCTGAAACTTGTGAGCGAAATATCTCGAAAAATAAGCGACGTACCAACTGCTAATCTGGTGTGTGGGTGTATCTAGGCACAAGGAAGAACGCCGTTTAAAATTGGGTCGCCACGTCAAAATCCAAGATGGCCGCCGCCATGTATGTCTGAACCTTGTGAGATGAATATCTTGAAAACTAAGCGAAGTACCAACTTCTAATTTAGTGTGTGGGTGTATCTCGGCATAAGGAAGAACGCTATTGTAAATTGGGTCGCCACGTCAAAATCCAAGATGGCCGCCACCATATATATGTCTGCAACTTGTGAGCGTAATATCTTGAAAAATAAGCAAAGTACCAACTTCTAATCTGGTGTTTGGGTGTATCTAGGCACAAGGAAGAACGCTATTGTAAATTGGGTCGCCACGTCAAAATCCAAGATGGCCGCCGCCATGTATGTCTGAACCTTGTGAGCGGAATATCTTGAAAAATACGCGAGGTACCAACTTCTAATCTGGTGTGTGGGTGTATCTAGGCATACGGAAGAACGCTATTGAAAATTGGGTGGCCACGTCAAAATCCAAGATGGCCGCCTCCATGTATGTCTGAACCTTGTGAGCGAAATATCATATCATAGCATGTTTTCTGCGTTTGCCACTTTGTCAACTCACATCACTTCCCCGACGGGGGACCTAGGCGTAACGCTTGTTGATACAGCCAATGGCAAGTGCTACACTTAGCATGGGCGGTGCGTGTGCTCACCTGGCACCTTGTTGGGGACTGAATAAAGCGAGTTGAATAAACTGGAATCTCCGATTATCTATTGTTGCGAATGTTATGAGGATAGAGAGTTGGGAGAGGGGAGGAACAGAGTCGGGAGTAGAAGGTTGAGGCTTTGGGGTTGTGGGGCTAAGGACTTGTAGTGGGGAGGAAGTTTGAAGACTTGCAGTGGAGAGGGGGTTAAAGCCCTGGGGTTCGGAGTTGAGGATGGGATGCGGGGAGGGTTGATTTAATCAAGAAACATATTTAGGGAGCACAGAGACAATATTACATTCCCATTTATCTATATATAATGGAGCAAGTGTATGCATGTATGTATGTATGTATGTATGTATGTATGTATGTATGTATGTATGTATGTATTGTTATGGACATCGCCTCTGGATAACTCTGCCACTATGGCATGTCTCAGGAGACCATGGACGCCATCTACAACCCTTAACCTGGTCCAGATCTTCACGCCCAGAGTCGGTTTACCCTACTGGTAAGTTAAGCGTGACAGATGGGGAACTGTGCCAGAAACTACACAGCAGTTAATTGACCGAGCGAACCAACGCCATGTGCCACATAATATGGGCTACCATCACAATTGTAAACTCAGACCAATTGCCTCTGAGAACCCTATTTGGACTAACCCCAGGCAAGATCAATTAGGACACATTCAATAGTTGTATAAATTTACTTACACAGCAAGAAATTGAAACAGCGAGGAATGATTAAAGGAATGATGAGGAGAAATGCAAAGAAGAGAAAATGGCAGGGGAGAGATCGTTACCTCAGATGAAACACATGTAGTGTTCATCCTCCCATCCCTTACCCTGCCTCCTCCCATCCAACCCCCTACTTCCAGACTCATACCCAACCAACCCCTTGTCCTCCTCTCTCCAGATTTTCACCCGACCCCTTCCCCTCCTCCCTCAGGAATCCCACCCCACCGCTTCCCCCTCCTACCCTCCCCCCTCACACCTACGCCCTTCCCCTCCCTCCTCCCACAAAGGAATTTTCACAGGAAATTCATCTAAACAAGTCATGGTATAGATGTAATTAATCCGGGGTGTGTTCAGTTACCAAGTTTATTGTAGAGCACTCACCAAGTGGCTTAAGCACTCAAGCAAGCACTCCATTTGAAATCGTTCATAAGGAACGGCTGGCTTGGCAAGTGCTAGCTAGCTGCTTGGTAACTGAACACGCCAATGAACATATTGACAGCCTACAGTACCTAAATATGCCGACAAAAGGACAGTTTTTTAAATTAACCCATAAAGTGCTGCATTTACTGGTTAGTAGGCCACACATGCTTTCTTGTCATCTGCTTTTCTCCACCAATTATAAGCAAGCTTTCATAAATTACCACATACTAGCAACGGTACCTGCCCTATGGGCGGGGCTTCAATTGGGAGGCCCAAATGAAAAGGTAAAATATCAGAAATTGAAGGCTTTTTTTATTTTAAACGATTCATATAAACATCCGTTAAATCATATCACAGGCAAATCATCAAAATCTAAACAGTATCTTACTATAATTCACCAAATGTCCCACAGTGATCAATACACTATGACCGTGATGATCGTGATCGTGAATCGTGATCGATAATCGTGTTCACAATCGCTATGTCGTATGTACTCCCGATACGTGTTTCCTTCAGTTGAAATGGGTTAGAATTCTCTCAAGCAGGGATTCAACCCGTGTCCTTATAAAAGGTCTTTGTCCGAGGTCACCAAGTCCGATCGGTGCAGCTGTGCAGCGATCGGTGCAGCCATTTGTGCGGCACCTGGGAAAACAACATCGTCACAATGAAAACATCGTCACAATGAACATTATGCGAACGCGAATGTTATGCGGGAGTCCAAACCTGAGAATGCTGGAGACTAAAGCTGAAATTGGGAAAACTAAATAGCCTATTTTACTCCTGGAGATCCCAGGATTATCCACCCAAAATATCGTTGCGATCAGTTCAGCAGTTTTTACGGTACCTTCGAACGGACGGACAGACAGACAGACGGACGGACATTTGGTGAATTATAGTAAGATTATACATTGTAAGAAAGGTCATGATTCGTTCTTAGGGTTGACGACAGTTTAAACTCATTTTCATACACATGTCGGCCACAATCATGGCCCAATGCGCTTTATGGGTTAAAGACTTTAAATATTAATCATGACTATTTTCATTGTAATGAAAACGTACCTTGTTCAGTTTTCAATGGTTGTTTTATTTTTCATACATTTATATTTGTAATACATTTACTTTATCACCTTAACTTTGTCTTGCATATCAATTTGTAATTCTATTTTCAAAAACAAAACGTCAATTACACATCTGTCGACTGTATCGACATGTTTGTTGTTTTTAATTTAATAAGCCCATTAATTATCTTCAAAAGGGGTGTTTAACTTTATCCAAATAACCAGTTTTCAATCCTGCACTCCCCTTGGAGTTCCCTTAGTATGTATGCAAAGTTTGGTGTTGCTAGGTTTGATGGTTTTGGAGTTATAGAGGAGACACACACACTGACCGACACTGTGACATTTATTATTATAGATGCATATAAGCAGTACGCATGTTAATTTTATTTTTGAGAGCAATCGAGGCAGCAACCTGATGCCTATACACCGCCAAAATTAACGGATGTGTCAGAAGGATGTGTTGCACACTTGGAACAAGATCGCCCATAGAGTGGGGTACTCTACTATGGTATTAATAATCATAAATATAATAGCATGACTCTTGGCGGCTCCTGTAGGGTGGTGAGGGGGTGTGTCGAGTATATTTATCTCTTCATTGCATAATATTGTTGAAGTTACATTTTACATTATGTGGAATATCCGCAGGTAATGAACGTAGAGCAGCAACTGTTGTAAAAATCAAGGTCTACAACATTGTCCCAATAGTAGGTTTAATTCAGTTTCGATCTCTGGCAACACCTGTAAGAAATCATCAAGCTTTGTATCAGTATTCCATAATCATGGAAGTAACAATGAAGTAGCAATTAGTGCAAGCAAGCCTGGAACATCTAGGAATACACACCATTCGAGTATACACTATCACACAGAATAAATGTCACAGGAATGTGTCGGAGCGATGTTCGTCCGAGTTCTTATAGGAGCCTCTCAGTGGTCGGAGACAGCATAACACCTGGGTTCAACTTAGACACAATTTCATTACATTCTCCCCGCCGTTAAATCTACACTTCTGCTAAGGCAGAAATCAAGCTAGCAGCACATAGCAGCAGAGTAATATCAGTGAGCAGCAATTGCCAGTCCATGTCAGTCAGTCCCAACAATAGCGGTCGGGGCGGCGAATCTCTCTCCCGGCGCGGGTCCGGTAACTACCGGGTACTACATCCCCAAGACCGGAGTCCCCCGCGTCAAAGTAGCCGCCTAAGTCGGGTGATGGCGGTGGCCCCACAGGACCAGCCGGATCGGGTGCATGTAGTGGTGAGGAAGCCGGCAGATGCTCCATAGGCGGATCAACAGGATCGTAAGCTGGTTCGTCAACTTCCCCGCATGGGGCTAGGTGGCGTACTGAGACCGTCGACTCCCATCCATTGGGCAACAACACACGGGCGTGCTCGGGTTTAGCTTGGAGAACCTGCACCTTGTCTACCAGCGGGTCATATTTACTCATGCGAACTGCACGTTTGAGAAAAGCCGGTCCCGGCTCAGCAAGCCAACCCGGTAAAGGGCGGGTACTGCCCGAACGCCTCGGGTAACGAAACATCCGGTCGTGGGGAGTTTGATTTGTAGCAGTACACAATAAAGTCCTGATCGAGATTAATGCCCCAGGTAGTGACCAAGCCCACTTGTCTAGTCCTAGGGCACGGGACTTAAGACTCAGAGTAACGGCCCTCCATATTATGCCATTAAAGCGTTCTACCTGTCCATTCGCCTGCGGCCTATACGGAGTAGTATAGCTAGAAGCGACATCATGCTGGAGCAAGAAGTTCCTCACATCCTGAGACAAAAACACCGCGCCTCGATCGGTGTGCACATAGGCCGGATTCCCAAATATAGAAAACAAGTTCTGCAGACACCGGATAACCGTAGCAGCAGACATATCTCCACATGGGAAAGCAAAAGGGAATCTAGAGAACTCATCAACGATCGTGAGTAGATAACGAGAATTACTCGAAGCCGGTGACGCCGGCAGTGGTCCTTTGAAATCCATCGCCAATCTCTCCCACGGCCTAGTGGCTTGGACCAGCGTGCCCAGAGGAGGGTTGTAGAAGCGAGGTTTGAGTTCAGCGCATACAGAACAAGTGCGACAGAGCTGACGAATATCCTCAACGGAATAGGGCAAGTTACGACTGCACAAATAATGAGTGAAACGCATCACGCTGGGATGGCATAAGGTGTCATGAAGAACGCGCAGATCCTCAAAAGAGGTGAGGCTCGCACACATCGCCGGCCGCGATAAAGCATCGGCAACAAGGTTATCCCGCCCTGGGCGATATTTGATTGTGTAGCAGAAATCGGCGAGCTCGATCCACCAGCGAGTGATTTTCTCATTCTTAATGCGTTGAGCATGCTGCGTGTCATACATAAATGCAACGCTCTGTTGATCTGTGATAATTTGGAAACATCGTCCTAGCAAATAGGGATGCCAACGCCTGATCGACTCGACGATGGCATAAGCCTCCTTTTCGACAGACGAATGTCTCCGTTCCGCGGAGGAGAGAGTCCTTGAAAAGAAGGCCACAGGGCGCCCCCCCGCCCCCCCCCCCCCGAGAGAGTGTCACAGCTATCGCATGATCCGACGCATTGCTTTCTAAAACAAAGGATTTATTTTCGTCAATCGTCAACACAGCGTCACCAGTGATGTCGGACTTCAGGCCATGAAAAGCGGCCTTGGCAGCGAGATTCATGGGGAACGCATCGCAATCCACAAGTGGGCGGAGCTTCGCGGAAAAATTTTGAACCCACTTGGAATAATGAGCAAACAGCCCGAGAACACGCTACAATGAAGCACGATCGCAGGGCGGGGCCATGTCGAGCAAGGGTCACAGACGCTCCTTATCCAGAGCGACAGAGCCATGGGTCACGGTGTACCCCAGGAGATCTATCGTGCGAGCAGAATAGCGCCATTTAGCCTCATTCGTAGTCAAGCGATACCTGTGGGCGACCTCGAGGAAGCGCTTCAGATTAGCATCATGATGTTCTTTGTCGTACCCGCAAACCGTGAGATTATTCAGATAGACAAAGACATCGGTTAAATTCTCCTTAGTGATGAGGTCGTCCATAGCCCTTTGAAAGCATGAACCCCATTCGTGACCCCGAAAGGTAGCCGGGTGAACTGGGACAACTTCTGGCCTGATTCAAACGCAGTGTAGATGCGATCTGCCGTGGAGATGGGAATCTGATGATACGCACTACGTAGATCGACAGTGCTATAGAATGAGTACTGTGCCACCTGTCGAACCAGGGAGTCCATTCCCAGGAGTGGGTAGGCGTCCAATTGGGTAAACCGATTAATCGTCTGTGAATTGTCGATTACCATGCGTTTGCGATGTGTTTCGGTTCGTACCACCAGAACTTGGGCCCACCAAGGCAACCGACTAGGTTCTATGATACCTTCCTTTAGTAGCTGCGCAGTCTCTTCCGCAATGAATTGCGTGTCAGCGTGTGAATAGCGTCGCGATTTAACAGCAACAGGTGTACAGTCTGTGGTCATATTGGGAAACAGCGACAGTGGCTCAATTTCCATCCCTGCAAGAGCACACACAGCAAGAGTATCAGTACCACCAAATTCCATTTCCAAGCGCCCATGTCGCTGGAGAAAATAATGTCCTAGCAAAATTTCTGCACATAATGCTGGTAAGACCATTAAATGCACATCTGGAAACATTCGACCCTTAATTACAAGCTTCAGTCGACATTCCCCCTTTGTGCTAAGCCATAGCCCTTGAGAAGCCATGAAGTTTCTGCGTTTTGTCCCAAGAATCGGCCATCCATGCTTCTGAATAAGTCGAAAATCAACATAACTATCAGTGGATCCCATGTCAATTAAAGCATTTGCAAAAGTTCCTTCAATCATGAGTGGGATAATAGCGTGGGACAGGCCAGGTGGCCCTGTAGATGTCGATCATCGAGAGGATGCGCTCGTGCCACGCGTGGAATTTCGAAGCCAGCGTTCGCCGATTGGGTGGCCGATCCCGGAAGTTGGCTGGGCGTCGATAGAATTCCTGTCAAGGACGGTCGTGCTGCATACTGAAGTGATTGCGCCACTTGTTTAGTCGGCGTGGCGAGTCTCATCAAGGTCGAGCGCTCAGCTCGGGGCCCACGGAGAGGGGCGATTCCAATCAAGGTCGGGCGAGGCGCGCTGGGCGCCGTTCGTACCGCGGGCGTGGATACAAGCACATTCAGCGTCGAGCTCGCTCGCCGGCCCCGTGATGCTCGACAGACTTTTGCAAAGTGACCCGTCTTTGTACACAAATGACACTTCACTTCCTTAGCCGGACAAACTGACCTGAGATGGGTCCGGTTCCCGCAGAAATAGCACTTAGCGTTACTTCCTGGCTTGGGTCCAGCAGCAGCAGCCGCCGTCAAACTCGGGTCGGGGTCCTCAAGAGTATCCGTTGTCCCCGATTCCGGCAGAGGGGCAGCATCCTCTAGCTCGGCGGTAGCTCTCTCTGGTCGTGTCTGTCGGGATATCCCCGCAGTGACGTATGGGTGTTCATACGCGTCGGAATGTTCCCGCGCATCGGTGTACACGTGAGATAACCGAAGGGATGATTGTAGGGTCAAGTCAGGTTCTTCAAGTAGTCTTTGTCTGATGACCGGCGATCTTATACCTGAGACAAAAGCATCACGGGCAAGGTCATCACAGACTTGTTCATGGGTGCGTACCTCAGGGGTACAGTCCTTCAGTAGTCGTCTGAGGTCTTGAGCGAATTGGTCTATGGTCTCCGTGGGCTGTTGTCGACGAGACGCAAGCAAATGTCTGGAGTAGACCGCGCTTCGTGTTTTAATGTAGATACGTTTCAGCTCGGCCACAGCAGTATCGTACGTCGTGCACTGTGTAATGGACATGTACACAGTATGGTTCACCTTGGATTGCAGCACTGCAAGCTTCGTGTCCGCAGTGATGCCCTCCTGCGAATTGAGACGATTAGTCAAGAGCTTCAGCCAATGTATCAGTTGCGCGGCCGTGTCCATCGCCTGGGGGTCTGTGCTGAAAACTGGAACTTGGATCAGCTTATGAGCCATGTCGTTCTCGTTTGGGACAAAGAGAGGAAACTGAATTAATTGTTGTAAAAATCAAGGTCTACAACATTGTCCCAATAGTAGGTTTAATTCAGTTTCGATCTCTGGCAACACCTGTAAGAAATCATCAAGCTTTGTATCAGTATTCCGTAATCATGGAAGTAACAATGAAGTAGCAATTAGTGCAAGCAAGCCTGGAACATCTAGGAATACGCACCATTCGAGTATACACTATCACACAGAATAAATGTCACAGGGATGTGTCGGAGCACTATAATTTTACAATTAAATAAGGTGTATGTGAACCATGAGGGGAATACAAGGTGTGTGAATGAGGACGGAGTATGATGGATTTTGCTGTTCGTCCGAGTTCTTATAGGAGCCTCTCAGTGGTCGGAGACAGCATAACACCTGGGTTCAACTTAGACACAATTTCATTACAGCAACGAAGGCTGGAAAGGGTGGAAATGCGAATGATTCCGTGGATGTGTGGAGTATCGTTGAGAGAGAGGAAGACAAATAATGAATTGCGAAAGATGATGGGAATAGAGCCTGTGATTGATGCTGTGAAGAGAAACAGGTTGAGCTGGTTTGGTCATGTGTTGAGGAAGGATGAAAGTGACTGGTTGAGAAGAGTGATGGAAGTGAATGTAGAAGGAAGTAGTGAATGTAGAAGACGGGGAAGACCGAGAAAGACTTGGCTAAAGATGGTGGAAGAAAAAATGCGGGCAAGGGGGTTAACAAGGGGGGAGATGCAGAAAATAGGGCAATATAGGGAAGATTGTCATGGGGCCCGCAAGCCTAACCCCCGCTCTAGCATGGAAAATGGCCTTCAAATGCATGTTGTTGTTTGTTGTTGTTGGAATATCCGCAGGTACCTGCTCGTAATAAATCAATGAGTTCCCTAACAGGAGGAAGCCGTTAGGCCAATGTGATTGCCAACCTAATAATGGTTGTTTGTCCATACTCTATTCATTTTTCAGTGCTGAGCATCAAGCAAGGAAGCAGCACTTGCTATTTTTTAAGTCTTTGTTATGACTCGCCCGGGGATCAAGACACCAACCTCCCAGACTCAGAGTGGACGCTCTCACGATTACACCACCTAGTCTGGTCAATCTGGATAAACCGTGTCGTCCAGAAAATCCTCTAATTTGTTTATCACATTAACTGCCCTTGGAGACAGCTTGCCACTTTGACATTTAGAGGGACTTCCATTTTCCTTTGAAAGATGGTTCCAAACTTGAATTTACATTTGTTGGAAAATTTAGTTTGGGCACAGCATTTAATGGTCATACCTGTCTCAGCCAAAATGATACCCCTAATTCTGAGCATCCCTATTATATGTAATAGGTACTTGAACTAGCCTTAAAAGGGATTTAATGCTCTGGCATCTCATATGTTATGGGCTTATACGAGTATAAAGCTTATGTGGTGGGATCCAGGTCTCTGCTTGCCAAGAGTACAGTGAACTGCACCATAATGGAGCCCAACTGCAACAGTGCTGTTTAGTTAAGCCTCCACGGTTAATGGCCTGGACCTGTTGAGAAAGGTCACAAAGGATTAGGATTCGTACACATGACGTCAGCCTGTGGGCCTCACTTGAAGCTTTCTGTAAAATGCCAATATATAAGCAAATGCTGCCATTTGAGCCCTCCTGCCCCCTGCCTTACCTGTATTTATCAGTGCTGTTTCTGAGAACAATCCATGTGTTTTTGCACAGATGGACTAGAAGACCAGGAGAAACATGAACTTCCCTGCAAGGAAGAAGCGACTCGCTCACAGAGACCATTAAAAGGTTTGGGATGCAATTAACAATGAGCATGTGATGTAGACATTATCCAGATAATCTCCTTTTAATACAGACAATAATTACATTTGGCTTTTTAAATGTCACATGATGTTTACCATGGCGACGACATAGCTGAGTGGGCAATTTGAGCAGTAAAGTTGCTGAGGACTTAAATTGCCGTTCTGGTGCTTTGTCAGCAGGAATCACTGAGTCGAGGAACAAAATAGAATCCTTCAAAGGAGAATTTAAACTTGAAAGCAATGATTCAGCCTTCAGTCGTAGTGTTAAGGATCCCATATCATATATGATTGGCAAGAGTAGGCCTTCAGGCCTGTACTCTGATCAAATTGCAAATTCCCTGTATTGGCCCAGGGTTTGCCTCATTGTGACCTACCCAGTTTTACATCCGCCACGGTGGCCCCTTGAGGATTAATGGATGATTAGTTTCGAACGGGCAGACGTGTGCAGATCATCATAACTTTCATCGTGTGCGTATTCATGAGATTTCTAGCAAAGAAGGAGCACTTCACCAGCTCAAGCTGTTAGGGTTAGACAACAATGGAGAATTCATTAATTCCCTTGGAAATTGGGGTCGTCACCAGTTCATACATATGAATTGACATACCATGTGATTCTTCTGGTACTCGCTACAAGGATCGGGCCACCAAAGGAATTGCAACGTCTTCAGCACGTTTCACAACGCATGATGGTGTATGTAGCAAATGGCTTCTTATTATTATTTGATATAGAGCACTTGTTCAGAGTGCCTGCGATAATTTGCCCACTCTTTGTGAAGGACACCATGGCATCTTTAACGTCCACGACTAATACTGGCAGACGCGACGCCCAGTTATAACATCCATATCTGAGGGACAGCACACACGTCACTAATACTCTCCTCCAGTCTGTTGGTTTGTTTGTCCGTTCATGGGTGTGGCTTCCCCTTTTGTGGGAGGGGCTACACCCGTTCTGGGAGTGGCTTCAAAAACAAATCTCCACCATTTTGGTTGCTCCGCATACTTCTGAGGCTCCAAAGGCCTCTGTTTGTCCATTTTAAGACTGAATCAACAAGTCTTCTACTAGTACCCTACTGCAAAGCCGCAATGAGCCGGCGAAGCCAAAGCCTCTTGCCACTATTTCCGTCTCAACTTCTGATATTTCCGGCCGTGAAAAACTATGCCCTACGGCCGCGAGATTTCTAAAAAATAATTCTTCGTCAATTTTAGAACATTTGACGCCGTTTTCAGCCTCCAAAACGCGGTAATAAGCTTTTTTGAAATATTTTTTCTAATGATCGAATCGCATTGTTTTTTTGTTTTTTGGGGGGGGTTTTTTGTATACAGAATCGAGGCTCGTGAAAGAGCTAACATTTATCACACAAACAAATCAAACAGACAAACAAAATATATAAAAAGAGGGAGCGGTAGACAAGATGGGGAGAGAAGGGGAAGCACACAAACACAACATTTGAGAGCAGGGATATCGGGAGATGTGTGGGAGGGAGAGGGCTTGGGGGGAGGAGGTGTGGGAAGGGGGTTGGGGGGGGGGTGGGAGAAGTATAAAACACAAGGACACCAAGGATTTCTGGGAAAGAAGTTGGTATTTCAAAAAAGTGGATTTGGGGTGAAATTAGCGGGGGTAGAAAAGATCAAGGTGTTGGATGGGGGAAGATAAGAGTTGGTGGTGAACAGCTGTTTTAAAGACCTGGAGGGTGGAGTGGGATTGAAGAGAGTGAGGGAGTTTGTTCCAGAGGCGGGAGAAAAGAGGAATGAAGGAGTGATGGTGAGCAGAGAGTCTTGATTTTGGCAGTTTAACCATAAGAGGGTTGCAGGCAGATCTTGTGCGACCTGTAGGAATATTTGGGGGACAGAGCCCAGAGAGAGCTGGGGGGGGGGGGCAAGGCCGGAGAGGAGTCGGTAGAAGACGGAAAGACCACCAACCTGCCTGAATTGGGTGAGTGAAAGGCCCTCGGAGTTAGCTTCATCGCGGGAGATTCCAATGATTCTGAATGCTTTGGTTTCAACAGCGTGAAGACGAGCTAGGTGTGAGGCAGGAGCACCAGCCCAGAGGGGAGAGCAGTATTCCATTGAGCTGCGGATGAAAGCCTTGTATGTGGTGAGGAGCTCAGGTGTGCCAAGGAAGGACTTCGCACGATGGAGGATGACTAGTCGGCGACTGGCTTTGGAGGCCAGATTTGAAATGTGGTTTTCCCAGGAAAGATCATGGCAGATAGTGAGACCCAAAAGCTTGAGTGACAGAACTTCTTGGAGAGGATTCAGAAAGTGGATGGGAGGGTTGTTCATTCGGTCTTTTCGGAGAGACATCGTAAGAGTGTGAGATTTGTCAGGATTGAAAGACATGTTCCACTTGTTCCGGTGTTCCGGTTCTGGTGTTTGGTGAAGATTTTCGTTGAGCCTGAGGATAACCAGGGCCCGTGCGGGCCCGTGGAACGAGGTTGGTCTTAAAGTATTTTAAATACAAATTAGAGGTGCATCAGATTGTGAATCAAACAAAGACGGGTGAAACAAACTCCTATTAAACTTTTTCGCAAATTTTTATGCATACTTCCGCATCCGCAAGATGGCGGCCTCCATGGAGCGATTTGGTGCATCAAAGCTTCGAAATTCTCAAAGGATCCAGCAAAATCTGGCTTTTCAACATAATACGTACGCGTTCATTCACAACACCGGCTTCACCGGCTACTAGTACCCCACTGCAAAGCCGGAATGAGCCGGCGAAGCCAAAGCCTCTTGCCACGATTTCTGTCTCAACTTCGGATATTTCTGGCCATGAAAAACTATCCCCGACGGCCACGAGATTTCTAAAAAATAATTCTTCGTCAATTTTAAAATATTTGACGCCGTTTTCAGCCTCCGAAACGCGGTAATAAGCTTCTTTTTAAAATATTTTTTCAAATGCTCGAATCTCATTGGTTCCGGTGTTTGGTGATTATTTTCATTGAAGAGAACCAGGGCCCGTGTGGGCCCGGGGAACGAGGTTGGTCTTAAAGTATTTTAATTACAAATTAGAGGTGCATAAGATTGTTAATCAAAAAAAGACGGGTGAAACGAACTCCTATTGAACTTTTTCGCCATTTTTTATGCATACTTCCGCATCCGCAAGATGGCGGCCTCCATGGAGCGATTTGGTGCATCAAAGCTTCGAAATTCTCAAAGGATTCAGCAAAATCTGGCTTTTCAACATAATATGTACACGTTCATTCACAACACCGGCTTCGCCTGCTGTCATAACAAGTTACCTTTTGAAGAAACAAAGGTACATTTTGATTAAAACTCATGCAAAGAAAACAAGGTAATGCATGTTTCAGTCGGAGCGATCGTGGCAGCGGTCTATTATACACTGCCCAAAGAAGATGCATTTTCATAATGCAGAGGAAAGAAATAAACACAGAGGTGAAATTGCTGAGATATTTTTCGTTCTTATTTTAGAAGTTATGTGCACGTACACTTTCAATAAATTTATTTGAAATGTTTAATTTTAAAATGTCCTTTTGTATGCTGTAATTTTTTTTGTAATGTAATAACAGTAATTTTGGTTTTCGCTGGACAGAAGGGTGTATTGTAATGCCCATATACACCGCCACAGGATTTTTTTTCCAGGAACAAGATACACAGTCTATCCCTGTGAGTTTCCTAAAGATGCCCCACTTGTTTATAAATATCAGGATGACAGTAAAACACCAAGATGACAGTTTATAGCTGGGTCGGGATTCCAACCCGACCAAGATGACAGACAACTTAGAGGCAAATGTGCATACCTCTAGGTCTAGGTCCTATGAGCTATCCTGCCAGCCTACTAGTCCCACATGTGGGATGTCAGAGTTGCCAATTCGCCAATTTCTCATGTTTAATTGACCTGGAGAGGAGTTAGTAAATCAGCGAGATGAAAAAGTTGCAAAAGTAATTTTTTTTCATTTTTTTTCATTTCAGATATGGAGGATTCCATCCCTGCCTTTCCCTACAAGATGCTTTTCAAGCATTTCTGAAGAGTTCCAGCCGAAGACCTTTACCTAAGTGTCATGCATGACACCTGGCGTTATTTGTACTGTATTTTATGTAAAAATGTTCGAGGTTCTGGAGATGTATTGATATGCCTCTGTATTATACACATTTAATTCATCGTTAGTCATTATATAAAATGTTATTTATTATACTTCACGTGTATACCATTTTAGTAAATGTTCCCTATATGATAAATATCTAACGTCTGAATGCTATAATAATAATAATAATAATACAAGGCCTATTTCATGGGGTTTTGCTATGACTATTATCTGATCAATGCACATTGTTAGTCCGTCACTGTTTAGAACACTACTCGGGGGGAAGAAGAAGATTTTGAAAAAGGAAGAAAAAGAAGAAGAAGAGGGAAAACACTACTTTGGGAGCGGGTTGGGGTGGGAAGAAGAAGCATTTGTTTTTGAATCTCATTTTTACTTTACTTGGACAAAGCTCAATTTTTTTTTTTTTTTTTCTAAATCTAACCACGCAGTGTGGGAGATATGTAGAGACCACAACCTTTCGCATCAAGGCACCTTCACAATCATTGTCATTTGATGTGCATCGCTTGCCGCCGGCTGTGATTTAGAGGAGGAATTTGAAATTTATTTTACAGTTCCGACAAACGTCAAGGCATCAGTGACCTCCTTGAAATCCATCGCAGGACGAGTCCACAGCAAGATGTTTCGAATACGTGAGATGATGATATGTCCAACAGAAATATTCGATTACACTCTTGACCTGTTTTCCCTGCAAATTTGAGGCTGGCAGAGTGTGATGGGAGATTTCCTCCAATCAAAAGTGAGGAATTTAGAATAAGAAGCTAAAAGAACCTTGTTTCTGATTGGAAGACAGCTCCCAATATGCCTATAGTCATTCTGTACTTGTGCGATTTCTGATGAGTTGCAAATACGGGCTGTGACGGTATTTGCAATGTGACACAATGCCACTATTTGCACACACCTCTCATTTACCTTCCACCATGTGATGCTCTCATCAAACATCCGGTTATTACCTCCACCACCGAAGGTAGACTAAGATTATGTTTTCACCTCTGTCTGTCTGTCTGTCTGTCTGTGAACAGGATATCTCAAAAGGTTATGGACGGATTCGGATGAAACTTGGTGGACAGGTGGGTGTGCGATGAAGACACATCGAATCCATTTCAGTGAAAATTCGAATCTGGATCCGGATCAGATAATTTTTTTAATGATTCTTCACCGTTGAGTGATAGGGCTAAATCCAATATATAGCATGATATCTCAAAAAGTTAGGGATGGATTCGGACGAAACTTGGTGGACAGGTTAGGTATGTGACAGATTGGGCCGAAACTTGGTGGACAGGTTTGGCGTGCGACAGGTTCGGACGAAACTTGGTGGACAGATGGGGTGTGCGACAGATTCGGACGAAACTTGGTGGACATGTTGGGTGTGTGACAGATTCGAACGTACCTTGGTGGACAGGTTGGGTATGTGACAGATTGGGCCGAAACTTGGGGGACAGGTTTGGCGTGCGACAGGTTCGGACGAAACTTGGTGGACAGATGGGGTGTGCGACAGATTCGGACGAAACTTGGTGGACAGGTTGGGTGTGCGACAGGTTCGGACGAAACTTGGTGGACATGTTGGGTGTGTGACAGATTCGGACGAAACTTGGTGGACATGTTGGGTGTGTGACAGATTCGAACGAAACTTGGTGGACAGGTTGGGTATGTGACAGATTGGGCCGAAACTTGGTGGACAGGTTTGGCGTGCGACAGGTTCGGACGAAACTTGGTGGACAGATGGGGTGTGCGACAGATTCGGACGAAACTTGGTGGACAGGTTGGGTGTGCGACAGGTTCGGACGAAACTTGGTGGACATGTTGGGTGTGTGACAGATTCGGACGAAACTTGGTGGACATGTTGGGTGTGTGACAGATTCGAACGAACCTTGGTGGACATGTTGGGTGTGTGACAGATTCGAACGAACCTTGGTGGACATGTTGGGTGTGTGACAAGGGTGAATCGATTCGATTTTGGTGAAAATTCGAATTTGAATCCAGATCTATGAGAATTCTTAAAGTGATTCTTCACCATTGAGTGATAGGGCTAAAACCAATATAGAGAACGATATCTCAAAAAAATTTGGACGGATTCGGACTTGGGTTGGTTAGGTGACAACATCAAGACGATTCGATTTTGGTTCAGGTCCAAATCCAGATCCGACCTATCAGTGGTATACAAAACATAAACTGGTCAACATGGTGGAGGTATGCTCTCTACCGAATGCCCTTTTAGTCTTAACATTTACCAATAAGTGAAACGTTTGAAGAACAAGATTGTAATCTTCATGGGATCAGAATTCGTGTTCAGCTTAACTTAGGATACCGCTTTAATGTGTTTTGAATGTATTTCAAGTGCAACATTTATAAATCCGATCTTATATACATACGTACCTGTTTGCTTGTAAGGAATTCTTCACCTGTTTGTGGTGTCTTGCTTTGCTCAACCATGGCGGAAAACACCTCTCTTTTCCTTTAATTATGACGTGCGTTTGCACCGTGAAATAAACAACCTCTTCGTATACGTTCGGTTGACCGTTCGCTGGTCGCTCGCTGCACGTGCTCAACGTGGAGCGTCGAGGTCGTGACAATTTGGGGCTCGTCTATATATTACGTACAGCACGTGGCGTGCGTGGATGGTTGGCCCAGCGTGATGAAGACTCTCGTCGGAGGAGGAATGGGGAGATTGTCTAAAATTGTAAGCCTCCAGTTTTTGGAGATCCCCTATAATCCTATATATTAAAGATAACTATTATATTAACAAATCAACACAATATATGGGATTTAAACTTGGACTCAGATCTCCCCACCTACTCCATCACCCCACCCCTTTCGTAATTCTCTCCCCTTTTATATCCTACAAACTTTATTTTTTTTCTCTCACAACTCTTCCAATCCTCATATCATCCTATCTTCTCTTCTGATTCTCAGTATTTAAATATTCTCGATTTCATCCCCAATCCCATCATCCACCCAGACCCAGCGCGTATGTAATAAACAGATGTTTCCAAAACATTCACCAACAGATGGCAAGAAACAGAATGTAGCGCCTTCTACTGTCACCTCTACAGAACAGCAGTTTCAATCTGCATGCCACTGTCCGGTTCTGAACCAAGGTTGGGATAGCTCAGAAGCCAGGGTTGGGATAGCTCAGAAGCCAGGGTTTGGATAGCTCAGAAGCCAGGGTTGGGATAGCTCAGAAGCCAGGGTTTGGATAGCTCAGAAGCCAGGGTTGGGATATCTCAGAAGCCAGGGTTGGGATAGCTTAGAAGCCAGGGTTGGGATAACTCAGAAGCCAGGGTTGGGATATCTCAGAAGCCAGGGTTGGGATATCTCAGAATCCAGGGTTGGGATAGCTCAGAAGCCAGGGTTTGGATAGCTCAGAAGCCAGGGTTGGGATAGCTCAGAAGCCAGGGTTTGGATAGCTCAGAAGCCAGGGTTGGGATAGCTCAGAAGCCAGGGTTGGGATATCTCAGAAGCCAGGGTTGGGATATCTCAGAATCCAGGATTGGGATAGCTCAGAAGCCAGGGTTGGGATAGCTCAGAAGCCAGGGTTGGGATAGCGCAGAAGCCAGGGCTGGGATAGCTCAGAAGCCAGGGTTGGGATATCTCAGAAGCCAGGGTTGGGATATCTCAGAATCCAGGATTGGGATAGCTCAGAAGCCAGGGTTGGGATAGCTCAGAAGCCAGGGTTGGGATAGCGCAGAAGCCAGGGTTGGGATAGCTCAGAAGCCAGGGTTGGGATAACTCAGAAGCCAGGGTTTGGATAGCTCAGAAGCCAGGGTTGGGATAGCTCAGAAGCCAGGGTTGGGATAGCTCAGAAGCCAGGGTTGGGATAACTCAGAAGCCAGGGTTGGGATATCTCAGAAGCCAGGATTGGGATAGCTCAGAAGCCAGGGTTGGGATAGTTCAGAAGCCAGGATTGGGATAGCTCAGAAGCCAGGATTGGGATAGCTCAGAAGCCAGGGTTTGGATAGCTCAGAAGCCAGGGTTGGGATATCTCAGAAGCCAGGATTGGGATAGCTCAGAAGCCAGGGTTTGGATAGCTCAGAAGCCAGGGATGGGATATCTCAGAAGCCAGGATTGGGATAGCTCAGAAGCCAGGGTTGGGATAGCTCAGAAGCCAGGGTTGGGATAACTCAGAAGCCAGGGTTGGGATATCTCAGAAGCCAGGATTGGGATAGCTCAGAAGCCAGGGTTGGGATAGCTCAGAAGCCAAGGTTGGGATAAGTCAGAAGCCAGGGTTGGGATATCTCAGAAGCCAGGATTGGGATAGCTCAGAAGCCAGGGTTTGGATAGCTCAGAAGCCAGGGTTTGGATAGCTCAGAAGCCAGGGTTGGGATAGCTCAGAAGCCAGGGTTGGGATAGCTCAGAAGCCAGGGTTGGGATATCTCAGAAGCCAGGATTGAGATAGCTCAGGAGCCAGGGTTGGGATATCTCAGAAGCCAGGATTGGGATAACTCAGAAGCCAGGGTTGGGATATCTCAGAAGCCAGGGTTGGGATAACTCAGAAGCCAGGGTTGGGATATCTCAGGAGCCAGGATTGGGATAGCTCAGAAACCAGGGTTTGGATAGGTCAGATATCAGGGTTTGGCTAGTTCAGATATCAGGGTTTGGATAGGTCAGATATCAGGGTTTGGATAGGTCAGATATCAGGGTTTGGATAGGTCAGATATCAGGGGTTGGATAGGTCAGATATCAGGGGTTGGATATGTCAGATATCAGGGTTTGGATAGGTCAGATATCAGGGTTTTACTCGGTCAGATATCAGGGTTTGGATAGGTCAGATATCAGGGTTTTACTAGGTCAGATATCAGGGTTTGGATAGGTCAGATATCAGGTTTGACTAGGTCAGATATCAGGGTTTGGATAGGTCAGATATCAGGGTTTGGATAGGTCAGATATCAGGGTTTTGATAGGACAGATATCAGGGTTTGGATAGGTCAGATATCAGGGTTTGGATAGGTCAGATATCAGGGTTTGGATAGGTCAGATATCAGGGTTTGGCTCGGTCAGATATCAGGGTTTTGATAGGACAGATATCAGGGTTTGGATAGGTCAGATATCAGGGTTTGGATAGGACAGATATCAGGGTTTGTAGAGGTCAGATATCAGGGTTTGGCTAGGTCAGATATCAGGGTTTGGATAGGACAGATATCAGGGTTTGGATAGGTCAGATATCAGGGTTTGGATAGGACAGATATCAGGGTTTGGAGAGGTCAGATATCAGGGTTTGGATAGGTCAGATATCAGGGTTTGACTAGGTCAGATATCAGGGTTTGGATAGTTCAGATATCAGGGTTTGGATAGGTCAGATATCAGGGTTTGGATAGTTCAGATATCAGGGTTTGGATAGTTCAGATATCAGGGTTTGGATAGGACAGATATCAGGGTTTGGATAGGACAGATATCAGGGTTTGGAGAGGTCAGATATCAGGGTTTGGAGAGGTCAGATATCAGGGTTTGGATAGGTCAGATATCAGGGTTTGGATAGTTCAGATATCAGGGTTTGGAGAGGTCAGATATCAGGGTTTGGATAGTTCCGATATCAGGGTTTGACTAGGTCAGATATCAGGGTTTGGATAGTTCAGATATCAGGGTTTGGATAGTTCAGATATCAGGGTTTGGATAGTTCCGATATCAGGGTTTGACTAGGTCAGATATCAGGGTTTGGATAGGACAGATATCAGGGTTTGGATAGGTCAGATATCAGGGTTTGGAGAGGTCAGATATCAGGGTTTGGAGAGGTCAGATATCAGGGTTTGGAGAGGTCAGATATCAGGGTTTGACTAGGTCAGATATCAGGGTTTGGATAGGACAGATATCAGGGTTTGGATAGGACAGATATCAGGGTTTGGAGAGGTCAGATATCAGGGTTTGGAGAGGTCAGATATCAGGGTTTGGATAGGACAGATATCAGGGTTTGGAGAGGTCAGATATCAGGGTTTGGAGAGGTCAGATATCAGGGTTTGGATAGGTCAGATATCAGGGTTTGGATAGGACAGATATCAGGGTTTGGATAGGTCAGATATCAGGGTTTGACTAGGTCAGATATCAGGGTTTGGATAGTTCGGATATCAGGGTTTGGATAGTTCGGATATCAGGGTTTGACTAGGTCAGATATCAGGGTTTGGATAGTTCGGATATCAGGGTTTGGATAACTCAGTGGGCAAGGTTTGGATTGCTAAAATGTCAGGGTTTGTATAACTCGGAGGCTGAGGTTTGGATCGCCCCTGTTTGTGGCGTCTGTTTGTTACTTGGAAAAATAATTTTTACCTCTGTCACCAAAGGTGGATTGAGGTTATGTTTTCACACCTGTCTGTTTATTTGTTTGTCTGTATGTGTGTGAAGAAGATATCTCAAAAAGTTGTGGACGGATTCGAACGAAATTTGGCAGAGATGTAGTGTATGTGATAAGGACGAAATGATTAGATTTTGGTGAAGATCCGGATTCGGATCCGGCTAGTAGATTTTTAAAAGTGATTCCTCACCATTGGGAGATCGGGCCAAAAACGATATATAGCAGGATATGTCAAAATGTTGTGGACGTATTTGGACGAAACCTGGTGGGCAGGTTGGGTGTTTGACAAGGAAGAATCGATTAGATTTTGGTGAAGATCTGAATATCGATTCGGATACGGGTTTTTAAAATTATTTAACTGGGTTATTAAATTTTTAAAGTGATTCTTCACCATTGAGATATCGGGCGAAAAGCGATATATAACATGATATTTAAAAAAGTTATGGACGAGTTATGACAAACATGGTGGATGAGTTTGTTCGGTGACAAGAACAAGCGATTAGATTTTGGTTCAGGTACGAATCCAGATCATTGGGACACAAAACATGAACTGTTCAGCCTGACGGAGGTGTCCGCCCTCCCGAGTGCTGTTCTAGTATGATGTATGTTTGTCTGTAGCATTGTTTGTCTGTCTGTGTGTTTGTTTGTCTGTTTGGCTGTTTGTTTGTAATGATTTCTGTGCAGAGTTTGAGAAGCTTTTTCAAGTTTTGATTTTTTTTTTAATGTGAATAGGTTTTTTTTAGGCCAAGGAACCTAATGTACAATTTTGCTAAAGATTCGAATCTGGATCTGGGTCAGAGAAATTTTAAAGTGATTCTTCACAATAGGGCAAAGATAGAGCGATAGGGCAAAAAACAATATGATGATGATGATGACCACTCCTTTTGCACCGTGACGACGACTAGGGCTGCCGAAGCAGTTTCCTGGGCTATTGGGCACAATCCTGGATGGGTCACCACTTCAACGCAGGATACCCAAATGGCTCATCCCAGCAAGCTGGTACTCAATTTGCTGACCTTGGAAGGATGACAGGCTGAGTCAACCCCTCTGGCGTTAATTCAACGATCGACCAGGATTCAAACCCAGGATCCCAGGCCAGCACCCTAACCGCTAAGCCAACACCAGGCTGAAAAACAACATATAGAATGATATTTCAAAATTTATGGATAGATTATGAGTTTACGACAAAACTTGGTGGATAAGTTGGTTAGACAAGAACAAGGACATTACATTTTGGTTCAGGTGCGAATTCTGATCCGACCTATCGGTGGGATACAAAATGTAAATTTGTGGAAATTATGTGTGTGACTATTGGTGAAGTATTGATCTCGATAGTTCTCGAAGTATTGAAGTAGAGTTCTACTTACTCGTACATGGTCATACGGTGGTTACATGCTTCCTGTGAATCCTATGCCTTCATTTCGTTCGACAAACATGGCGAAACCGGAGTAAAGGTGGATATTCCACCTAGATGCAGCCAATGCTCCCCAGAAGCTGGTTGAAGGTCTCGGCGGATAAACCCGTGGTGAAATGTTGATTTTCAGGAGAGGAAAATATCAATAATTTGGGGTGACCAGAGCGGGGTGGTTAAACAAAATGAACATTCCAGCGGCAAAAAACGATTAAAAAATGGCAGAAGAAGAAAAATAACCCCAGGAAGGAGGAAAGTTTGTCAGGTTGGTGTGAACAGCGAGTGGGTGGTGAAGTAGAACTCTGCTGATAGTCCCAAAAGAAACCAAAGAACAGTGAAGTACCATATTTACTCGCTACACTTTATCACGCCATTTAGCTCCAAGCCCTTCGAGATGCGAGAGTCCGCATAAAACAAACCCTCTTCTTCTTCTTCTTCTTCTTCTTTTTGTGCTTCGACCTCTCGTACCGAGAGACTTGATTGGTTGTTCCTGGTTTTAAACCATGCCCCACTAACCGAACGTTTGCTCGCAGGGCTTCAGTATGTGAGGAACAAGCTTAGTGAATTGATTCTGCCTGCAACGTCTGTTCATGTAGAAAATGATACATGTAAAGCTAGAAGTCACTACAAACTGTTCATCCTGGTGGAGGTATGTGCTCTACCGATATCATTCTATTTCTTTTCACCCAAGTCACAGGAACACATGACCATCGCCAGTATAAAGGATCCAACAGCAAGATGTATGGGTTTATAGTTTCATTATTTAGTACAAAATAGAAAAGCAGGTAGGCCTATACCGTGTTTAGAGGGTACGTACACGGTATGAGGAACAATTAAAGTGATGATCAATATCTGGAGGTTTAATATAACAGAAGGGATTTAATGGCACCTTCTAACTTGAATCCACCCAGGATAATTGCGCATCACTCCTTTCCGATTTCATCTTCAGGCGCTGTATGACATCATCACGGGCGCGCTGAATGGGGACTGGCGATGATGTGCGCTGAAAAAGAGTACTCAGTTTTCATTCCGTTTGTTTTCTTTCTTGTTGTACACCGCTCCTTTCCTATGCCATCTCCAGGTGCTGCATGACGTAATTGCCGGTCACCGAAGAGGGCCCTGGCAATGACGCGCGCTGAAAGGGAGTACTCAGTTTTCACCCCAGTTTCTTGTTTGTTTGTCCGGGCGATATCTCAGCCATCCTTTGAGCTATGAAGCTAAAATAATGGGCACAATAGTGAGCACATGCTTTGGCAAAAACAGTATTCTTTATTTTTTGATTGATCAATTAATTGATTAGTTATTTAATTATTATCGATTAATGAAGTACTTATTTATTTCCTTTCTCATCTGGCCAATATCTCAGGCACCTTTTCAGTTAGGAAGCTGATATTTTGACATGACAATAACCAAGTTATTTGGCTGTAAAGGCTATTTTTGATTTATTGATTAAGCAATTAATCGATTAATTATTTAATTATTCGATTAATGACTTAATTCATTCAATTTTCTAAGTTACAGATTCGGATGAAATTGTGGTGGTTTAGGTATTCTATTAGCCAATTGTTATTTATTTAATTTTTTTGATCATTATTTATTTATTTTCATTATTAATCATTTATTTATTTTCTTTCTCATCTGGGCAATATCTCAGGCACCTTTTGAGCTAGGAAGCTGTTTGCTTGTAATGATTTCTGGGCACAGTTTTTAAGCTTTTTGAAGTTTTGAATTTTTTTTTAAAATGTGAATACGTTTTTTTTAGGCCAAGGAAACTAATGTACAATTTTGCTGGTATTGTGGGTATATCTGGGCTGGTATATCTGGGCAATATCTCAGGCACCTTTTGAGCTAGGAAGCTGATATTTGGACATGATAGTGACCAAGTCATGTGGCTATAAAGGATATTTTTTATTTATTGATTAATTAATTAATTAATCGATTAATTATTATTGATCAATTTTTTTTCTTTAATGACAATTAATTACTTTTTTAAAGTAACAGATTGGGATGAAATGGTGATGGTTTAGGTATTCTATTAGCTAATTGATTAATAATTTAATTATTTTATGATTACAATTTTTTTTTTCATTATTAATCACTTATTTATTTTCTTTCTCTTCTGGGCAATATCTCAGGCACCTTTCAGCTAGGAAGCATGACAGTGACCAAGTGATGTGGCTACAAAAGATATATTTTTGATTTATTGATTAATCAACTAATTAAATTAATTAAAATAATTAAATTAATTAAATTAATTGATTAAATGAATTAATCAATTGAATCTAGATTAATCAATGAATCAATTAACTATTCATTGATTAATCAAGTAATGAATTAATTCTTAAATATTTTCGATTAATTAATTCTTTAATTTTCAAAAAGTTACAGCTTCGGGTGAAACATTGGTGGTTTAGGTACGGTATGCTATTAATCAATCAATTATTGCACACACCTCCCTCCCAATACCGTCTCCAGCTGCTGCACTGCGCATTGCCGGGCGCCGAAGGCTCCCCCCGAAATGACGCGCGCTTGAGGATATTTATTTATTTGACATGGGGCGGTGGTTGAATGTAGCTCTGCTTAGTTTTTATATCGTCAAAAATTATATTGGAGGAATTTGTATATAATGAGCAAAGGGAAAGGTTATTAATATCAACCTTAATTTTACATCATTTACAATGCAAGGACATTTTTTATCGTTATTATATTCTATTTTTTCACATACTTAAGTAAAATAATAAAGTTCTGCGAAGGTCTAAAATTATTCATAAAGGTCGACGGAATAAAGTTGCAGCTTATAATGGTAAAAGGCATGAACTGGGGGATGGTGTCATCGTATTACTATTAGCTTCCAAATTGTTCATTTTTTCAGCAATTCCCAAATAGTGCATGTGCTCTTTAGCAGTTTACATAGGCTGTGGTGGTGTAGTTAGCGGCAGCACTTCAGCCTTGATTTCGCGCTATTGATTAGGTTATATATTTCCCTCCCATAAAGTACGAGTAATACTACTAAACGTTTGTAATGTGTTGATGTTTGACTGTTGGATCATTTGGCTTTTAAAAACCTTTTCGTGTTGTGGTTGTGAAAGGAAGGAAGGAGAATTCAGTGCCACCTGCCACTGCCACGATTGCTGCCAAGGCAATGGCCTTAACGTTATACGCGCTTGTGCAGGCAGTGCTGCTGTGCGTCAACGCTGTGGCCGTGCTGCATGAGGAGCGATTCCTCGCCAAGAGTACGTAGCCGTGGGTAGTTGTGGCAATTCACCGCTGATAGTCTTGGTAGTTGTGCTGTGTACCGGTAGTCTATTAATTCGAATTGTTATTGTGCTGTCCAACGATAGTCTAAGGACTCTAGGTAGTTGTGCTGTTCAACGGTAGTCTTGGTAGTTGTTCTGTTCAACGGTAGTCTTGGTAGTTGTGCTATCCAACGGTAGTCTTGCTAGTTGTACTGTCCACCGGTAGCCTTGGTAGTTGTACTGTCCACCGGTAGCCTTGGTAGTTGTACTGTCCACTGGCAGCCTTGGTAGCTGTACTGTCCACCAGTAATTTTGGTAGGTGTGCTGTTCAACGATACTCGATAGTCTAGGACCCTAGGTAGTTGTGCTGTCCACTGGCACTGGTCGTCTTGGTAGTTGTGCCTTCCAACCATAGTCTTGGGAGTTGTGCTGTCGAACGGCAGTCTTGCTAGTTGTTCTGTCCACCGGCAGCCTTGGTAGCTGTACTGTCCACCAGTAATTTTGGTAGCTCAGATGTGCTGTTCAACGATAGTCTAGGACTCTAGGTAGTTGTGCTGTCCACTGGTCGTCTTGGTAGTTGTGCTGTCCGCTGGTCGTCTTAGTAGCTGTGCCTTCCAACCATAGTCTTGGTAGTTGTGCCTTCCAACCATAGTCTTGGTAGTTGTGCTGTCCAATGGTAGTCTTGCTAGTTGTGCTGTCCAATGGTAGTCTTGCTAGTTGTGCTGTCCAATGGTAGTCTTGCTAGTTGTGCTGTCCAATGGTAGTCTTGCTAGTTGTACTGTCCACCGTAGCCTTGGTAGTTGTACTGCCCACCGTATCCTTGGTAGTTGTACTGCCCACCGGCAGCCTTGGTAGCTGTACTGTCCACCAGTAATTTTGGTAGATGTGCTGTTCAACGGTAGTCTTGTTAGTTGTACTGCCCACCGTAGCCTTGGTAGTTGTACTGCCCACCGTAGCCTTGGTAGTTGTACTGTCCACCGGCAGCCTTGGTAGCTGTACTGTCCACCAGTAATTTTGGTAGATGAGCTGTTCAACGGTAGTCTTGGTAGCTGGGCTGTTCAACGGTAGTCTTGGAAGCTGGGCTGTTCAACGGTAGCCTTGGTAGTTGTGTTCCCTTGGATTTACTTGGATGTAGAGACCTGAAGCATTGCTTATTTGTCTCTCGTTGCATCAGCCCTTTGTTGGTATTGTGTATACTTCAGGGGTGGTTCTTTCAGTGTCTTTCCAGGGCTGATTTGAACTGGTTGACTGTGCTGGCATGAACAGCTTCTCTGGGTAGTCTGTTCCAGCTGTTAATGGTTCTTGTTGAGAAAGCCTTGTCTTGTAATGGTTCTTCTCTGCTGTTTCCTCATTTTCTGAACATGCCCTCTAGTTTGTGAGCCTTCATCCCTCTGGAAAAATATCTGGGCCACAGTGTGATCAATTCCTTTTATGATCTTGAATATCTGAAGGAGTTCAGGCCTCTGCCTCTGTAAGCAAGTGTGGGGAGTTTCAGGAATTTCAGTCTCAGGATATTCCCGATGATGGAGATAGGGTAGTAACCTTGTGGCTCTTTGCTGGACTTTTTCAAGTACATCTTCGTCCCCCCTTGAACATAGGATACCATACAGGATTTCAGTATTCCAGGATTGGGTGAACAATTGTCTTGTATAGTTTGAGCAGACCGTTTTCATTCAGTGCTGAGACGGATCCCTTTATGTTGCCAAGTTTTGCTTCATTAGCTACATGGGCATTGCTACCCTAGCGGCTAGGGTGCCAGCTTAGGATCCTGGGTTCGAATCCCGGTCGATCGCTGAATTAACGCCAGGGGGGTTGACTCAGCCTGTCATCCTTCTGAGGTCGGCTAATTGAGTACCAGTTCACTGGTAATTCCCTGCTTGTCGTAAAAGGCGACAAAAAGGGTTGGCGGCAGGAAGGGCATCCGGCCGTAAAACATTGCTTCAAAAAGGGGACCAAAAAACAACAACAACCACGGTCCCCGAAAAAGGCCAACCCCCGCTTTGCGGGGAAAAATGGCCTCTAAAGGTGGTTTTTTACATGGGCATTGAAGGACATAGTGGTATCAAAGTACTCCCAAATCCTTTTTACTATTTCAACTATGATTACGTTTAGCCAATCTTCCTGGTGGCTGCGCCGTCCCTGGTGGCGATTCTGTGTCGTATTCTGTTGGTTGTACTGTATCCTTGTAGCTGTGCTATGCTTGAATGGCCATGCACATGTTGCGCTTTTACCTATTTTTTGTAAAAGTTGTATGTGAAAGTATATATTTTATACTGCTTTTTTTTTTCTTTTTTTTTTTACAACACTTTTATTATCACACGCTTTTATTTCACTTCATCTGAGCTTTGTTTGTTTGTCCCGTTTCAAATCTTTAAGCCGTTCGTTTTCTAGGTTCCATACATCCTAGAGAGCTGAAATTTGGCCCACGGTACTCTTTTCCGGTACATTTTAATCTATCAAAATTTAATTTTAAAAATAATAAATTTTAAAAAAGGTTTAACACTTTAAAAGAAAACAAGACTAAATGTCTCACAGCGGCGTAGCCGGACTTGTAAAATATTATAAACCACAAGCACATATGATTAGCTTTTCAAACAGTCACTAATGCTGTTTATAACATTAAACAAAGAAATTTGGAGGAATCCCGACATCCGTGAGGTAAGCTTTACTTACACAACCGAGCGAAGAATCTACTGTAATCTATATACCCCACAAGGGCTGGAGGTGTGCTCATTTACCAAGCTGCTAGCCAGCGCTTGCCAAGCCAGCCTTTCCTTAAGGGTTTTGAATGGAATGCTTCCTCGAATGCTTAAACCACTTGGCGATCTCTCCGCAAGAAACCTTGGAAAATGAACACACACCCAATGTTCTTGAGACCCGACCATAGATCGACTGTAATCTATATACCCCAAAGAGGAATGGCCCTTTCTGCAGCTCCCCTAGTGAGCGGGTGTAGGCCTACTAGTAAATTAAAATGTCGGTCGGTGGATTCAGCCGTCGTAATGACATCACAGACATAATGACGTAACTGACACAAAACTGCTGCTACTTTAGTGTGTAGAAGATGATATATTTTGACTTCCAGTACGTTTGCAGTCACTACGAAGGGATTAGTGTTATGATTAGATTTGCTATAATATTAACGTTATATTTCGAAAATGATATTGCCATTAAAAGACCGAGGCGAATTCCTTACTTCTGCGATTATTAATATTATTTCCAAACACCGCTTATCACTGATTCATGAACCATACACCGCTTCAATCCATCAACTTTGTATTCATGACATTGGGATTAAAGTGTTATGGTTATATTTACTATATTATTATTATTACGAGTATAAAGCCCGTCAAAATTGATGGGTTGAAACAGTTTTTGACGGTACAGCGGCATGAGCATACCAAAGTCTGGGCCTAGTGTCAGGGGTGCTTCTATCATATTTATTTATTAGACATCCTACAGACGTAAATGAACACTCGTTTTACTCTGCGCACTTTGCACGTTCAGCGAATGTCCCCTCCCTGTGCCTTGTATTTATTGTGATTAAAAAAAAAACAAAAACGCTTCCATCCACCGACCTTGAGGCTCGGTTTACAAGCCACCATCTACAATTCCAATGTAAGAGACATATTTATTCTTCTTTTGGGTCTTCGGATTCCTCTAGGTCTTTTGGGTCCTCTGGTTCATTTGGGACTTTTGGGTGTTCAAGCTCTTTTGCATCCTTGGGATATTTTGGGTCTTTTGTGTCCTCTGGGTAATTTGGGTCTTTTGGGTCCTTGGGTCTTTTTGGTCATCTGGGTCTTTGAGGTCTTTGGGGTCCACTGCACCCTCAGGGTCTTTAAGGGTTTTTTTGGTGTTTTAGATTGACATCCTACAGACATAAATGAACACTCCGTTTACTCTGCATACTTTGCACGTCACATTCAGCGAATTTCACCTCCCTACGCCGTGTATTTATTGTAATTAAAAAAATACGCTTCCGTACACCGACCTTGAGGCTCCGTTTGCAATCCACCATCTACAATTCCAATGTAAGAGACATAATTACTCTTCTTTTGGGTCTTCAGAGTCCTAAGGGTCTTTTGGGTATTTGGGGTTTTCAGGGACGTTTTGGTCTTCTGGGTATTTTCGATTTTTTGGGGGTCTTTGGGATATTTTGGGTCTCTGGGATATTTTGGGTTTTTGGGTCTTTTCGGTCTTTGGGGTCATTAAGGGTCTTTGAGATATTTTGGATCCTTGAGGTATTTAAGGGTCTTCTGGATCTTCACTGTATTTTTAGGTTTCATGGTCTTTTGGGTCTTCTGGGTATTTAAGGGTCTTTGGATCTTCAGGATCTTTTGGGTCTTTGGGGTATTTTGGGTATTTGGAGTCTTGGTGGTCTTTTGGGTATTTAAGGGTCTTGGGGTCCTTTCAGTGTTTTGGGTATTTGGGGTATTTATGGGTTTTTAAGGGTCTTGGGGTCTTTTCAGTGTTTTGGGTCTTTGCTGTCTTTATGGGTCTTTGGGGAATTTGGGGTCTTCAGGGCCTTTTGGGTTTTTGTTGCCTTTTGGGTCTTTAAGGATCTTGCGGTCTTTGGGGTATTTTGGGTCTTCTGGATATTTAACGGTCTTTGGGGTCTTTTGGATATTTGGGGTATTTTGGGTCTTCTGGATATTTAAGGGTCTTTGAGGTTTTTTGGGGCTTCAGGGTCTTTTGTGGTCTTTTGGGTCTTAAGGGTCTTGGGGTTTTTTCAGTATTTTGGATCTTCGGGGTATTTATGGCTCTTTGGGGAATTTGGGGTCTTCAGTGTGTTTTGAATTTTTGTGGTATTTTGGGTATTTAAGAGTCTTCGGGGTATTTTGGGTCTTCGGGGTATTTTGGGTGTTTGGGGTCAATTGGGTTTTCAATGACTTTTCTGTCTTTTGAGCCTTTGGGGACTTCTGGGTCTGCATGGTGTTTTGGGTGTTTAGGGTCTATTTGGTCTTTGGGGTCTTCTGGGTGCTTGAGGTTTTTGGGTCTTACCAAAATTTTGGGTATTTGGGGCCCATTGGGTCTTTTCAGTCTTTACAGTCTTTCGGGTCTTTTGGGTCTTCAGCGTATTTTGGGTGTTTGGGGCCCATTGGGTCGTTTTGGTCTTTTCGGTATTTTGGATTTTCTGAGTCCTTGGGGGTCTTCTGAGTCATTGGGGTCTTTTGGGTCCTCTTTGTCATTTGGGTCCTTGGGGTTATTTTGGGTCTTCCCAGTCCTTGGGGTCCTTGGGGTCTTCTAGCTTCATTATATTTTGTGTCTTTAACAGTCTACAGGGTATTTTGGGTCTTCAGGTATTTTGGGTGTTTGGGGTCTATTGGGTTTCCGGGGTTTTCTGTGTCCTTGAGGTCTTTTGGATATTCAGAGTACTTGGGGTTCTTCTGAGTCCTTGGGGTCTTTTGGGTGCTTTTTGTCATTTGGGTCTTTTGGATCCTCAGGGTCTTTGGGGTATTTTGGGTCTTCAGAGTCCTTGGGGTCTTCTGAGTCATTGGGGTCTTTTGTCCTCTCTGTCATTTGGGTCCTTTGGGTTATTTTGGGTCTTCCCAGTCCTTGGGGTCCTTGGGGTCTTCTAGCTTCATTATATTTTGTGTCTTTAACAGTCTACAGGGTATTTTGGGTCTTCAGGTATTTTGGGTGTTTGGGGTCTATTGGGTTTCCGGGGTTTTCTGTGTCCTTGAGGTCTTTTGGATATTCAGAGTACTTGGGGTTCTTCTGAGTCCTTGGGGTCTTTTGGGTGCTTTTTGTCATTTGGGTCTTTTGGATCCTCATGGTCTTTGGGGTCCATTGGGTCTTCATGGTCTTTTCAGTCTTTTGGGTCTTTGGGGGTATTTTGGGTCTTTGGGGTATTTTGGGTCTTTGGGGTATTTTGGGTCTTTGGGGGTATTTTGGGTCTTTGGGGGTATTTTGGGTCTTTGGGGGTATTTTGGGTCTTTGGGGGTATTTTGGGTCTTTGGGGGTATTTTGGGTCTTTGGGGGTATTTTGTGTCTTTGGGGTATTTTGGGTATTTTGGGTCTTCAGAGTCCTTGGGGTCTTCTAGGTCTTCATTATATTTTGTGTCTTTAACAGTCTACAGGGTATTTTGGGTCTTTGGGTATTTCGAGTGTTTGGGGTCCATTGGGTATTTGGGGTCTTCTGGGTCCTTGGGGTCTTTTGGGTCCTCAAAATCTTTTAGGTCTTTTAACCGGTGGACACACAGTCGTGTTCAAAGATTTCCCCTTAAACCCCCCCACTCAAATCCCTCCTAAAGCATGACTCAAAGCCTTTAAAACCTAGCCTTATGAATGGACACACACACACACACACACACACACACACACACACGCGCACACGCACACACAATTAATTGTACAGTATCGGTTGTTCCTAAACTTAAATAATTTAAAGGATTGTTGTAAATGATGTTAATTTTACAACATCCCACATTCAACTTTATTTAAATTGTAAACCTCAAACATAGTTTCTCCACCTAAAGCACACACACACACACACACACACACACACACACACACACACACACACACACACACACACACACACACACACACACACACACACACACACACACACACACACACACACACACACACACACACACACACACACACACACACACACACACACACACACACACTGTTTTATTTGGTAGATTACGAAATTAATTTTTATTTTTTAAATTAAATTTTCATTAAATTAAGAAATTAATATTAAATTAAGGAACCTGGGCTTAATTTGTCTGAAGCAGTCCGAAGGTGAGGCATGACGCCGAAGGCCGAGAAGTACCGTATTGTTGGAAGAGCCGTAACGCCGATGCTTTTCATATTTGATGGTCATTTTAACAATCGGTTTGTTTGTGTTTCACACTGAATGAAAAACGTGAGGGTAGAGCATGGCGATTGTGATATATGACAGGTTCGATGATATGTTTGGCATGAATGGCATATAAATCAAAATGGCGGCGTGTGGAGAGTCAGCCGCTGCACCGCCGTAATGACATCAGACGTAATCACATCACCCTGTCATGTGACCAGATCCTCAGCTCTGATTGGTATACGTTTTAGGGGGCATAGATACATACTACTGTGTTCAAAAAGTATCCGACCTTTATTTTTCTTGCGTAAAAAAGAAGAAGCTAGGGAGGCGTTGATTGGTGCACGTATGTAGGCGATCCTAATGTGCACGCGTGAATTTTTTCCCACCTGCAGAAGCTGTCATTCGACGGCAGACCGCCGATGAGTGAGGACATGTAAGTGAGCGCTGTTGGATTTTCGTTTTTGACAAAATGACGGAAAAACTTGAACAACGCTACTGCATCAAATTTTGTGTAAAGCTTGGCGATTCCCAAGTGGAAACGATCCGCAAGATTCAACACCGTTCATTCCATTATGAAGGAGGATTTGGGCTTCAGGAGAATCTCAGCGAAGTTCGTACCAAAGCTGCTAACGATTGAGCAGAAGCAACTCCGTTTGGAGATCGCACAGGACATGTTGGAGACTGTGAACAGCGATCCCAGCTTCCTCAACACAGTGATCACTGGCGATGAGTCCTGGGTTTATGGGTACGACCCAGAAACCAAGTTGCAGTTTTGATGCAAGTTTGATGAAACACAAAATTTGATGCAGTAGCGTTGTTCAAGTTTTTCCGTCATTTTGTCAAAAACGAAAATCCGATGGCGCTCACTTACATTTCCTCACTCATCGGCGGTCTGCCGTCGCATGACAGCTTCTGCAGGTGGGAAAAAATTCACGCGTGCGCATTAGGATCGCCTACATACGTGCACCGATCAACGCCTCCCTAGCTTCTTTTTTTTTACGCACGAAAAATAAAGGTCGGATACTTTTTGAACACACTACGTACATACATGCATGCAGACGGACAAACACTGTTCGAGACGGCTTTGCCCGATGGGCTACGCCGTTAAAAAAAAAAGAAAAAAGTGTGTATCCCTAAAACATGTTTTTTCATTTACTTATTTTCTTTTTTTTTTTTCTACAAACTTTAAAACTTTTATTTCAGTTGAATTATGTACTTGAACACTAGAAGACAAATGATCTTGTTTTTGCTTCCAAAAACTTCCAGTTTAGCAGTACTTGGCCAAAATAGTATGTCATCTCGACCAATCAAATTTACCGCTCACACTCACATTGGGGAATGTCAACATTCAGACAAAATAGTGGCTCAGTAGTGTATGTCCATCTATATTCCCCCCTCCCCACTCCTGCGATACCCTATACCCTCTAGTACTTTGTGAACTGAGTACCCTTTGTCATTCAGCTCTTCCATGAGATTGCTGGTTGTCTCATCTGAGAATATAGGTTGTGTTATTGGGATCCCAGATTCAAATTCCTTGTGTAAAAGCAATTTAAAATCCTCATAAACTGTGTGGAGGATGCATGATAGGCATTCCCTATATGCAAATATATGCAAATGAGTTTTTCTAATTCCCACTAAAATTACACTGCAAACCAGGAGTTAGTGACTCTCCTTGACCATGTTGTAACCTATTTTTGACTGGGATTGCTTTTTGAGCTCCAGACGCTAGAGGGTGCCTGCACCCTTCCACGACTTGCCCTTGGAAGCAAGAGCACTCGAGGAACAGCTGATCCACCAGAGTAGATGTAACCAAGATACTTGTGATGTGAATGGAAATGTAACCCATGTTTACCTAAATAATCACGAATTCGGTGAAAGATGGCTGAATTTGTGATCGAATTGGTTCCTTTGTTTCGGTGCTGAAACACCACGATTGCATCAATTGCAATATCGCATGACTTTATAACCTCCTCATTGTCTTTGCAATAAAAATGATGAACCTGCTTGAAGCCAAACTTTGTGCTCTGCACAGTTGGATGGGCAACGGAGCAGAGTGTCGGAGGCTTTGGAGAAGACCCGGGCATGAAATCCCAAATTGTCAGCCTCATCAAATCGGTGCGCACACTTTTAAGGAGTAAGTCTGCCGGTTGTCTCATCTGAGAACGTGACTTTTGGATCCCAGCTTCAAATCTTTGTAACCTAATGTTTGAATGAGTAATGTAAAATTACCACTGATGTGTTGTACTGATTTATATGGACAAGCTCCTCCATTACCCATAGAGCAATGGAGGTGTGTATGTGTGAGTCAGTTTGAAATGCAAATATCTATTTTTAGTTTAGAACTTCTGCGAATATTTCAACTTCAAATTATTTGATTATGCCTCCGCTGGCAAAGTCGCTGCAGGCATTATGTTTTCGCGTTGTTCGTCCGGCTGTCAGTTCTTCCCGGCTGTCAGTTCCTCCGTCTGTGCATCCATGATAGGTTTTTGTTACCACGATAACTTAACAACGGCTGAAGGGATCTAGGTCAAATTTTATCCAAGTGTGTATAATGATGGAAAGATAAACGGATTGCATTATGGGGTTAAGAGGTCAAAGGTCAGAGCCTATGGAGTATGGCTCCCCACTTTGAGTAGGTGCTAGGGAGGTGGGAAGGTTAGGTAAAAATTCTGTTACTGGGCTAACTTTTGAAGCAGTGATGGGATTTTGACCAGACTTCACTTGGTACAAGTATATATTATGATGCAAATATGAACTGACTAAATTTTGGCATCAAGAGGTCATAGGTCAGACAGAGGTCATGTGAGGTAAAAATGTGATAATTGAGAACAAATGAAGGAATTTAAATCAAACATTGTACAAGTATTATAATGATGTAATAATGTGGGTGGAGGCATATCGGTCGACATCGCGACCGAACTCTATTGAAAATTAGGTCGCCACGTCAAAATCCAAGATGGCTGTCACCATATCTAAACCTTGTGAGCGCGATATCTTGAAAAGTAAATGTCTGAACCCTGTGAGTGGAATATCTTGAAAAATAAATGAACTACTAATGTCTAATCCGGTGTGTGGGTGTATCGAGGCATAAGGAAGAACGCTATTGAAAATTGGGTCGCCACGTCAAAATCCAAGATGGCCACCACTCTACATATGTCTGAACCTTGTGAGCGAAATATCTTGAAAAATAAACGAACTACTAACTTCTAATCTGGTGTGTGGGTGTATCTACGCATAAGGACGAACGCTATTGAAAATTGGGTCGCCACGTCAATATCCAAGATGGCCGCCGCCATGTATGTCTGAACCTTGTGAGCGGAATATCCTGAAAAATAAGCGAAGTACCAACTTGTGGGTGTATCTACGCATAAGGAAGAACGCTATTGAAAATTGGGTCACCACGTCAAACGCCAAGATGGCCTCCACCATATATATGTCTGAACTTTGTGAGCGAAATATCTTGAAAAATAAGCGAAGTACCAACTTCTAATCTGGTGTGTGGTTGTATCTACGCATAAGGAAGAACGCTATTGAAAATTGGGTCGCCACGTCAAAATCCAAGATGGCCGCCTTGTGTCTTCCACTTTGTCAACTCGCATCACTTCACCGATGGGGGACCGAGGCGTAACGCTTGTGATGCAAATATGAACTGACTAAATTTTGGCATCAAGAGGTCATAGGTCAGACAGAGGTCATGTCAGGTAAAAATGTGATAATTGAGAACAAATGAAGGAATTTAAATCAAACATTGTACAAGTATTATAATGATGTAATAATGTGGGTGGAGGCATATCGGTCGACATCGCGACGTCAAATTGTCTCATTAAAAAAAAAAAAAAATTAACTGTATCTTTGATTTAAATTTGCTAAGGCAGAAATGAGCAACTGTGGCCTCGGGAAATGTTGCTTGCATTTAGTGACTGACGAGATGCAGCGGATGCAGAGCTCGTGAAAAGCGGGATTTCTGAGCCCCGTCTGAGGGTATGGCCGAGATAACAATTCTGAGACTGTGGAGGTGGTTTTGTCTTTGTGGTAATTTTTTGAAAGCAACATAGCAAAATAAAGAAAAACAAGTTTCGTCCAAATCCATCCATAACTTTTTGAGATATCCCGCTATGTATCGTTTTTGGCCCCATCTCCCAATGGTGAATAATCACATAAACATTAAATAATTCTCCTATCCGAATCAATATTCAGATCTTCACCAAAATCGAATCGAATCGTCCTTGTCAGACACCCAACCGGTCCACCAAGTTTCGTCCAAATCCGTCCACAACTTTTTGAGATATCTTGCTATGTATCGTTTTTGGCCCTATCTCCCAATGGTGAAGAATAACTTTAAAAATTCTAGTAGCCGGATCCGAATCCAGATCTTCACCAAAATCCAATCATTTCGTCCTTGACACATACACGACATCTGCCAAGTTTCGTCCGAATCCGTCCACAACTTTTTGAGATATTTTGTTCACAAACAAACGGACAGACAGACAGGTGAAAATATAACCTCCAGAGGTCAAAATAAATAATAATGTAATTCAACTTATCAAGTGAAGGATTCCAACAAATGTGGCTTTATATTTTAAAATAAATGATTTATGTCCAACTTGTTCTTTAAATGAAAAAATATATATTTTAAAGAATTTCATCGGATATCAAATCTACTACTGCTACAGTGCCTTTGGAAAATATTCACACCCCTTGACCTTTTTCACATTTTGTAGTGTTACAGCCTAAAATGGATTTAAGTGAGATTTTGCTGCACGTTTTGCTGTCATGTGCCATCGGTCATGTGCCTTTTTCTGGAGTTTTTTTTTTTTTCGATTTGACCATTGATTCTGGAGTTTGCAAAAAGGCATGTGAATGTCTCTGAGAACACGAGGCAAACGATTGCAGTGGTCTGATGATACGGAAATTGAACTCATTGGTCTCAGCTCTTTCACGAGCCTCGATTCAGTATACAAAAAAAAAAAAAAAAAAAAAATGCAATTCACTTACTCTGGTGGAAACCGAGCACAGTTCATCACCCATCTAACACCATGCCCACTGTGAAGCATGGTGGTGGCAGCATCATGCTATGGGGATGCTTTTCAGCAGCAGGGACTGGGAGACTTGTACGGATAGAGGGAACTATGAATGGAGCTAAATACAGGCAAATCCTTGAGGAGAACCTGCTTCGGAGTACAAAAGATCTAAGACTGCAGCAAAGATTTATGTAACAACAGGACAATGACCCCAAGCATACAGATAAAGCAACACTGGCATGGCTTCAGAACAAGAAACTGAAAGTCCTTGAGTGGCCCAGCCAAAGCCCAGACTGGAATCCCATTGAGAATCTGTGGAAAGACTTGAAGATTGCTGTTCACCGACATTCCCCATCGACCGTGACAGAGCTTGAGAAAATCTGCAAGGAAGAATGGGAAAAACTTCCCAAATCCAGATGTGCAAAGCTGATATAGACATACCCAAGAAAACTCGAACCTGTAATCGCTGCCAATGACGCTTCTGTGAAGTATTGACTTAGGGGGTTGAATACTTATGTAAATTAGATATTTCTGTATTTCATTAATTATTTTGTAAAAAAATTCTCAAAACAAAAAGTTCCACTTTGACATTATGGGGTGTTGTGTGTAGATCAGTGAAAAAATCTCAATTTAATCCATTTTAAATTCAGGCTGTATCACAACAAAATGTGAAAAAGACAAGGGTTTGAATACTTTAGGAAGGTGCTGTATAAAGGCTCCAATTATTCCCACCTTGTGGGGTTGGCTGTTGAATGTTTTGGCCTAGTCTTTCACAAACTGGCTGGCCAGGCCTGAAGTTTTACTGGAGCTGGCAGAAGTTTGTGATTTGTTCAGGGTGCCAGCGATGACTCACCCACTATTTGCGAAAGACACCGTGAGATCTTTAATATTTACCAAACACGAGATATGGCAGACGGGTTCTCCGAACACTTGTTCTGTTGCACGGTATGAATCACCTTGCCTGTGAAACACCAGTGTGACAGTTTATAGCTGGGTCTGGATTGAAACCCAGGCTAGACAGCTAAGAGGTGATTCTGCATACCTCTAAGGCTCAAAGCCATCCTACTAGTCTTCACCAGATGTATTATTTGTCCAATATGCATTTATGTGAACCGAGATCTGATAATGTATTTTATAATACTAGGGCATTGCCCGTACGTGGGTGCCCGTTCCTTGCCAAAAAAAAAAAAAACGCTACCCGTACGCTCTACCCCGCCCGTACGCCCGTAAACAAAAAAAACAACGCTCTTCGCTTCCGCCCTTCGCTCTGACTGAATTGGGAGAAATAATGCGCATATGAAATCGAGAAATTATTATTTTCTCCGGAAGAAATCGAATTACGAACCGTACCGTAATGGCGGTCAGCTCGTAACGCGCTCACCTCCGCTCGTTCTCACATCGGCCACGCCTACGCAACAAAGCGTTCTGTGATTGGCTGCCGGAAGTGAAGTCTTCACTGTCCGGAAGTTCGCAAATCGTCGCAGTTACGATGAATCGTTTTAATTTAATCGCAGTTTGAATTCGTTTTAAAACATAGTTTAACGGCAACATAGTTTTCCAACGTGAAATAAATGAATGCGCTGTCAAATGTGCCGTCCGAGGTAGAGTCTGATCGCCACGTTCGGCACACGTGATAGCTCGCTGCTCTCTGATTGGTTGAAGCGTTTTTTGGACATAGCTCGGTAAGTACTTGTCCGATTAATTTAAAACCTTGAAAAGGCACATCCTCGGGTCCCCAGCAATATACCTGGCAAGTTTAAAGTATATCGGACCCGTGGTTGTCGAGAAACAGCGGTCACAGACAAACAAACACACAGACACACAGAGATTGCTGGAATTATAGATAGATTAGGCTTTTTGGGCTTGTCTCACCAAAATGGGGTAACATAATAAATTAAATTAATGTGATATAAAAAGATGTAAATGATGTAAATTGATCATGTGACGCCTCTAATATGTGTGTGTGTGTGTGTGTGTGTGTGTGTGTGTGTGTGTGTGTGTGTGTGTGTGTGTGTGTGTGTGTGTGTGTGTGTGTGTGTGTGTGTGTGTGTGTGTGTGTGTGTGTGTGTGTGTGTGTGTGTGTGTGTGTGTGTGTGTGTGTGTAGTACCGCTGATCTTCTTGAACTCCATCACAATCGTTTTGCTTCTCTTATTTGGATGAACATGATCAGTGCACCTGCTGATGGAATGGTAACGCAGGAGTTTCGACTGTTTACAACTTTTTATATGTCATTTTGAATCTTGAAAGTAAATAGCCTTTTTCATCCAGACATCCATCGATTCCACATAAATTTAGTCGTTTTTGTGTAAAGTGACAGTAAGACTGTTTTGTTTTCAATTGCTGGAGGTTTTAGGCATTTAATTGTATCCAAGAAGTTGTGCAAATTTACAATTTCATTGATTTCTGTGAATGGCTGAAGTATTATTGAATAAAACAGATAACTTTATGGGCCTTAAATCTGCCTCTATCTATCCTTTCCCCCAACCTCTGTATTTCCTATAAACCCCTCCCCCATTTCCCCTTTTACTTATATGCCTTCCCAACCTTCTTTCCCTTCTCTCCCTTCTCTCCCCATTGCATGACCCTTTCTCCATCTTCCTTTCTTCTCTCCCCAATATAAATTCTCATTGTAACTCCCTCCCTATGCAAATGTAATATGTAGGTTATTTTTCGGGTGGGTGGGGCTGTGGGGGGAAGGGAATGGAATTCTGTTCTCACTTTTCTTTTCGTAAAAGACAAGGCTTGACATGTACAAGACTGTTTATGTAAAAACCAATAAATACAGTTCCCAAATCCTATTGCTGTTTCAGTACGATGAACTGGGGAGGCAATGACAAATCACCGTTCATGAGTGCATTTCCATTGCAAATGCTGTTTCAGGAATCCCCAGTACCCTGGAAATGGGTATGGGACTTAATCCCCCATCCATTATGCTGGCAATGAGGAAGTTAGGAGTGGAGGAATGGTTGATCAGAGTAGTGATGGCAATGTACAAAAGAGCGCGCACAGCTGTAAGGACGAAGGACGGGAACAGTGGTGAGTTTGAGGTGAAGGTGGGAGTGCATCAGGGGTCAGTACTAAGTCCACTACTATTTGTAGCTGTGATGGAGGTGCTGGCTCAGAACGTAAAGGAGGGTTTAACGTGGGAGTTGTTGTATGCAGATGATCTGGTGTTGATTGCGGAAAGTATGGATGGACTGAAGGAAAAGATGAACAAGTGGAAGGAATGTATGGAGACAAAAGGTCTGAAGGTGAATATCGGAAAGACGAAGGTGATGGCAAGTGGTAAAGCATGTGGTGAGGTGGAAAGAACTGGGAAGTGGCCCTGTGCTGTGTGCAGGAAGGGTGTCGGAGTGAACTCCATTCAATGTACAATGTGCGCTGAGTGGGTTCATCAAAAATGTAGTGGTCTGAGAGGGTCATTAACCAGTGTGGCAGCTACATTCAAATGTAAGGTGTGCACAGAGGGAACTGCAGATGGAGGAAATGTTGAGTTGGATCTTGGAGACGGCGTGAAGCTGTAAGGTGTGAAAACATTTTGCTACCTCGGAGACATGCTGAATGGAGAAGGTGGATCAGACTCAGCAACGGTTGCTAGAGTGAGATGTGCATGGAAGAAGTTTCAGGAACTGAGTGGCGTGCTGATGAGGAGGGGAGTGTCGTTGAAGCTGAAGGGAAAGGTGTATGCTGCATGTGTGAGAAGTGTTATGATTTATGGGAGCGAGACATGGGTAATGAACGTAGAGCAGCAACGAAGGTTGGAAGGGGTGGAAATGCGAATGGTTCGATGGATGTGCGGAGTATCGTTGAGAGAGAGGAAGACAAATGATGAATTGCGAAAAATGATGGGAATAGAGCCTGTGATTGATGCTGTGAAGAGGAACAGGTTGAGATGGTTTGGTCATGTGTTGAGGAAGGATGAAAGTGACTGGTTGAGAAGAGTGATGGAAATGAATGTAGAAGGAAGTAGAGGACGGGGAAGACCGAGAAAGACTTGGCTAAAGATGGTGGAAGAAGAAATGCGGGCAAGGGGGTTAACAAGGAGAGATGCAGAAAATAGGGCAAGATGGAGAAGATTGTCATGGGGACCGCAAGGCTAACCCCCGCTCTAGCAGGGAAAATGGCCTTAAAATGCATGTTGTTGTTGTTGTTTGTGACTGGGAATTAAATAATGGACAGCAAGTCTGTGTTTGTGTGGGCCATCTTCACCTGTATAATGTAATTCATTATAATTGTTGTCCGTGTTTTTGCAAATTGGTGTTAGACACTGCCTTATTAACAATAATTTATTCTTACGTCCATATTAATAATATTGTTTGTGGTCCTTCAGATAGTTTCTGGCACCAGGATACCATGTATACTCTCTGAGCATGTTTCCCAGTTTCACATCCTTCTGCTTCTACTGGCTTGATCCATTGAATTATTTTTGCAGCAAAAACGTTTGGCCTATTTAAAAAGTTAATAGGGTTAGATCGATTTTTAAAAGATTATTGAAATACTTTAATGCCTCCATGTCATTATCTCCACTGCTCACATCCACTTATTTGTTCCCCTTTTCTCTCACCTGTGAAACCAACTTCCCCAGTCTGTTCAATCCCATTCTTTCCTCCAGGGCTTCACGACAGCTGTTCACCACTCCCTTATGTCATCCCCCATCCATACTCATCATGATCTCTGCTACCCCCAACTGCTACAAGTCTGCATTCCCAAGCACTCCCTTTTTCCTGGTTATTGTGATTTTCCCCCGCTTTCCCTCACCTCGTTTTGTTTGTTAGTTGTCGGTTATGGGTTTGTGATTTCCTCTATCACAAACATTTGAAGAATGGTCCTTTTTTGTTTCGTCCACACTTTCCCCTTCCTCTTCTTGCTGTGTTGCATTCGGCCTGTGTGCAGCTTGTTCACCCCCATGTGCCCCGCTCCCCTTCCCCTTGATATCACTCTCACTTCTACTTTCCTGTTGACGTTTCCCCCTTTCTATTTCGTCCCATCCATTCTGGTCTAGCTCTTCCACAAACCTCAATCATGTATAGAAAAAAAACTTTCATTCTTGACTTTTTGAAGAATGCTTTTGGAAATGATGTCAGAGAATGTTAAGATTTTAAAAATTGAATATGACAGTCTCTCCCAACGATTTTTTTTCAGCTGTCCCTGATTCGAAAGATTTTGAAATATGGTTGATCATGATTGGGCTTCCAAAACCAATGTTTTTGTTTTGTGGCGTACCAATCTATTGGGGGTGGCAAGGCACACAAAATAACCCATACCAAAATTCATGTGAAAAAGAGAAATGTAAACTAGACAAACTTGGGGAAAGATGTATAACATTCAGGTATGAATTCCAACATGAGCCATGTATATCCCAACAAGCTTGTCAAACTCTGTGATCATTACATATCAACTCGTTATCCTATAAAACAATTCAAGTCTATAGCCGGATGTTGGCTTAATGGTGAAGACTACCTTAGGATATTAGGGTCTTGAGTTTGAACCCCCTGTCGTGCTGTTAAATAACTCCAGGTGGGTTAACGCAGCCCGTCATCCTTCCAAGGTCGGCTAAATGAGTACCAGCTCACTGGAAACGAGAAGCACTGCATCAGCGGCACGGCCACGCTCCAAGCAATGATGCAACGTACAGCTACTGGCTGCATATGAAGTAATGATTCAAGAGTTATAAAAAGCATTCCCTGATACTGTGCTGGGTGAGAGCAAAGAGGATATAACATATTGTCCAGAGACATTTATTCATGTATGAGGATTAATCACTGAGTCTATCTCTTAGCAGTAAAGCAAAATAAAAAAATAATAAGGATGATAAATTCAATCCAATGTAGTATAATAAACAATTTGAATAACATTTCACTTTGTCTTTCTTCCAGTAACATGTGAGGTACACTGCATGATTTCCAGAAATTCTGAAACCATCCTTGATCTCAGGAAACGGCGAGGAAAAAGAATATAAATATATCATGGGAAATGGCACCTTTATCATAATAGTGTGAACCGCACCAAAATATAATATTGTGTTGATAGCTTACACTGTGACTCATGATAGAACAAAATAAAATGACACATGAGTATAAAGCAAAAATAGTCAAACTATGCCAGGTAGTAGTGTGGGTCTTCTATTTGCTGCCAGAACTGACATATCCAAAGCTTAATTGTTTATAATGACTTCAACCAATCAATAAATATACAAAAAATGTCATCCTACCGATCAAAAAGGCCACAAAACATCATTGTCCAACCAACCAAAAAACCCACCAAAAAAAGGCATCGTCCCACCAAAAAAGACACAAAAACGATATTATCCAACCAATCAAAAAAGACACAATAAATGACATCATCCCACCAATCAAAAAAGCCACCAAAACATTGTTCAACCAATCAAAAAAGACAATAAATGACATCATCCCACCAATCAAAAAAGCCACCAAAACATTGTTCAACCAATCAAAAAATCCACAAAAACGTCACTGTCCAACCAATCAAAAAAGCTACCAAAAAATTTCATCGTCCAACCAATCAAAAAGCCACAAAAACGTCATCATCCAACCAAATAAAAAAGCCACCAAAAAACGTCATCGTCTCACCAAAAAAAGACACAAAAAACGACATCGTCCAACCAATCAAAAATTTGATCGACCAACCAATCAAAAAGCCACAAAAACGTCACCATCCAACCAATCAAAAAAGCCACCAAAAAACGTCATCGTCCCACCAAAAAAAGACAAAAAACGATATTGTCCAACCAATCAAAAACGTTATCGTCCCACCAATCAAAAAGCCAAAAAACGTCACCATCCAACCAATCAAAAAAGCCACCAAAAACGTCATTGTCCCACCAAAAAAAGACACAAAAACCGATATTGTCCAACCAATCAAAAACGTTATCGTCCCACCAATCAAAAAGCCAAAAAACGTCATTGTCCCACCAAAAAAAGACAAAAAACGATATTGTCCAACCAATCAAAAACGTTATTGTCCCACCAATCAAAAACGTTATTGTCCCACCAATCAAAAAGCCAAAAAACGTCATCGTCCCACCAAAAAAAGACAAAAAACGATATTGTCCAACCAATCAAAAACGTTATCGTCCCACCAATCAAAAAGCCAAAAAACGTCACCATCCAACCAATCAAAAAAGCCACCAAAAACGTCATTGTCCCACCAAAAAAAGACACAAAAACCGATATTGTCCAACCAATCAAAAACGTTATCGTCCCACCAATCAAAAAGCCAAAAAACGTCATTGTCCCACCAAAAAAAGACAAAAAACGATATTGTCCAACCAATCAAAAACGTTATTGTCCCACCAATCAAAAACGTTATTGTCCCACCAATCAAAAAGCCAAAAAACGTCATTGTCCCACCAAAAAAAGACACAAAAAACGATATTGTCCAACCAATCAAAAACGTTATTGTCCCACCAATCAAAAAGCCAAAAAACGTCATTGTCCCACCAAAAAAAGCCACAAAAACGATATTGTCCAACCAATCAAAAACGTTATCGTCCCACCAATCAAAAAGCCAAAAAACGTCATTGTCCCACCAAAAAAAGACAAAAACGATATTGTCCAACCAATCAAAAACGTTATTGTCCCACCAATCAAAAACGTTATTGTCCCACCAATCAAAAAGCCAAAAAACGTCATTGTCCCACCAAAAAAAGACACAAAAAACGATATTGTCCAACCAATCAAAAACGTTATTGTCCCACCAATCAAAAAGCCAAAAAACGTCATTGTCCCACCAAAAAAAGACAAAAAACGATATTGTCCAACCAATCAAAAACGTTATCGTCCCACCAATCAAAAAAGCCAAAAAACGTCATTGTCCAACCAATCAAAAAAGGCACAAAAAACGTCATTGTCCAACCAATCAAAAAAGGCACAAAAAACCTTATCGTCCAACCAATCCAAAATGATATAACGGTACAAAACAAAATCGTAATTCAAGCAAGCATACCATGGACAGATGTATTTCCAGTGGGTTGGGGCTGCTGAAGTAGATTCCTTGGCAAGGAATTACATTGGGTGGTTTGGCAGAGCTTGGATTTTGAATTTGGTTAGGGGGCTGGCTCACCTACTCTAAACCAAGGTGTTCATAATATAAAGCGAAAAAGCAATACGTGATCGAGTTTCTCCTTCCATGACCACTGACTTAGGTCCAGATCCGGAATGTGGCTCCTGCTTATTTCCTTCCAAAACCACCTTCTCGTCATGTGCCAGTGCAAGGAGTAAAATGAGGCATTATACCATAAGCGCACCATCATCGTATTATATAGTCTGCACAATCCAGCTTTGCAATCTACCTGATTTACTGTAATAGGGATGTGCATGATCAGTCAAATATACAGTGCATTCAGAAAGTATTCAGACGCCTTCACCCTTTTTGTCCCCCGTCGCTCAGCGGAGCGAAAGGGGGACTATGGCTTTCCCCTCCGTACGTGTGTCCGTCCGTCCGTGCGTGAGTGCGGGCGGGCGTGCGTGTGTGCGTGCGTAAGTGAAGGACCGCATTCGAATTTGGTGTGTGGGTGCAACCCACGTCAAAATCCAAGATGGCCGCCGCCATGTATGTCTGAACCTTGTAACCTGCATATCTTGAAAAATAAGCGAAGTACCAACTTCTAATTTAGTGTGTGGGTGTATCAAGGCATAAGGAAGAACGCTATTGAAAATTGGGTCGCCACGTCAAAATCCAAGATGGCCGCCGCCATGTATGTCTGAACCTTGTGAGATGAATATCTTGAAAAATACGCGAAGTACCATCTTCTAATTTGGTGTGTGGGTGTATCTCGGCATAAGGACGAACGCTATTGAAAATTGGGTCGCCACGTCAAAATCCAAGATGGCCGCCACCATATATATGTCTGAAACTTGTGAGCGAAATATCTCGAAAAATAAGCGAAGTACCAACTTCTAATCTGGTGTGTGGGTGTATCTAGGCACAAGCAAGAACGCTGTTTAAAATTGGGTCGCCACGTCAAAATCCAAGATGGCCGCCGCCATGTATGTCTGATGCCATGTATGTCTGAACCTTGTAACCTGCATATCTTGAAAAATAAGCGAAGTACCAACTTCTAATCTGGTGTGTGGGTGTATCTAGGCATAAGGAAGAAGGCTATTGAAAATTGGGTCGCCAGGTCAAAATCCAAGATGGCCGCCGCCATGTATGTCTGAACCTTGTGAGATGAATATCTTGAAAAATAAGCAAAGTACCAACTTCTAATTTGGTGTGTGGGTGTATCTCGGCATAAGGAAGAACGCTATTGAAAATTGGGTCGCCACGTCAAAATCCAAGATGGCCGCCACCATATATATGTCTGAACCTTGTGAGCGAAATATCTCGAACAATAAGCGAAGTACCAACGTCTAATCTGGTGTGTGGGTGTATCTATTGGGTCGCCACGTCAAAATCCAAGATGGCCGCCGCCATGTATGTCCGAACCTTGCGAGATGAATATCTTGAAAAATAAGTGAAGTACCAACTTCTAATTTGGTGTGTGGGTGTATCTCGCCATAAGGAAGAACGCTATTGAAAATTGGGTCGCCACGTCAAAATCCAAGATGGCCGCCACCATATATAATATGTCTGAACCTTGTGAGCGAAATATCTTGAAAAATAAGCCAAGTACCAACTTCTAATCTGGTGTGTGGGTGTATCTAGGCATAAGCAAGAACTCTATTGAAAATTGGGTCGCCATGTCAAAATCCAAGATGGCCGCCGCCATGTATGTCCGAACTTTGTGAGATGAATATCTTGAAAAATAAGCGAAGTACCAACTTCTAATTTGGTGTGTGGGTGTATCTCGCCATAAGGAAGAACGCTATTGAAAATTGGGTCGCCACGTCAAAATCAAAGATGGCCGCCACCATATATATGTCTGAACCTTGTGAGCGAAATATCTCGAAAAATAAGTGAAGTACCAACTTCTAATCTGGTGTGTGGGTGTATGTAGGCACACGGAAGAACGCTGTTTAAAATTGGGTCGCCACGTCAAAATCCAAGATAGCCGCCGCCATGTATGTCTGAATCTTGTGAGATGAATATCTTGAAAGATAAGCGAAGTACCAACTTCTAATTTGGTCGGTGGGTGTATCTCGGCATAAGGAAGACCGCTATTGTAAAGTGGGTCACCACGTCAAAATCCAGGACGGCCGCCACCACATATATGTCTGAACCTTGTGAGCGAAATATCTTGAAAAATAAGCGAAGTACTTTCTGGTGTGTGGGTGTATCTCGGCATAAGGAAGAACGCTATTGAAAATTGGGTCGCCACGTCAAAATCCAAGATGGCCGCCTCAATGTATGTCTGACCCTTGTGAGCGAAATATCATATCATAGCATGTTTTCTGCGTGTTCCACTTTGTCAACTCGCATCACTTCCCCGACGGGGGACCTAGGCGTAACGCTTGTCACATTTTGTTATGTTGCAGCCTTATGCTGAAATCGTTTAAATTCATTTTTTCCCTCATCAATCTACACTCAATACCCAATAATGACAAAGAGAAAACAGGATTTTAGAAAGTTTTGCAAATTTATTAAAAAGAAAAAACTGAAATATCACATTTCCACAAGTATTCATACCCTTTGCTGTGACACTTGAAATTTAGCTCAGGTGCCTCCCATTTCTCTTGATAATCTTTGAGATGTTTCTACACCTTGATTGCAGTCCACCTGTGGTAAATTCAATTGATTGGACATGATTTGTAAAGGCACACACCTGTCTATATAAGGTCTCACAGCTGACAATGCATATCGGAGCAAAAACCAAGCCATGAGGTTGAAGGAACTGCCTGCAGAACTCAGAGACAGGATTGTGTCGAGGCACAGATCTGGGGAAGCCTACGAAAAAATTTCTGCTGCATTGAAGGTTCCCAAGAGCACAGTGGCCTTCATAATTCTTAAATGGAAGAAGTTTGGAACAACCAGGACTCTTCCGAGAGCTGGCCGCCCGGCCAAACTGAGCAATCGCTGGAGAAGGTCCTTGGTAATAGAGGTCACCAAGAACCGGATGGTCACTCTGGGTGAGCTCCGGAGATCCTGTGTGGAGATGGGAGAAACTTCCAGAAGGACAACCATCACTGCAACACTCCACCGATCTGGGCTTTATGGCAGAGTGGCCAGACGGAAGCCTCGCCTCAGTGAAAGACACATGAAAGCCAACAGAATCTTGTTTCTCCCCGTCTGAGAGTCCTTTAGGTGCTTTTTTGCCAACGACAAGCGGGCTTTCATGTGTCTTTCACTGAGGAGAGGCTTCCGTCTGGCCACTCTGCCATAAAGCCCAGATCTGTGCCTTGACGCAATCCTGTCTCTGAGCTCTGCAGGCAGTTCATTTGACCTAATGGCTTTGTTTTTGCTCTGATATGCATTGTCAGCTGTGAGACCTTATATAGACAGGTGTGTGCCTTTCCATATCATGTCCAATCAATTGAATTTACCACAGGTGGACTCCAATCAAGGTGTAGAAACATCTCAAAGATGATCAAGAGAAATGGGAGGCACCTGAGCTAAATTTCAAGTGTCACAGCAAAGGGTCTGAATACTTATGTAAATGTGATATTTCAGTTTTTTCTTTTTAATAAATTTGCAAAACTTTCTAAAATCCTGTTTTCTCTTTGTCATTGTGGGGTATTGAGTGTAGATTGATGAGGGGAAAAATGAATTTAAACGATTTCAGCATAAGGCTGCAACATAACAAAATGTGAAAAAAGTGAAGGGGTCTGAATACTTTCTGAATGCACTGTAAATAACTGCACTCGGAGCAAAGAAGTTGGCAAACTTCCACAACCACCCCCTCTGCCACCTATCTAGAATTACAAGCAAACATATACAGCGTGTTCCAAAAAGACCTGGACAACTTTTGCTGTTTATATATTTAGTACCACAAATAACACAATATGATACCCTTTTTTGTATGATGCAGAAACTCAAAGTTTTCCTTATTTTCAGGTATGGTGGTTTAATGTAAAATAAAATGGCGACTCCACAGGAGAAAGCTCAGTGTGTTATCTTGTTCATCGAGAAGAGATCCAACACGCAAGTTCAGCATAATTTCCGTACAACATATGGAAGGGATCCGCCAGCAGACTAGTATCGGAGAGTGGTACAAGGGGTTTAAGGAGACTGGAAGTTGTCAGAAACAGAAAAGTACTGGTCGACTGAGCACAAGTGCAGCAGATGTTGAACGAGTGTGTGAATCATTTCAAAAAAGTACCAGAAAATCAATCCGACGCACATCAAGAGAACTGGGACTACCAACCACCACTGTACAAAGATTTTGCATAAAAGACTGAAGCTTTATGCCTGTAAGGTGCAGATTCTGAACTCAACTAAATGATGGATCCAAACGCAATACGTTTACCTTGGAAATGCTCAGTTGCATAGAGGATGATGAAGATTACCTGAAAAAGGTCATGTTCACAGACAAAGCTTGCTTTCATGTATCGGGGAAGGTCAACCGGCGCAATGTGAGGATCTGGGGATCTGAAACCCCCCACGTGGTTATTGAACCCATACAGCCTTCTCCATGGCTGCTTGATATGTCCGTTTTTCTTTGCAGAGGATACAGTGACCTCAATCATTTACATGAACATGTTGGAAGGATCTGCATTCCCATAGATTGAAGACCTGTATCCCAATATCATTTTTCAACACGACAGCGCTCCCCCTCGTTAGGCCTTATTGTTCGAGCTGTCCTGAATGAAAATTTTCCAGGTCTCTGGATTGGCCAAGTCGTACCAACCGCCTGGCCCCCACCATTACCAGACATACCTCGACCCCCCTTGATATTTTTTCTGTGGGGGTTCATCAAAGATGTTGTCTACAACACCAAGGTGGCAAACCTGCAGGATATTCGTTCTTGGATCACAGCTGCCTGCGCACTGGTGGACGCAAACATGCTGAGCCGAACATGACAAGAACTCGTGAACCGCCTTGATGTCCTGCATGCGACAAACGGAGCTCACATTGAAGTCTATTGATGGCGTGCACAAAACTTGGAGTTTCTGTATCATATAGACCAAAAGGGTATCGTTGTTTCATTTGTGGTTCTCAATGTATTGACAACCAAAAATTGTCTGGGGTTTTTTGGAACACCCTGTATCATGTAATATTTAGAAGCTATCTTTGACATTAGGTTAGGGAAGTTGGGACTAATCATTGAATTTAAAATTCAGCCTCAACTGGTTTCCCTCCCCTCCACCCATCCCCCCAAAAAGCTCAAAATAACATAGTTTGATTTCAGCTAAAGAACGGCACACATACAATGAGTTGATTATAATATTTGTGTTAAAATTTTAAAGAAATAGGAGCAATTTCAAACGAAAATGGAAGAATAGTTCATTGTAATGTGACAACTTTGAGGTGGTCCTGGGTTAGTTCTCCATTGGAGCCATTGAATAAAAACTGCCATCCTTTGGCATTGCTGCCGGCAGAGGGAGAGCCATCATTGGGATGAGGATGCAAAGTCATCTGCCCTTTCTACATTTCGGTTGTGAGCACTAAAGATGCCACAGTATTTATTGTAAGGAGTAGCCCATCATTCGCTGGTACCATGGATGTAATTATTGCCTCAAGATGAAGTGGGATGTTTATTGTCCCCCGTCGCACCGCGGAGCGAAAGAGGGACTTTGGTTTTCCCCTCCGTCTGTGTGTGCGTGCGGACGTGCGTGCGTGCGTGCGTGCGTAAGCGAAGGACCGAATTCTAATTTGGTGTGTGGCTGCAACCCATGTCAAAATCCAAGATGGCCGCGGCCATGTATGTCTGAAACCTGTGAGTTGAATATCTTGAAAAATAAACAAACTACTAAATTCTAATCTGGTGTGTGGGTGTATCTACGCATAAGGAAGAACGCTATTGAAAATTGGGTCGCCACGTCAAAATCCAAGATGGCCGCCGCCATGTATGTCTGAACCTTGTGAGCGGAATATCTTGAAAAATAAGCGAAATACCAACTTCTAATCTGGTGTGTGGGTGTATCTAGGCATAAGGAAGAAGGCTATTGAAAATTGGGTCGCCACGTCAATTTCAAGATGGCCGTCACCATATATATGTCTGAACCTTGTGAGCGAAATATCTTGAAAAATAAGCGAAATACCAACTTCTAATCTGGTGTGTGGGTGTATCTACGCATAAGGAAGAACGCTATTGAAAATTGGGTCGCCACGTCAAAATCCAAGATGGCCGCCTTGCGTCCCTCCACTTTATCAACTCGCATCACTTCACCGACGGGGGACCTAGGCGTAACGCTTGTTTTAACTATCAAGAAAGGTGGATGTTCGTGAAATGAAGTTAATGGTGGGAATGGTGTTAGTACATTCAAGATAAGTCAACTGATACTTGAGGTCAATAGTTTATGAATATGAATAACGCACAAGCATGTCTACATTTTTGATACTTTTGTAAAAATGCATATAAAAATCATGGTTTTCAGAAGCTTCTCAAAAGGGTCACACTCATTTTATGACTGTACATGAACTAAACTCTAAACAGGAAGGAACCAAAAGACTGAAATCTAAGACGATTCAACTTGAGTGATGATGTGAAGGATATAAGGTGTATCGGTGAAAAGAGACAAATGCTAAAAGCGAGAATGAAGCAATGCTATAATCCAATTACATCCAATAAAAATATGCAGGTTTCATGGTCAAACCACACTTTTTTGAGTATACACCAATTTCAGAAACGGAATATATCAAGCTCACTAGTTCCACATATATAAATTGGAAATTTAATAAGAATACCATACATGTGTCTATGTTTAAAAAGACATTGTAATATTTGTCATTTGTGTGCAGTTATAAGACATGAAACTCCAAACCAGAAATAATTTCTGACACTTTAAGAAGAATATAGTGTTGAATAATATACATTTTGATGTTGTGGCATGAAGGCAAAAACACCCTTCTCGTTGGCTGTTTATAAATAGTGGAAAGCGTGAAATGACAGTTAAAGACTGTGGGAGGGAAGAGATTGGCAGCTATTGACACAGGGACTTCTGGGTTCAATGCGCTTGCTGCTGTAGTGCTCCACCACCTGCTTGGGTACCTCAGCAAGAACAGACTTAGCTAAGGCTGCCGGAGAGGCCTGCAAAACAATTGACAACATAGTTAAGGAAAGTTAAAGAAAAGTAGATACGTACAGCATACAAGTGTGTGTGTGTGTGTGTGTGTGTGTGTGTGTGTGTGTGTGTGTGTGTGTGTGTGTGTGTGTGTGTGTGTGTGTGTGTGGTGTTTGTGTGTATATATGTACATGTTTATATGTATATACACACGATATATATATATATATATATATATATATATATATATATATATATATATATATATATATACATACAGTCACGTGAAAAAGTAAGTACACCCCATGTAAAGTTTTGGCTTTTTCAACATACAGCTATTTGATCTTCATTTCAACAATATTGATAGATAAAGGTGATATAATATAACAAATATCATGAAACATTTACATTTTGTAGTCCATTGTATAATTTAAATAGACATAAATGCAAATTTCACATGTGGAAAAAGTAAGTACACCCCTACATTTATCACTACTTCAAATACCTAAAATTAGAATCAGGTGCACCGGCTCAGGTGCAAATGATTAGAACATCGTCAGAGAGGATCTTGGAGGAACCTGTCTTATTTAAATATCAGACATTTAGTTTGGTTTCCTCTTTGTTGTTGAAATGTGCGGCGTCACCATGCCGAAATCAAAAGAGCTCTCTGAGGCCTTCAGAAAGAACGTTATAGATGCCTACGAGTCTGGGAAGGGATTTAAAAAGATCTCCAAACAATTTGAAATCAATCATTCGACTGTCCAGAAGATCATCTACAAGTGGAGAAGATTCCAAACAACTGCCAACTTGTTCAGGCCAGGCCGCCCCAGCAAGTTCAGCCCGAGAGCAGACCACAAGATGCTGAAAGAAGCCTCTAAGAACCCCAGAATGTCATCACTGGACCTACAGGTAGCTCTTGCCACTGTTGATGTCAAAATGCACGAGTCTACCATTAGAAAGAGGCTGCACAAATTTGATCTACATGGGAGGTGTGCCAGGAGGAAACATTTGCTGTCCAGAAAGAACATCAGGGCAAGACTAAAGTTTGCCAATGAACACCAAGGCAAAGACTAGCACTTCTGAAACAATGTGCTCTGGACAGATGAGTCAAAGGTGGAGCTATTTGGCCACAGTACCAGAAGACATGTTTGGCGAAAACCAAAGACAGCATTTGACCACAAGAAACTGATACCAACTGTAAAGCATGGTGGTGGAAATATTATGGTTTGGGGCAGCTTTGCTGCATCAGGGCCTGGGCAGCTCGCCATCATAGAATCCACTATGAATTCTTCATTGTACCAGAGGGTGCTTGAGGATAATGTGAGGCCATCTGTCGGAAAGTTGAAGCTCAACCGAAGGTGGACCTTGCAACATGACAATGACCCTAAACATACCAGTAAATCCACCAAGGAATGGCTGAAAAGAAAGATGGAGGGTTCTGGAATGGCCAAGTCAAAGCCCGGATCTAAATCCCATCGAGATGTTGTGGGGAGATTTGAAACGAGCTGTGCATGCAAGAAACCCCTCAAACATCGCACAGCTGAAAGAATTCGGCATGGAGGAGTGGGCAAAAAATTCTCCCAGTCTATGTCAGAGACTGGTAGACAGTTATAAGAAACGCCTACTTGAGGTTGTTTCTGCCAAAGGGGCAATACCACCTATTAGAGCCAAGGGCGTACTTACTTTTTCCACATGTGAAATTTGCATTTATGTTTATTTAAATTATACAATTGTTACGTGGTCCCCTCGGTGACTACCTGGTCTCGGTGACCCCCGGACCGTGAGAGGACCTTCGCCAGAAAGTAGTATTATATAGATGCGCTTTCGCAACGCAATACCTATGAATTCCACCCCAAGAGACACTGATGTTCAAGAGTATATTTCCCAAGGGTAATGATACCCAACAATTTCAATGACACAACCACGGAGATTTTCCCCGAGCAATCAACAATACACAACCATCAACAATCTTTCAAGGACAATCAATTCCCTATGAATAAGATGGCCATCTTATATACGTGTGTCCCGGTGAGTACTCACGACACCCTTTTGGTCTCGGTCCCGCACAATGTCTCTGGGCCCCTCCTGACCAAGATGGTAGTCGGCGTCGCCGCACTCGGGCGGTTGAACGAACCCCGGGTGGACGTCTCCACCGGGCAGGTATCGTACCAGGCCCCGCGGCTGCAGCCTCTCGGGGCTACGCGAAGCGGGTGCGGTAAAGCAAGCCAAAAGCCCCACGCCACTTGCCAGGCATGCTAGGCCCCAACCTGCGACTCGGACGCGCCTTTTTAGACGGGGCTGCGAACGGTACCAGACGCGGGGTCGATGCACGGCTCCACGTCAACTTGACGTCTCCACCGGGTCGGTACACGTCCCGGTACCTCCTCTCGCCAGACGGGCTTCGGAACGCCGCTTTGTCACGCAGCGCAAGGTCGATGCCACCTTTGGTTCGAGCGGGGCGAGGAAGATCAAGAAGAATACTCGTCCTTTTTTCCTCGTGTCGTTTCCTCTTCCGTTTCCGGTCACTTCCGTTTCCGGCCACTGGTTCAGAAGGGCTCCTGACCCTCCAATCACAACAACCCTTAATATACTACACACGGATAAGCCAATATCTGAATACTAATTCACATAGATATGTAACACTCCCCCCCTTCAAGAAAGAAAGTTTGACCCCAGCGAAAACTTTCGTTGCCGGCCAACTTGGATAAATAAACCAGATAACTCAACCCCCAAATCCTCAGTTCCCCTGGGCAACAATTATCCCAACTCAAAAATAAAGCAACAAACTCTCACAAAACCCCCAGATTACTCCCTCTGGACTAAACACCAGCAACGACATTGTCCCTGCCAAATCAAACTCCCTCTCATGACCCTCTGACTTTGACCGTCCGCTTCTTGTGAATGAAGGTTAAGGGGTTGATCAAAGATCCAAAGTTACGCAACTCGATAGCACTTTTTCCGGGAGGCCAAGCCGAGTATTCACTACATGGATGCCTTTAGGAACGTGAAGTTCACGGTTAGTCCGTGCAGGAAAGTTCTCTACATGGGCGCCTTGAGGAACGTGGAGTTCACGGTTAGTCCGTGCATGAAAGTTCCCTATATGGACGCCTTTAGGAACGGCGTTCACGGTTAATCCGTGTAGGACCCTTGGCTCAGCGGCTCCGCCGCATTCAGTGCTTCAACTTCTCAGAACTTCCCTAATAATTATGGTGGGACCCCTTGTCCCTGTAGTCCCACGAATAGCGGTCTCCTTCTCGGCCACTACTTTGCCAATCCTTCCTTCGGGAGCTGCCGTAACTCAGGGAGCCTCCATAATAATATTGATTGCGGCCACCACCAAAACTACCGCCCAGTTGTCCTCTCCTGTAGACCTCTCGACGCCTACGAAATGCCTTCCCTACTGTTATGGTCCGACCCTCCAAATCCTTGCCATTCCAATTCTTCTCTGCCTCTCTGGCGTCTTTGGTGCTGGCAAACGTGACAAAGCCGAACCCTCTGGACTGTTGCGTTTCCCAGTCTCTTACCAACCGCACGTCCACCAGCGGCCCATATCTGTTGAAGACAGAGGTCAGAACTTCTTCCTCTGTTTTGAAGTTCAGTCCCCCTACAAATAACTTGGCACTTTCCCTGCTGGGCTCTTGACCAACCCTCAGGTTACCATAAACTTGACCCCCGGCCAAATCATTCCCGATAACCACAGATACACCCTCTACAGGAAGCGTGGCTTGTAAACCGACGGTGACCGGTCCTGACACCAAATCGGACTCCAAATGGATGACATGAAGGGGAGCACTAACACCGCCCCCAATCCCCTGTAAACGAACACTATCCCCCGTTGCCGTCTCCTCGGACCATGGCAAAATGCCTTCAAGCATTAAAGATTGATGTGCCCCTGTGTCCCTCAATATCCTAACCGGTTTCCGGTTAGTCGAGGCTCCATCCCGTGACACAAACCCCTCTGAAATAAATGGTTGGTAACCCTTTTGATGGCGATTTCTTACGCTAGCCATCGCATTCGGAGTGGTAATAGTCGGACTCCGCTCTGGGTTGTCCCTTTTCATGAGGTAACAACTTGACATCAAGTGTCCAGGTTTCTTGCAAAACGCGCAAGTAGGCCCGGAGGAAAAACTCGTGGTCTGCCTCGGGCCCCCTGAAAAATAAGTTGGTCTTGGGCCCACAGCCCTCTGACTTCGAACAGGTGGGGTATCCGCGTTGTCCCCCTCATCCTCTCGAGGCCGCCGCCATGTATTGTCGTTCTCCGCACCTGCTGTTCCCCACCTCCCCTGCGGAGATCTAGGCGAGGAGGTAGGTTCATGGACCCCTATTCGGTGGGTTAAGGCATAATCATCTGCCATGGTGGCTGCGTCCCACAACTTTGGTACTTTCTTTTCCTGCAGGTACACTTTGATGTCCTCGTGGACACACTGCTGGAATTCCTCCACCAGGATCAAGTCCCGCAATGTTTCGAAGTCTTTCCCGACTCCTTTTGACTCACACCACCGATCAAACATGTTTTCTTTCACTCTGGCAAACTCCACATGGGTCTCACTCTCCCTCTTCCTGGCATTCCTGAATTTTTGCCTGTAAGCTTCCGGAACCAACTCATAGGCCTTGAAGATGTGCTTCTTCAGTACCTCATAATCTGCACATTGGTCCATTGGTAGCGCCGAATAAATTTCCTGAGCTTTCCCCACCAGCACACTTTGCACGAGTATGGTCCAGGCCTCCTCCGGCCAATTTAATTGTCGAGCCACTTTCTCAAAGTGTGGAAAAAATTTCGCGACTTCCTTTTCACTGAACGGTGGAACCAGCCTCACATGCCTGCCCACATCCCAGGTTCTCTGGTTAGGTGTCGACCCCGTCAGCAAGGGTGGTGCCTCTCCCCGTTCTCTCATTAACTCCAGCTCCTTGAATTTGATTTCTTGCTGAAGCTCCATGTCACGTTCCTTTAATTCCCTTTCCGCTTTTCTCTCCTCTGCTTTTCTCCCTTCTAACCTTTCCTGGAGTTCTCGTTCCACTCTCCTTTCCTCTGCTTGTTTCTCTTCTCTCCTCTCTTCTGCTTTCCTTTCTTCTTCTGCTAACCTTTCCTGGAGTTCTCGTTCCACTCTCCTTTCCTCTGCTTGTTTCTCTTCTCTCCTCTCTTCTGCTTTCCTTTCTTCTTCTGCTCTTTCCTTTTCTGCTTTCCTTTCTTCTTCTTTTAACCTTTCCTGGAGTTCTCGTTCCATTCTCCTTTCCTCTGCTTTTTCCTTTTCTGCTTTCCTTTCTTCTTCTGCTCTTTCCTTTTCTGCTTTCCTTTCTTCTTCTGCTCTTTCCTTTTCTGCTTTCCTTTCTTCTTCTTTGATCCGTTCCTGGCTCCGTAATTGCAACTCCAGTTTCCGGAGCTCCACGTCTTCTGGTTCCTCAGGTAGCCACTCCCAGGCTAACTCGTCCCATGTTCCTAATCCCACCATAGACTGTATCACCGTGGTCTGCAACTCTGCCTTCCTCAAATTAGTTCGGACCTCCAAGTTAAAATGTTTGGCCAATTTCAAGAGGTCCGACTTTAGTAACGCTCGGAACTGTGCCTCACTCGGTGTTACCGCAAAGTTCTGTGCCACAAACGCCATGGTGACTATCGTTAACACCTGTTAACCTTCCCCCAAGACTTTACCCCAATTTCCCCCAAAATTACCAATTAATACTTAATTAATAACTTTTAATTAATAAAAATATTATTTTATTATTTTATACAATTTTAGATCCCGGACGAGCCCCCAATTCTGTTACGTGGTCCCCTCGGTGACTACCTGGTCTCGGTGACCCCCGGACCGTGAGAGGACCTTCGCCAGAAAGTAGTATTATATAGATGCGCTTTCGCAACGCAATACCTATGAATTCCACCCCAAGAGACACTGATGTTCAAGAGTATATTTCCCAAGGGTAATGATACCCAACAATTTCAATGACACAACCACGGAGATTTTCCCCGAGCAATCAACAATACACAACCATCAACAATCTTTCAAGGACAATCAATTCCCTATGAATAAGATGGCCATCTTATATACGTGTGTCCCGGTGAGTACTCACGACACCCTTTTGGTCTCGGTCCCGCACAATGTCTCTGGGCCCCTCCTGACCAAGATGGTAGTCGGCGTCGCCGCACTCGGGCGGTTGAACGAACCCCGGGTGGACGTCTCCACCGGGCAGGTATCGTACCAGGCCCCGCGGCTGCAGCCTCTCGGGGCTACGCGAAGCGGGTGCGGTAAAGCAAGCCAAAAGCCCCACGCCACTTGCCAGGCGTGCTAGGCCCCAACCTGCGACTCGGACGCGCCTTTTTAGACGGGGCTGCGAACGGTACCAGACGCGGGGTCGATGCACGGCTCCACGTCAACTTGACGTCTCCACCGGGTCGGTACACGTCCCGGTACCTCCTCTTGCCAGACGGGCTTCGGAACGCCGCTTTGTCACGCAGCGCAAGGTCGATGCCACCTTTGGTTCGAGCGGGGCGAGGAAGATCAAGAAGAATACTCGTCCTTTTTTCCTCGTGTCGTTTCCTCTTCCGTTTCCGGTCACTTCCGTTTCCGGCCACTGGTTCAGAAGGGCTCCTGACCCTCCAATCACAACAACCCTTAATATACTACACACGGATAAGCCAAGATCTGAATACTAATTCACATAGATATGTAACACAATGGACTACAAAATGTAAATGTTTCATGATATTTGTTATATTTTATCACCTTTATCTAACAATATTGTTGAAATGAAGATCAAATAGCTGTATGTTGAAATATGTTGAAAAAGACAAAACTTTACATGGGGTGTACTTACTTTTTCACGTGACTGTATATATCCTAAGATGTATTATAAAACAGGAGTGTCTGTCTGTCTGACCATCCCCAAACTACTTCCTCAGTTTTGGGGCTAGCCCCGCCAAACGTCCTGTGGAACGTTTTGGGGTCCCTGTGGATGTTGTGAGTAAGGTAGGAGGTTTCAAAAATTCCTCAATAAAATTATGATTTTGAAATTAACTTAATACGAACTTGCCGCGAATCCAGAAATGGACAGATGACGGCAATGAGCTGGTTTGATAATATCCCAATATAACCGTCATTTAAAAGAGTATTTTGTTGAAATATCAATTTATGATTGGAATGACGTTTGAAATTGAGTGAATACAATTACGATTTTGAATTCGTAACTTTCTAAGCATGACATTCGCAGATCGCCACATGCAGATTCACCATTGACTGGTTATGGAACCAATCAAATGGGTACATTTTTCGTGGAAGTCCTTCACGAACCTGCTGTCCATGCTTGATGTTCGACTACATGTGGCACAGGAAGGTGGAATTTATTGGTTCCTTGGTTTCCCACTTGTGGTTTTTTTAGCCCAAGTCTTTCAGGAACCTGCTGTCCATGTCTGACGTGCGACTGAAGTTGCTACAGGACTGTGGAATTTATTGGTTTCATGCTTTGGCATTTACCGTTTCTGCATTGTCTGTTTGCTTAAGGTCTCCCACCTGTGCATAGCACGGGTACCTCGCTAGTATAATTTATATATATATATATATATACTTATATATATATATATATATATATATATATATATATATAAAAAAAAAAAAATATATATATATATATATATATATATATATATATATATATACACACAACAACAACAACAACAACAGGCATTTTAGGCCATTTTCCCTGCAAGAGCGGGGGTTAGCCTTGCGGTCCCCATGACAATCTTCTCCATTTTGCCCTATTTTCTGCATCTCCCCTGGTTAACCCCCTTGCCCGCATTTCTTCCTCGACCATCTTTAGCCAAGTCTTTCTCGGCCTTCCCCGACCTCTACTTCCTTCTACATTCATTTCCATCACTCTTCTCAACCAGTCACTTTCATCCTTCCTCATGACCAAACCATCTCAAACTGTTTCTCTTCACAGCATCCATCACAGGCTCTATTCCCATCATCTTTCGCAATTCATAATTTGTCTTCCTCTCTCTCAACGATACTCCACACATCCACCGAACCATTCGCATTTCCACCCTTTCCAGCCTTCGTTGCTGCTCTACGTTCATTACCCAAGTCTCACTCCCATAAATCATAACACTTCTCACACGTGCAGCATACACCTTTCCCTTCAGCTTCAACGACACTCCCCTCCTCGTCAGCACGCCACTCAGTTCCCGAAACTTCTTCCATGCACATCTCACTCGAGCAACCGTTGCCGAGTCTGATCCACCTTCTCCATTCAGCATGTCTCCTAGGTAACAAAATGTTTTCACACCTTCCAGCTTCACACCATCTCCAAGATCCAACTCAACATTTCCTCCATCTGCAGCTCCCTCTGTGCACACCTTACACTTGAGTGTAGCTGCCACACTGGTTAATGACCCTCTCAAACCACTACATTTTTGATGAACCCACTCAGCGCACATTGTACATTGAATGGATTTCACTCCGACACCCTTCCTGCACACAGCACACGGCCACTTCCCAGTTCTTTCCACCTCACCACATGCTTTACCACTTGCCATCACCTTCGTTTTTCTGATATTCACCTTCAGACCTTTTGTCTCCATACATTCCTTCCACTTGTTCATCTTTTCCTTCAGTCCATCCATACTTTCCGCAATCAACACCAGATCATCTGCATTCAACAACTCCCACGGTAAACCCTCCTTTACGTTCTGAGCCAGCACCTCCATCACAGCTACAAATAGTAGTAGACTTAGTACTGACCCCTGATGCACTCCCACCTTCACCTCAAACTCACCACTGTTCCCGTCCTTCGTCCTTACAGCTGTGCATGCTCTTTTCTACATTGCCATCACTCTCTGATCAACCATTCCTCCACTCCTAACTTCCTCAATGCCCATGTCACTACTTCACGTGGAGCCCTATCTAATGCTTTCTCCAGATCAACAAACCCAAGAAACAACTTCTTCCTCTTCTCCATATACTTCTGCAACTGCCTCACAATAAAAAGCACGTCTGTCGTTCCTCTTCCTGGCATAAATCCAAACTGCATTTCGTCAATCTTAACTTTCTTCCTTATCCTCCTCTCCAACACCCTTTCCAATACCTTCATTCCATGCTCCAATAACTTTATTACTCGATACGAGCCACAGTCCAGAGGGTCACCTTTCCCCTTGTATAGAGGGACGAGGGTATTCAGTTCCCAACCCACTGGAATGCGGCCTTCTTTCACCACCAGATTGCAGATCTCTATCATTCTCTTCACACCCCAATTTCCCACTGCCTTCAACATATCTCCCACAACTCCCGTCGGCCCTCCCGCTTTTCTTCTCTTCATTGCTTTTATCGCTTCCTCAACTTCCTTCTCGGTTATCTTCTCTGCCGGTCCTAAAACTGGGTTACTCTCTATGTTGCCATCCCATTCATTCTCTGCATTCAACAGTATTTCCATATATCTCTTCCATCTTCCTTTAATTCCATCTGGGTCCACAACGATTTGTCCCACTTCATCCTTCAAGCAACTCAACCCCATCACATCACACCTCTCTTTCGCTATCTGCTTTGCAATCCTGAATCCCGCTCTCTGACCCTCTTCCAAATCCAAGCATTCTCCGAACATTTTTCTACATGCCTCCGGTGCCTTTGCTACCTCTTTCTTTGCAGCCTTCTTGGCTGCCTTATAACTTTCATGCTCTGCCTTTTCTGCCCCCATAACCTTCACCTTCTGACCCTCCTTGAACTTCTTCCTCTTCTCGTCAATCTTCTTTCCAACTTCATCATCCCACCACCATGTTTCCGAGTGCCCCGGTGGTCCTTTTGTCCATCCACATACGTCACCAACGGCTCCCAACAGACTATCTTTCATTGACATCCAACCACTTTCAAGCTCAATCACATCATCCTCTTCCATACTCAGCCTCTCTTTTAATGCCTCCCTCACTGTCACCTCTTTCAACCTCCACACCTTCATTCTTAGTTGGTACTTCACCCGCCGAGCTCTCCTCGCACCTTTCACCCTTATGTCGCAGACAACCAAGTGGTGCTGTGAAACAGCCTCCTCCTCCGGGATCACCTTTGTGTCCCGGAGGTGCCCCCTATCTCACCTACGCACCAGCAGGTAGTCAATGGTTGTCGTCCACCCACCTGACGTGTATGTAACAAGCTTATTATCCTCTTTCTGGAACTGAGTATTACAAACCAACAAATCAGCTCCATCAGCAAACTCCAAAATCCTTTCACCTTCTCCATTTCTCACACCATATCCGTAACCCCCATGAACTCCCTCAAAACCGTCCATACTCCTTCCCACATGTCCATTTAGGTCTCCTCCAACCACAACAACTTCCTCATCTTTCACATTTTCCATCAGCTTCTCTATAGCACACCAGAACGTGTCCTTCTCTTCATCGCTCCGACCAACCTGCAGAGCATATCCCGAGATGATGTTCACCAAGAGCTTTCCAATCATCATTTTCACCATCATCAACCTTTCACTCACTCTAGTCACGCTCACCACACTGTCTACAAACTCCTCAGAAAACAGGACACCAACACCATTCACGCCCTCCGGGCACCCTTGCCACACAAACCTGTATTTCTGTTCCTGCCTACCCTTCACCATTCTCACACCACTTCCCTTCCATCTCGTCTCCTGCACACAACATATGTCCACTCTTCTTCTGACCAATACTTCCACCACTTCTCCTGATCTCCCTGTCATTGTCCCTACATTCCATGTCCCAAGCCTCAGAAACCGAGCTCCACGTCGGTCATCAGACGTTTCGTCATCATAAATGGAATGATTTCCACACTTGCTTCGATCGGGTTCCCCACCTTGAGTTTTGACGAGGAGTGGGGTCCCCCACGGGGTACTTCGGGCTGTACCCTGCCCATATGTAGTCGTAATTGTCATGGTTCTCTTTTTGAGGCAATGTTTTTATGGCCGGATGCCCTTCCTGACGCCAACCCTTTTAGTCGCCTCTTATGACACGCAGGGACACAGTGTACCTATTCTAAACCGGGGTACACACCGGTATATATATAAATATATATACATATATATATATATATACATATATATATATATACATATATATATATATATACATATATATATATATATATATATATATATATATATATATATATATATATATATATATATATATATATATATATATATATATTGTTGCAGATCTCCCGAAGCTCGTTCCACGTTATAAAGGGGGGATTAAGCCCCTTTTTCCCCCCTGGGTCTTCGTGTCCACGAGGCCGAATCGCCACTTCCGCAGCAAGCGTGAAAAAGGGTATCGGGTCGACGCCGCACGTACCTTTAACCCACGCTGCCACGAAAGCGCGGACCGGACCTCGCATGAGCCACGCTTAATCGAGTACGCCCGAGCGGTATGCGTATCACGTGACTCGTGCTGTTACTTTTATGGAACCCGATTCGAGCGGTTCTATTCGTACCATGCGAGGCCAATTAATGGAAGGGATGGGAACGGTCAAATAAGAGGAATAACACAATTTATTTACAATGTACAATAATCAGGATGAAGGAAAGGGGACATAGAGCAGAAGCTTAACCAATTTAACTTATCCCCAGACACAGGGCCCACGCACGCACATGGGGAGAAGGAGGAAGAGAAGAAGTCCGCCCGCCAAACGCGCTTTGCCGTCGGTCGCTCCGGGACAGCTCGCTCGGCGTGGCCCTCTGGCGGTCATGGCACGTATGCAGGAAAAAGGCAGGCAGGAGGAAATTGCGCGTCTTTGGCCCGGAACGGGTTGTCTTCTCGAACGCGCGATTAATACAGCGCAGCAGAGCGTAGGGCACAGGGCACGGGGCAAGTTCGTGTACAATGACGATAACCGGCAATGCAATTGACTTGTTCTCTTGCGCGTTCTCTCTCGCTGACTCAATCAATGCCTCGACCCGAACTCCGACTCCCACAGGGGCTCCGACTCAACTCATCTGACGCGCAACTCTCAACTGAGGTGGGGGGCTCGGAGCAGGGTTTTATGGCTCCGCCCCGGCCTTACTCGAATGTTCCAAGCCCCACCTCTCATCGCCGTGGCTAGCCACTCCCCTCGAGCCCTGATTGGCGGCTCGCGCTTACCGGACACTCCCCCTGCAGCTCCTCCCTTCGGCCTGGCAGACTTGTTCAGGTCGAACACGTGGTATTTCAGCGCCAAAAGACCGCCCGACTCACGGGCCTGCTCAACGCAAAACTAACACGGGAAAGGACTGCGCTTCAATTCACTAAGAAATAACCGAACTATCGCGAGGCTTCATGTTGTGGTGCGTCTACCTACGAGGGGGTTATCCTTTATTCCAAAACCGCAATATCTATCTCTATATCTATATCTATATCTACATATACAGTGCAATCAGAAAGTATTCATACCCCTTCAATTTTTACACATTTTGTTATGTTGCAGCCTTATGCTGAAATCGTTTAAATTCATTTTTTCCCTCATCAATCTATACTCAATACCCCATAATGACAAAGATAAAACAGGATTTTAGAAAGTTTTGCAAATTTATTAAAAAGAAAAAACTGAAATATCACATTGACATAAGTATTCAGACCCTTTTCTATGACACTTGAAATTTTGCTCAGGTGTCTCCCATTTCTCCATCATCTTTGAGATGTTTCTACACCTTGATTGGAGTCCACCTGTGGTAAATTCAATTGATTGGACATGATTTGGAAAGGCACACACATGTGGAGTTTGCAAAAAAGCACCGAAAGGACTTTAGGTGCTTTTTTGCAAACTTTAAGCGGGCTTTCATATGTCTTTCACTGAGGAGAGGCTTCCGTCTCGCCACTCTGCCATAAAGCCCAGATCGGTGGAGTGTTGCAGTGGTGGTTGTCCTTCTAAAAGTTTCTCCCATCTCCACACAGGATCTCTGGAGCTCAGCCAGAGTGACCATCAGGTTCTTGGCCACGTCTCTTACCAAGGCCCTTCTCCCCCGATTGCTCAGTTTGGCCGGGTGGCCAGCTCTAGGAAGAGTCCTGGTTGTTCCAAACTTCTTCCATTTAAGAATTATGGAGGCCACTGTGCTCTTGGGAACCTTCAATGCAGCAGACTCTTTTTTTGTAGGCTTCCCCAGATCTGTGCCTCGACACAATCCTGTCTCTGAGCTCTGCAGGCAGTTCCTTCAACCTCATGGCTTGGTTTTTGCTCTGATATGCATTGTCAGCTGTGAGACCTTATATATATTTAAATAAATAGCACCGCAAAGCAGGCGTAACCCCTCAGCCCATGCATGGTGAAAGGAAGCATTGATGATAATTTGTTATTTGAAGCGAAGTTGTATACCAAGTAGGAACTGCAAGTAATGAAATTTTCGCCCATGAACCCATGAATCCATGAACCCATTTCGCGCCCGTGAACCTTCCTCTACTCAACCCCAACACACACTGCAAAAATGGATTTAATCGGACAAGCCATTCTGCTCATAATCGACGGAAACCAATTTCAAGGTGGCTGCAGTGGCGGCCATATTGAAAATCGCAGCGCACCCATGAACCTTCCTCGACTCAACCTCAACACACCCTGCAAAAATGGATTTAATCGGACAAGCCGTTCTGCTCGAAATTGACGGAAACCAATTTCAAGATGGCTGCCATGGCGGCTATATTGAAAATCCAAGCGCACCCATTTTCGAAAGGCATCTTCCTCTACTCAACCCCAACACACACTGCAAACATGGATTTAATCGGACAAGCCGTTCTGCTCGAAATTGACGGAAACCAATTTCAAGATGGCTACGGTGGTGGCCATATTGAAAATCGCAGTGCACCCATTTTCGAAAGGAACCTTCCTCTACTCAACCCAACACACACTGCACAAATGGATTTAATCTGACAAGCCGTTCTGCTCAAAATTGACGGAAACCAATTTCAAGATGGCTGCCGTGGTGGCCATATTGAAAATCACAGCGCGCCCATTTTCGAAAGGAACCTTCCTCTACCCAACCCCAACACACACTGCATACATGGATTTAATTGGACAAGCCGTTCTGCTCGAAATTGACAGAAACCAAAAGTTGATGGAAGCCCGGATGGCTGCCGTGGCGGCCATATTGAAAATCGCAGCACGCCCATTTTCGAAAGGAACATTCCTCTACTCAACCCCAACACACACTGCAAAAATGGATTTAAGCGGACAAGTCGTTCTCCTTTAAATTGACAGAAACCAAAAGTTGACGGACGCCCGGACGCCCGCCCGCCTGCCCGGATGACGCCCATGACGACAATATAACAATAACATGATTTTGTAGGGCGTTATACTTTTTTTATTGGCCTGACATCAATGATTAGCAGCCCGACATAGCCATTGGCGGCCCGAGGGCCCAAGGGCCGCTAATGGCTATGCAGTATGCAGGGCTGCTAATCATTGATGAAGGGCCAATAAAAAAGTATAAAGCCCGTACAAAATCATGTTATTACTATTATTACCACTTTTTCAAGGCAAACACACTGAGGATGTTTCACTTCAGCGTAGTATTTACAGAGGAGATCGTTGAGTTCGAGTGCTGTAACGGACGCGAAATCGCATATTTTGTTCCTTTTCTCCAGCCACGCCGAAAACCTCTTCACTCCGTAAGTTGTAGCACGAACAATGGAGTCTGGCAGCGCACTTTTCTCCAGGTTTTGCAGCTCAGTTTCCGACAGTTCGCTGTCGTTGTCATTGTAAACAGTCAGCCATTTTGATGCTGTCGTCTGTCAACGTCGTGCGACGTGACGTCACAGAGGTCATGACCCGGGCCGCGTGCTGTTATGAAAATCAAGCTCTCGTTAGCGGCCCGCGGTCCTCAGATGATGGCATTGAGTCAAAGTGATGGGCGTTATACAGTTTTACCATGCATTGAAATCGGCGATACTGGATTAGTAACGCCTTCGCAAGTGGTAATAATAACCCTTAGCCCATTGGGCTGAGGGGTGAAAGCAACCCAAAGTTGGTAATAATAGCGCAAGCTTTGATGGGCCGAATGGTGTTCTCCTGCGTCGAAGTTCCTTGTGAAGGAACTCCTATTATAACCACCATCTGTCCTGCAATCTCAGCAGATGACCCTCATTCTGTAAAGTTCTCATCTGCTCCATCCCGATAGAGAAGGATTAAGTGGCCTATCTCAACAGCTACATGTATTGACATCAGTTTTGTTTATTCCTGGCCATTTTTCTTCGTAAATTACACATACCTATCTTTCAATCCACGGCATACTTTATTATGGCAGAGTTTCCCAGTGTGTGCATAAGCAAATGGCATGCAACAGCTTGTGGTGTCTTGGTTTTTTTTGTTTGTTCCATGAATTTATTTCTGTTTTTTTTTTGTTATCATGTGAGTGCAATACCCCAGAGACAATATCGCTTCCTTGCGTTAAAATCATTATAATCGCTTCAGCCATTATTATGCTAGGATGGCTGAAGAAAGAAAGACAGAAAAACAAAGAAGTACACTTTGGTGGTTTAGCAATCTCCTGATTTGGTAATTTCGCAATGTATTATTGCGTCTTTATTAAGCTCCGTAGGTATCGATTTTTTCCGATATAGATATATTGGTGGGCTCATACTGGAATATGGTAGTATATCAATATCAGCAGTTTTTTACGCAGGTTCCAAAAAAATAATAATGGTGCATTGCATATTCATATATGGCTTACACATCATGATATACATCTGTTCAAAACACATCACCCTGTCATGATATACATGTAATTCATAATATATATCATGTACCCGATATTTATAAATCATGGCAATTTTTACGGCGTAGCCCATGGGGCAAAGCCATCTAGAACAGTGTTTGTCCGTCCGTATGTATGTATATTGTTATGGATCCGTCACTTCCACCTTTGTTATTATTACATACTTGTAGAATATTTTTTGTTTCAGGAAATAGTGTTGTTTAGATTTTTGTGTGATATGGAGATGACTTTGGTAAAAGGTAAAAATAAATGTTTGAGAAGGAAAAAGGAAAAACGCAGCAAACAAACCAGAAGAGAAGGAGGGAGGAGAATGAGACGGCCATGAGAGAGATACAGCCGTGAATCGCATCGAGGCTGCGAGCTGACTTTTTTGATATTGGTCACGAATGAGTTGAGGCTTCCCATGAAAGGGATTGCCCGCGACATCATCCTATATTGCGAATGCAATTAAACCTGCGTCTCAGGTTTTATTACCAAGCGTGAGTTGGTTGGAGAAAAATGAAGCGCCTGCATTACAGGCTGATACGCCATTTTGTCCTGGAGGAGTCTGTCCGCTTGGTGCATTTAAAAAAAAAAAATTTTTGTATACAAGATCGAGGCTCGTGAAGGCGATAACATTATCACAAAAAAAACGGACACATAAAACATAATAAGGGGAGCAGTATAGTCAGGGCCCTTAGGGATATTTTGGTTCAAATTCTTCCAAAAGCATCAAATTTGGCGCAGATGTTGCCCATGCCATACTCTTTCGATTTTTGACGGGCGCCAAGGGTGGTATGATCCGGGGACCATACCGGTCCATCCCGCCATGTCACCTGACCTATGACGTCATAATTAGGATATGCATCCAATCACATGGCGTACTATAAGTGGTCAAAGTTCAAAATGAATCGATCAAAAAATGAAGGCAGGGATCCATTTTTAAGGTTTTCATAAAATCAAATATGGCCGCCAGGTCACATGACCTATGACGTCATATTTATGACATGTATACAATCATGTATACATGAACCCGGATCATGATCGCACAAAAAGTAAACACAAGGATATGGCATACAGTTCATAAAGCATCAAAATCCGTACCTTTGTAATTAGACTGATGAACTGCATATGCCTGAAAATTAGGAAATAGACATGTAAATATTTCCTCTAATTGTCAAAAATAAGGTCAGAGTTCGATTACCCAACCCAGAAACATAAAATGGGGAACCTCACGTAAATCTTCACAAAAAACTAAAAAACCGACATGTTTGACTCAAAAATGACCTTTAAGATGACCTTGAGGGTTGACCTTGACCTCGAATCATCAAAATAACATCATAATTGGATTCCTCGACCTCAAAAACCCCTGAAAAGTGGTATCATACATGATTCCAACCCTTTTGGTTATTTAACTGATTTTCCTCTAATCCGGGTGGCGGCCATTTCGTATTTCGCCAATATGGGGCCCCCGGGGGGGGGGGCGCCCGTCTTGGCGCCCGTCAAAAATCGAAAGAGTATGGCATGGGCAACATCTGGGCCAAATTTGGTGGTTTTGGAAGAACTTGAACCAAACGGCCCCAAAATAACCCTAAGGGCCCTGACTAGTAGATAAGATGGGGAGAGAGGAGGAAGCACACAACTACAACATTTGAGACATCGGGAGAGACATCGGGAGATCTGTGGGAGGAGGCGTGGGAAGGGTGGGGGGGGGGGTGGGAGAAGTATAAAACACATGGACAATGCAAGGACTTCCAGGAAAGCAGTTGGTATTTCAAAAAAGTGGATCTGGGGTGAATTAACGGGGATAGAAGAGATCAAGGTTTTTGATGGGGGAAGATAAGAGATGGTGGTGAACAGCTGTTTTAAAGACCTGGAGGGAGGAGTGGAATTGAATAGGGTGAGGGAGTTTGTTCCAGGGGTGGGAGTAAAGAGGAATGAAAGAGTGAAGGTGAGCAGAGAGTCTTGATTTTGGCAATTTCACCAGAAGAGGGTTGCTGGCAGATCTTGTGCGACCTGCAGGAATATTTGTGGGACAGAGCACAGACAGAGCTGGGGGAGCTCGGCCGGAAAGGAGTTCCAATCTTGTTTTGTCATTGGGATTCACATATCAACATCATCGTTTGGATTGCCGTTGGTTTACATATCGGCTCAATTCTATATCAACCTCTCACCTCGTAACTCTTCATCCACAGTCGCGCCAATACCTGCCTGTTGTTTTGCCATTCTGCATGACCTCCACCTTCAACCAGCGTGGGGATCCATGCACGGACTTTGGGGAATGTTACATTCCACTCACGTTTGGCGTATAGTGAGTTCATTGCTTTGAGGGCATTGGGGAATGATGGTACCATCATATGTATTGCTCATTTGATGCAAGTGATATTTTCATTGTACATTCTTTAAGATAACTTTAAAAGTTATTATTGTGTATGCTTCTTAATACAATTACTTGTTTTCTTCTACAGTTGCATTGGTGTGGTTTTACCATGGTTTATTAGAACACTCAAAATAACAAATCTTTCTGCCACGTTCCCTCTCGAGACTCTGAGGTGCACCGTAACCGGGGTTTGGGGAGGAACACGTAAAAATGTATGTATGTCCCCTCAAACGCATACCAATCAGAGCTGAGAATCTGGTCACATGACAGGGTGATGTGATTACATCTGATGTCATTACGGCGGTACGGCGGCTGACTCTCCACACACCGCCATTTTGATGTATTTGTCATTCATGCCGAACACATCGTCAAACCTGTCATATATCACAATCGCCATGCTTTACCTTTACGTTTTTCATTCAGTGTGAAACACAAACAAACCGATTGTTAAAATGACCATCAAATATCGAAAGCATGAGTGTTACGGCTCTTCCAACAAAACGGTAAGGTACCTATAGGCCTTAGGCGTTATGCCTCACCTTCGGACCGCTTCGGACAAATTAAGCCCAGGTTTCTTCATACAGTAGTGTATCGTGTCAGTTGTATCGTTTATGTAATAATAATAATATAGTAAATATAACCATAATACTTTAATCCCAATGTCATGAATGGAAAGTTAATGGATTGAAGCGGTGTATGGTTCATGAATCAGTGATAAGGCCGAGAAAAATATATTTCCGGTCTCTCCAATGGTACCTACAACAGCGCGCCTGTTGTTGCCGGGCCGGCGTGCTATCTCGTGCAAAACTACGTTTAGTTTGTCCAAATCCAACCAGCCGTTCCAAAGATATGAGTAGTTTTGTTTGCCATGACGTCATGAATCCAATTGGCTTGATATTGTCATTTATCGAAACGAAGACGTTCTTTATCGGGTTCGTGTGAAGCAACCAGAAGGCCTAGAGAGCTGCGGGTAGTCTCGTTAGTTAGGCCTGGATCCTATCTAGTTTGTCATGAAGTTGTAAGTGTCTGTGATAATCTGGTGGACAGGGCGAAGAGATCGTGGGAGACCATCGGCCTGTTAGACCAGTTGCGCATGCGCAGTGTTGATGCGATCGATGCATTGGAATGTTTGACGGTACGGCGAGGCGATCTCGAGAACGAAATGGCAGTCTATAATATGCTTGAAGAACTTAATGATTTTGAGAATAAATACATTTTAAAATAACTTAAGTTTGTGTTCATTATTTACAAAAAAGGCCTACCAGTCCCATTGGCTGTCTTTAATTTCTCTCTGGACGGCGCCACGGCAGATGAGGAGGACCGCAAGGCATGACAACAAAAACAACACCTTTATATGTGCAATCCATGCTTTTCAAAAAGAAAAGAAAAAAACCACATCACCGCATCAATTCTGGAACTTTGGTCTGACCAGAGACCAGCAATATATTTTTTTCGGCTTAAGCGGTATTCGGCAATAATATTAATAACGCGGAAGTAAGGAATTTGCCACGGTTTTTTGATAGTAATATCATTTTTGAAATAATGATAACGTAACGTTAATATTATAGTAAATCTAATCGTAACACTAATCCCTTCATAGTAACTGCAAACGTACTGGAAGTTAAAATATATCATCTTCTACATATTAAAGTAGCGGCAGTTTTGTGTTGTTACATCATTACGTCTATAATGTCATTACGACGGCTGACTCCACCGACCTACATTTTAAATTACTAGTAGGCTTACACCCGCTCACTATGGGAGTGGCAAGAAGGGTCATTCCTCTTTGGGGTGTCTAGATTCCAGTCGATCTATGGTCAGGTCTCAAGAATATTGGGTGTATGTTAATTTACCAAGTTTCTTGTGGAGAGGAGATCGCCAAGTGGTTTAAGCATTCAAGCAAGCACTCCATTCAAAATCCTTAAGGAACGGCTGGCTTGGCACGCAATAGCTAGCTGCTTGGTAAATGAGCACACCCCCAACCCTTGTGTGGTATAATATAGATTACAGTAGATCTTCCCTCGGTTTTGCAAGTGAAACTTACCTCATGGATGTCTGTCTTCCTCCAAATTTCTTTGTTTAATGTTATAAACAGCATTAGTGACTGTTTAAAGAGCTAATCATGCGTGTTTGTGGTTTTATAATATTGTCGTGTGACTACCCTCTGGTGAAAACCGCAGGGTGACACAGATGACCAAACGAGCTTTAACTCCGAGGCATTTAATTCAATGGCGGACCGTCGTTATACTCGCGGGGAGCAAGTGGGGGAGAAGCCGTAAGTGCTTACCTTCACGGATCCCACCGGCAGTCTTCAAACCTGCAATAAATCAACTAAAACTGACACGGAATTAAAATGTACAAAAACACCGGATTTATTAAATAAAATTCCGGTCACAAAACTATGCACAATAAAACTATATTCCTAATTGGAGCGATCCCACACAGACCCGAATACAGACAAAAGGAAATATAACTGAAAAATAAATATGTGTAGGTTTGTGGCACTTAGCTCGAATCGGTTCTTGAATCTTGTCAGGAATTGTCAAAACTCCCTCGCGTCCTTGGCGGGAAAACCGCAGGCTGCACTGCCATGGCCGCGAACTAGGTCTCACGCACCTGCGTTCGCCCAGCCGTGCTCGTCTTGGTCGTCCTTGCCCGGGAAACCGCAGTTCTCGGTCAGCAGTTCTTCCTCCTCACGATCACTATCAAGATGTCTGAACACGACCGTTCGTGATTAATCTTCCTTACGCAAGTGCAAAGCGACCGGTCGCTATGAGATCCGGAATGAGAAGCCCGAGAGGATGTTGGCACACCACGAGAACTGCAGTTCACCACTGGATCCAGAATCCGAGAGACAAAATGTCCGCCGCTCCAATTATTTTGCACTTGAGGCTCTGACGTCATCCCACGACGTCTCCGTGTCCGCTCCTATCAGCAAGTACCATCTTACCAGTCCTTGTGCCAATAAAATTCCGGACCAATCACTGGTCTTCGAGGCGTGGCCTCACGAACCTGCCTGTGCCTGTGTGCTCACCAAGTCGGTGTTATCAGCGATAGTGCTCAATGTCTTGTTTCTGGTTGGTTTTTATTTAGCGTTATTAATTATGGTGTAGATTGCTTGGCTTGTCTATGGTGTGTAGTGCAGTGTCATAAGGAACACAGGAAAAGATAACAGAGGCAATTACATACAGGGGATTAATTTGCCCATAATCCCTCGATAATAAACCAACCCCACCCCTTTCATGTGAACGAAGATATAAGCTCTTCCACGACATACTGTCTACACAAATTTCCTACTTATTATACATCGAGGTTTCTTCTTCTTCACGACAGTCGGAGTACACTAATCTACACACTCTACCTGGCTCTAAGTTAATGATTGTCTACCCCCTACAAACATAATATTTTACAAGCCCGGCTATGGCGCTGTTAGACTTTTGGTCTTGTTTTCGTATGATAGAGAATTTGGTTGATAAAGAGAGTAAAAAGGGTTTCAGTTTTATTATTTGCTTACTTTATTCTTGCAGGGTAATTTCTAAAGACAATAATCGATGACCTTTACTTGTACGTATCAGGTGAGTGCTCGGCTAGCTAGCTCAGTAAACATTGCCATCGCACTATAGCACTCTCGCGATTGCTACTTCCTGGCCAAGTACGTATTGACGTCATACGTTCCAGGTGTACGTACACAACTGCATCAAAGCGTCAGTTGAATATATTTCTTCACATTTCAAAGGCGGTCTGACAGTATTCTGGGCCCGAGCAAAATAGACACATTTCACATGCAGTCTTTACCCATTTCAGTTTACCCATTGCAGTTTACCCTTTCAGATACCCATTACATAACATGTTAACTAAAAAGAAAGATTTTTCATTGCTGCTTGTACAGCATATGATAACAAAAGATACTCTCATCTGAAGACAGAGAAACTCATCTTTCTCAAAATTAATCTGTGCTTTGCGGACTTTAATAATAAAATTATTAAACGGGGCATTTTCCTTATCGTGAACAATGTGAGCACAGGTAACAAGGCAATAGTTGATCTGCCACTGAGCTTGTTTTAATCACCATGTGAGTAGACCCCATCCATGCAGTGCTACCACCATTTATAACACCGAGTCAATGGCTGATCGACCTACTTACTTTATGTAGGTCATCATTTGTTTAAAAATGACAGGATGTTGTGCCAGTTGATACACCAATCGATTAGAGAAGGGATTTAAAATGTATCGATTCACAGCCACTCAATAACGTCAATCCATCAATCACGGCACAGCAC